>NC_089196.1:6896962-7269462 GCF_963930695.1 Labrus bergylta | reverse complement strand
CACAAACACGCCCTCTTGTGTTTGTAACCTCCGCGCGCAGAGGACACAGACAGAGATTGGGTGATGTTGGGCCAATTTTTACATTTCTGATGTTTACAAGCTTTCTTGTAATGAATTTTAAAAAAAAGACTCCAACACACGATGATTCATTTCAGTGACAATAGAGTTGTTAGAAATTCATTTGAGGAGAAGGGAAGTAAAAAATAAAAATCATATTCCAGGAAGGTATTGCACACACTTTTATGACATCTGGACCAAAACGGTTTTTTTTTCTACCAAAAATATGGGCGATTGGGGCATTACATCATTTCATCTCATCATTTATTTAATTATTGATTAAGGGACTGTGAGCATATTTATTTCATAAATATATAAATAAATTTAAGCAATGCTTGACATTGTATTCAACACATGTTAGGTTAAGGTTAAGGCTCTAGGTTTCTGTATTATTTTGAAATGGACAAGCAGGCTATTGACGCCAAACTCCAGCTTATCCATGACAATGTTTGTGGTTGATTAGGGGTCTGCACACATTAAGAGGTTTTATTAATTAGAAAAGCCTTTCGAGTAACTGTCCCATCACATAAAATGATGCTAACATGAATACAACCTAATAAAAAACATTTTATTTTTTACTGTTTTTAAAGCAGTTGTACATCTCATTTAAGTTTCCATCAAAAGTTTGAGCAATTGATTCACTTTGACAATTGAATGACCTTATAATGAAAACCTGCGAAAGCCTCTGTCATTTCCCTCACCTCATGCATCACAGGGTCAACTTCCTGTTTGATGCTGGCCCCTCCCCCTGACATGATGTCACAGCAAGGAGGGCATTAAATTTTTGATCATTAGATAGCCCATCCAAGGTCCAGGAATAAAAATGTTTTAGTGTCATTAATCAGGTAAGACAAAATGTCCTGTTTTGTTATACTCTCCCTTTTAACCTGATGTCCCAATTCCCCTGAATTCACCCCATTAAAGATTAGCATGCATGCATATGTGAAATATGATATATGTCTTTATCAAAATAAATGTTTTGTATTGTGCAATTATTTATTACGATGTGCATTTCCTCCCATAGGTCCAATAACACTGTAGACTGACAGCACCACATTTTTCTGCTTTTCTTATTTTATCTACCTCCTGTTATAACTTTATGTAACCATCACAGGTGTTTGTGTGTGTGTGGTTGTGTGTGTGTTTGTGTGCGCGTGTGTGTGTGCGTGTGACTTTTTTGTTTTAGAGCAGCACAGTTAATTTCACTGAGCAATGTGCAATGACAACAAAGGCATTCTTGAGGTGATATTAGAGGAACCATACGAACTTTAAACACTTTATTAGAGAGGTTCCTGAAGTTCCTCAGGGAAGCTTTTTTGAAAGGTTTTGAGGATCTTTTTTCAAAGTAATTCATGAGGCTACAGATGGCCTTCATTCTCTGAAAACAGCACTGAAGATTTTCCATTTTAACATTTGTCATCCTCAAAGTGATTCTTCTTAGGTTTAGCTATGATTCTCATGAAACTACTTTAGCAATAAAGAACCAATAGTTTTTAATTTGATAAAAGTACTTACACAGTTTTAAATGATCGTGAAAAGTAAGGAAATGCTCATAATTAAAATGTAAATGTCTTAAACACACGCTGAGTGTTCCAGAAAGACATTCATGTGACCATGTTGAATTTGTACAAAAGCCTGTCGTCACAATAAAGCTCAGTACATGAACAAACGTTTTACAGTATTTATATAGTTTTCTCTTCAAGATGTCATAAATTAAATCTGGATATTAAATAACAGACTCAGCAAAGATCATACTAAATATAATCAAACCTAGATTATTATTGATATTGATAAGCAGTGATGCTTTTCTTTAAGTTCCACTTTTTTTGTTTTAATGTTCTTTCTTATATGGACTGATATGAAATATAAGACATAATTATTCCCGTCTTCAGTCTGTGGATGACTTTGCTGCATATCAATACCTGTTCCGATAGCAAAGTAACAAAAAATCCTTGACAGCCAGTAAAGGGTTGTTAAATAAAAAAATTGCAGGAACTAATGAACACTGCCTAAATTGCAAAAAGTTCCATACCGAAATGTCGCCAATTTTTCTTTATTCTTTTTTTTTCTTGCCACTACACGATATGATACAAATCAATACAAACAATATGTTAGGTTACAAAATATGGGATATGAAACGATGCTATGCAAACAATATATGATACGATACAAACGATGAGATATGACACAACATGACATGATGCGAAACGATGAAATGCAGTATGATAGGATAAGATACGATCCTATACATGATATGAAACAATAAGGTCCTCTGTGCCTTTCTACATAAATATGCTATGACGGCATTTGCTTATGTGCTGTGTTTTCTGCGTTTGAATTTGAATTGCTTTCGTATTAGAGCCGATTTCCTTGTAGCAAATGTATCCAGTCAATATCATTGTCATGGCGACAGCTGTAGACATCTCATTACTTATTTATTTTACAAAGTTTTGATTTTAGGTTGAAGAGGGTTCTTTTAGCAAGAGAGAGGACTACTCCAGAGTTCACCATCCTACATAAACAACGGGACTGAAAAGTGTGCTGAGTTATTGTTTAAACTGACTTGTAGATAAAAGAGTGGCTATGCTATGTGGCTGTGCTAGCAGTCAGACACTGATCCTGCTGGTGTTTTCAACGAGAAGGGGCGGAGCTGAACACTGCCATTTGAACAACCTAACCATAGCTTTAGCTCAGAGAAATGTAGACAATTACTTACAGCTGGGAAAACAGTGTACGTACTGCCTCTATAACATGCCTTATGGAAACATCAGTTTAATTAAAACACAACAATAGCTGTGGCTTTGATGACAGAGCCTAGCTGTAAGTTACAACCTGCCCTGTGTACCTGTTACTGACCTCGCCATTATAGAAGGAAATGAAGTAGTCAGACAAAACTGAACTTCTTCAATGTTGTATCCCTGACATCCACAACTCCGTTCCCCAGAGCAGCAGCTAATGTGCCTCACTGAGACCAAAACATCTAACCAAGATGAGCTGATGCTGGCCCCGACTTTGATGTTGTTGAGACATAGAGACCGGTAAAGCTGCACAGCTAATCATAGACGAAGCGCTACATCGTTTGGTCTATCTAAAGGTACTAGCGATGGGTACTCCACGATGTTATTATTAAGGCACTCTCACTACACATCATTTTCTAGCCCTTATATATATCATTGAATACTCGTATCCATCCCTATAACATTGAGATAGACCAAACAATCCAGCGATCTCCTGTTAGGCCTGTCAAATGATTGCGATGGCAATTATGTTTAAATATCAATAGTTAATCACAATTAGTCACATTTTGATTTTTTGTACTGTCTTAAGCTGACATTACTGTTTGAATTCAACCCTGCTTTTATTTTGAAATAAAGTAAGGACCTTCTGTAAGATCGAAGGTTGCGGGTCTAACTCAAACACAGAAAAAGGAACTCATTACTGATCAAAAACTAGATAAAAACAGTTCAAAAAACTGTGAAAAAGGGAAATGTTTGATGTATTCAATTTTTTTTTTTTTTTTTACAGTCAAAATGATATAATTAGCATTCATGTTTGTGTTTATCCTAGCTGACTGAATTTGTCCTCACACTCATGGAGGACACAGGCTTCAGTTTGTCACCTGAATACTGGGAATGTGATCTTTAATACATTTTCATAATTCTGTCAGATGTTAGGAGTAGAGCAGCACAAACAGACCGGCCTTGACCTGAGTGACTGTTCACGTTACCACCCCCTCCCTGAATTGTGTCTGTCAGGTCGTTCTCTGTCACTTCAGGCTTCATCTCAGCAGACAGTCACAGGCGGAGACTGTGGCTGCTGTCTGTCCTGTCCGGTGGTAGTGTGGTGGTGGTGGTGGGGGGCCTCCCCTGGGTGCCCCCCTGTGCCCCACAGACCATATGGCCCAGCCCGGCCCTTCCACAGGGCGAGCTGGTCCGGGACCACCTGAGGCAGCCGGAGCTCTCATAATCACTGGAGACAAGGGCCACTTGACACCAGGCTGACAGATGGTGCTCCAGCTCTGTGTGCGTGTGTGTGTGTGTGTGTGTGTGTGTGTGTGTGTGTGTGTGTTTGTGTGTGTGTGTTTGTTTGTGTGTGTGTGTGTGTGTGTGTGAGTGTGTGTGTGTTTGTGTGTGTGTGTGTGTGTGTGTGTGTGTGTGTGTGTGTGTGTGTGTGTGTGTGTGTGTGTGTGTGCGCGCATGTGTGTGTGTGTTCAGATTGAGAGGCACAATAAGGCCGATGATATGTCAGGGGTGGTTAAACATGATGGTAGCAGCCCGTCCTCCTTTGTCTCCTGGGCAGCCTTCGCCCCGGGCTGTGACTGCAGGCACATTTCATCACACATAAACAACAGATCAGCACAACACAGCTGAGGCCATGCTAACTATGAAGTCAGATTTTATGGAACAAACTCTGATTTTCTTGGGTCAGTCATAAAGTTTTTACTCAGTTGTGTAGTTCTCTAGACTGGTCCTGAGTTTGAACGTCTTTTTCTCGTAGCTCCGCCTTTGATAAACAGAACTCTGTATTTTATTTCATACTTATCTGATAATGAACATATTAACGACTAATTTCACATCACTAACACTTCCTGATTAGTGTGTTATAGAATGAAGCTCACAGACTTTGATTGAGATTGAGGATTCAGGTCATGAAGTGTTAAGTTGTCATGTGTCTGCCTGTGATACAAAATTAATAGAGGCCATTTAAAGCTGAGTCTAATTTTTGATCAAATTAACTTTTGTGAAAGTTAGCTACAGTTAGCTCTGACATTGACTACACAAGGCCTGATGCTCTCTCTCTTTAAATAGAGAACCAAAGATGTGTCAGCAGAGAGGAGAATAACACGTAACAGGATTTAGAGTTAGAGTAAATAACAGGATTCTTTGCCTGACATTTAGCTCACAGTACGTTACGTTAATGATGCTTTCATATGCACAAAATAAACTCCTGTACATTTTCTGAAAAGTTTGAGGTTATCTGCATGCGTGAGTTCAAACAGCGGGATTTTTACCCAGACTTTTTCCCGCACCCTCCTGGTAGAATGTATGTGTGAGTGGATACAGTATGAGAACACAGCAGGAAATATTCAGGAAAATTGACTGCGAGCGAATGGGAGGGGGAGATGAAGTTTATAAGGAATGCGCAGTCAAGTCCGTGTCCGGACATTGGAGAACATCACAGAGAACATAACTGCAACTTTACTGACTTTGTGGCTTATTTTGCGTCATTATTAGTCAGATACAGTTATAACACTCTGGGATTTCTCCATAATGAAGGCTGTCCACATTGTGTGCGGAACTGTACCCTATCAAAGTACACCTCTTCCAAGCTTGCTAGGGCCAAGGAAGTGTACCGTGCTTGAGCATGGATTGAAGCACTCACTCTAGTCAAACAAACTGGACTTTAGGGGTGAAGCGTGCTTAGGCATGCTACAGATTGACTTGTGTGAGTGCTAGTGATGTGTCGGTCATGAACGATTCGTTCAAAACGAACAAATCATCGAACTGAACTGAATCACTTTCTGAAAAGAGTCGTTCATTTCTCAACTTCAGTTGCGCTCTCCTCTCTCCCGTCTCGTGTCTCTCTCTCTTTAGACCGTAAGAGTCGCTCAAAGCCCGCCCTCCCTCTCCTTTCATGTCAGTGATACGTACTGACTGAACCAACAGGACGGAGTCGGTCGGGAGCTCTGTGTCACTAAAGCCTGCCCCTACTTCTCCCTCTCATGTCTCCAAAATTGAGGAAGTTGAAAATATATTATTTAACATTTAGGTGTCGCGAAAACGTATGTGCTTTTTATAGCTGCTGTCAGTTTGCAAACGGCTTTATATCCAACTTAATTTCACTCAGCTGACTGTTTTAACATCCACTAACGATCGTGTTTCAGTCAGTACAGTGTGTGTGTGTGTGTGTGTGTGTGTGTGTGTGTGTGTGTGTGTGACTGAGGCTGGTGACTTGCAGTCTCGCTCGTTCACGTTCACTGAACGAACTGAACGAGAGCTCCGCCTCCGAGTCACTCTCTTCCTCTCAGTCAGTCAGTCAGTGAGTGATTTGTGTACTGAACGTACTGAACAGAACAGTCGGGGAAAATAAATGTGATTGTTTTAGCAGCTTTCAGTTTGCAAACTGTAGCTTTATCCAACTAAATTCTCAGCTCATTGGCTTATTATTCACCACTGGCTGTTCTCAGTACGATCGCAAGCAGAACTAAACGTTCGGCCGTGTTTCAGTTTATTAAATTCTGATTCACAGACAGAGCTGCAGAGAAGTACTGAACGATTCTGTGAATGAATCTTTTGAACGAATCACTTTACTGAACTGATTCTACTGATTCAGTACACTGAAAAGAACTGCTTTTCCCATCACTAGTGAGTGCGCCCTAAAACACAAGTTCTTCTGAGTTTTGAATGTTGCTAGCTCCTCTCTCTGTCTCTGCTCGCTTAATCACTAAATCTGTCCCACTCTGGTTTAGAAAAATAAAATAAAAATATTAACCGTCCCGTGCCCATGGATGTTTATTCACCTTAAAGATTTGTTAATTTCACATCATTTATGTTCCGATCTCCTGCTGTCTTTGGGAACCCCCCGAGGACTGCCGAGGACGCATTCTGTGGATTGTTATGTGAATAAAACAATAGCCAAATGGGAAGTGAACTGACTGAAAAAGAAGCACAGCAACCGCAGTAAATCAATTTTTTACTCACCTCCAGCTGGCTCTGTAACATGTACAGACCATGTTCACACTGTCTCATCTGTAGTTTTTAGTAAAAAAATGTCCTATCACCAGTTCTTCCCGTTCGTGTTACGTCATCTTTTTTCACTCCAAAGTTGCATTTGACATTGAGAGATTTAGTGAGATTTTCACTTTCGAGAGTCTGGACTCTGTTTGTTGGTGAATGATTCTGTTAATGTGCTGTGTGATGTTTTGATTTTCCATTGTTCTCCACACACTATGGGAACAAAAATGTTTATCTATCATTTTTTTAAGTCAAGTGTGGGCTCTCTCCCATTTTCAACATCTGTTAAGACATCAACTTCCATTCTTTGAGGACATTTCAGAGCCTTTCAACTATGACTGTAGTAAACAGAGCAGTACATCTACTCTAAACAGAGGCTGGTTTTACATTTTACTCATGTATAAGAAATGTGTGTACTGATGACACCTCAGTGTATGTGAATGACACAAACAGAGATGAGAAATATGAACAATGGCAGTAGAAAAGTGTGTTTGTGTGTGTGTGTGTGTGTTTGTTCGGTTTGTGTGTGTGTGTGTGTGTGTGTGTGTGTGTGTATGTGTGTGTGTATGTGTGTGTGTATGTGTGTGTGTGTGTGTGTGTGTTTGTTCGGTTTGTGTGTGTGTTTGTGTGTGTGAGTGAGTGTTTACAGGTCTAGACGTTGCCTACAGTGTGCAGATCCCTGTGTATCAATATTTCATCAGTTTAACCAGAAAATAGTCATAACTTGGCAGGTCGGATAATTCTTCACAGCAGCTAAACTCAGGAGTAAACACACACACACACACACACACACACACACACACACACACACACACACACACACACACACACACAAACACTGCTGGCTTCTCTACTTTCTTTATTGCATTTGGCTTTTACTCTCTAGAGTCATTTTTTATGTCAGAGCGTATATATTCCAGGGATGACACCTGCTTGTTTGATTGATGGGATCGATGATTGGTTGACATGTCACTCAGCGGAGATTCAGAAAAGATCTTTCAAGCAGATACAGTTAAGGTCAAACTCACTTGGTGAGTTGTGGAAAGTGGAACAAAGGTTTAATGCATATCAAATGTTTTACCTGAGCTCTTAAACTGTTTTTTGCAGTATCCCCTGATACTGCAAAAAACCTGAGATTAATGGCAGCTTTTAGTTAAGAGTTCATTGGATGAAGTGGGAATTAATTTTGATAAATACATATTTACTGTACTTTTTTTTTAATTCAATTGTATATTTGTGTTTTGTGAATTTTATTAAAACCCATCTAGAGCACAGAACATCATAGTCTTCTAGCCCAAAACATAACCAAATAGTTATGGTGCCCAAACAAAACATAAAAATGGCTGCTATTAGATTTCTTAAGCAACAACAGTTTTGGTTACTTTTCTTTTCTTTTAAATTTAATTTTCTGTAAATCGATTTTTACTGGACCGCCATAGACTAGGCTCTATACTGACCATTATAAAGGTTTTTTGATTGTAGGTATGTATTTCCATGATATTCACCCACACTGTCAGCAGCTGTGCAGTAAAACAACTGAAGACTTAGACGGACTGTTTCACTTTATTCATTCTGTTACCTCACACCTAGAAAAAAGCATTTCTATTATCAGTGTGTACACCTCTAAGAGGACCCACACAGTGTGTTTCCTGTCATCATCCTGCAGTTGAATACATCAGTGAAACACTAAGTGAGAAACAGACCTCTGACTGCCATCCATTAAAAGTCTGTCCCTTCAAACCCAGCAGTCCAATCTGATCAGGAGTCTCACTAAAAGGTTTTACCACACGGACACTATACAAACCGCCACCTCTGTCCAAAAATTATCCAAATATTTAAGAGTTCATTAATCCTGAGTTTCCCTTAATGCATCACGGACAATAACAGAGCACACACCTCCCAGGATCACAACACTGACAGGAGGAGGAGGAGGAGGTGCAGTGTGTTTATAGGCTACCAGAGATAACAGTCCTGTTTGGACAAAACAATCTGATCTGACAATCACACCTGAGGATTTCACAGCTGACACATCCACATTTAGAGCTCATACATCTACATTTAGAGCTCACACATCCAGCTTGTACATCAACATTTAGAGTTTGTACATCAACATTTAGAGCTCACACATCCACATTTAGAACTCAAAAAATCCACATTTAGACCTCACTGATCCACATTAAGTGCTCACATTTCCACATTTAGACCTCATTCATCCACTTTTAGGTCTAACACATCCACATTTGAGCTCTTCCATCAACATTTAGAGCTTATGCATCCACAGTAAGAGCTCAAACATCATCATTTTTTGGCTAATACAGCCACATGTAGAGCTCACATATCCACATTTAGGTCTCAAGCTTCCACACTGAGGGCCAAAACTTCAACATTTAGAGCTCATACATCAACATTAAGACCTCATACATCCACATTTAGGGTTAACACATCCACATTTTAAAGCTCTTACATCAATATTTAGAGCTCAGGCATAGACAATCACACATTCACATTTTAAGTTTGAACATAGATAAGTTAAGCCACGGTTATAGCTCGATTAGGCCATTTAATTGTATAAGAGAGGAGAATCCTTCCCTGTGCGTCAGATGTCAGGATGAAAGTCTACAAAAGTACGGACAGCATTATGTGTCATGTTGTTCGGGAAGTGAAGGGCAAGAAATTCATCATCAAGTGTAGGTGAGTGTTAATTAGCTAAAATTAGCTCGTAATGTTACCTAACGTTAGCGTCAGGATCACTGTCAGCTGTCACTTTCAGTCTGGGACAGTAATGTTAGTTAAAAGGCAGGAATATTTTGATCAAGTTAATACAATATTTTATGGCAGGATTAGGAGAAGTCGTTCTTTTGTTCCTTCACAGGGACAGCGGAGCGTCTAACAGCATTAATACTCAATCTCCTTCTCTCTGCCTTTCTTATCTCTACATTAGGGATGATCGAGCTTGTCTCCTGGTTAGGTAGTGTATCCAATTGAACAACAACTGTCTCTTGTTTTTAAAAAAAATGAATATAAAACTAGTAGAACGCAACTGAAACCAGCATCTTCTCCATAGTGTGCAGCAGTAAAAAAGCCTTTCTTGCCCAACAGGTTGCCATAAAGTGTGTGATGTCACATGAGAGCTATACATACACCGAGGGGAAATCGACTGATTGACGGAAAAAACACTGCTACATAAGGTAGCAGTTAGTTACTACTGAATCTTCTTCTGGATGACCTTGCTAACTAGTTGAAAACATGGCCAACTATTCATCTCTGTACACTTTGTACACATGCTTCTCTTTTGGTTCAAATGCAACTTACACTATCCCAATAGCTTATGGGGATATTTAAAGACAACGCTATTTCTGCTATGCCACACACCTACAGTATGCAGTTCGACTTCTGGATCAAACTACCAGCGGGGACTAAGGAGCATGTTCAGAGTGCCTAGACCAGTAAGGGTCAGATTGAGGTTTATACATGACAGAGTAATTGAGCTCTAACAGCATTATAGGCGTGTTAGTCCGACTTTAATAAATTTGACTTAGTACCGTTCCCGCTGGATTAACTTGTTTACACCTAATTATCTATACAGTTTAAAGTTACAGGGACAGTGCACATTCATAACATTTCTGTAATGTGCCAGTTTAGCCATCATGGATAATTTTCAACTGTAGTCCCTGAGCAAGCGAGTGACAAAACAATAGACACAAGAAGTATGTTAAAACAAAGCAGCAATACTTTATACTTAGCACATGCATTTTAAAAGTCCAGTTTTAGTCAATCTAACACAATAAACCCATTCTTTCTAACTGCTTGTAAGCGTCCCATATGCAAACTGTTATCAAAACATATCAGGTTAGTTACCCTCTTTTCAGTCTGTTTGGTATCTGTAGTTTAAATAATTGAGTCTCAGGTGATTTAACGATGAATATCATATTAACAGATTCCAGTTTTTGCAGAAACACTGAACCTCAGGTTTTATTATTTTCGTGCTGCCTTACTGAAATATGATGATTGGTATACTGCCCTGCATAATGTAGATTTTATAGCCTACTGCTGTGAATGGGTCAGGTTTGACAGATTTTACAACCTAATCAGTTTCAATAATCTGTTTGTTGTATGCATTTTAACACTGTGCACAATAATCATGTCTCCTAAAGAACAAAATGCTTATTCAGATCATTTGAACCACCAACTACTTAACGTTTTCCATAACAACAAATCCTTCAAATGTGCACTGATAAAGTATTTACCATAAGAAACTCCTGCCACAGTCCGACCTGTTTATTTTCAGGTTTAAGTAAGTGTTTGCATTTTTATGTTTGGTTATGAATAGAAAAACAGATAAAAACAACATGTGAGTGACTGTGTGTGTAGCTGCAGTATTAAACTGTCCCTGTGCTCTCTGCAGTAATAGCAGTATTACATATTTTCAATGACAGCCAGAAATGATACGCTGAAAACTGTAATTATAATGTCTAATTGGCATATTTTAATAGAATGAAGTAAATTACCAGAGGCTCATGAAATAATTGAAAAACAAAGCAATTATGGTGTACAGGCACCATTCAGTGTCATAATTGCAGAGCGGCTCGGCCTGACAGCAAACAGAATTAAAGTGGGTGGAGCCGGGGGCTTCACTTCCTGTCTGCTCAGCCAGCTTCACTGTCGGCCTCTTTTATCTGACAAGAAAAGAAAAGACAAGAAAAAAAACTGAGATTTACTGGCAAACAGCTTTATGTTGACTGATTTATTTCACATTTTCTTCATGTCAGACAGCCAAAGTAACCTTTTATTCTCAGAACAACATGTGGTCCATCTAGTTTTCCATTTTCTTCATCAAAATAACAATACCTCCATGAATTAAACTGATCCCAATCACATGGGGTCAGACAGATAGTAGATTTTCTTTATTTTCTTATTTTTACATTTTGAGCTTTATCAAGCAATGTTTTCCATATTCATTTAAAAACATCTGGGAGTAACTGTGCAGAATATTTTTTAAATATTGTTTTTTTCTTTTAAATTTTAGAAATAGCTTTTGTTACATTTGTGTTGGAAAATAAAGTCATACAAAAACATTTTATGAATTGCAAAAAAAGTTCAACAACAGCCCAAACATCAGCCTCTAAAATAAGGGTAGCTATTATCTGACATAATGCAGCCTGTTTGCTTTCAATCTTCTTCGTTTGCAACTCTAATAATTTTCAGCTTTTTGAGGTCCTTAAGTATCAATATAAGACAACGGGTTTTCATCCAACTCAAAGATAAATGACACTGGACTTTAAGCCAGAAGGCCAGGATGATAAATATTTTTTACACACACCATAGTGTTTTCTCTAAAGATATTGATGTGTTTTGGTTTCCTGAACCTTACAAATCCGACGACAAGGACGTAATTGGTCTGAGAGTCTCTTTTTTTATGATCAGAGATACAAACATGTTTGACTCTGCAAGAATTATGCAAAAAAAGGATCCCTTATTTTTTTACAGACATACAAATGGCTGTGCATACATTCAGAGAGGCTACTTGTCAATAAGCAAGGCAGGCAACTGCTTGGGGCCCCAGAGCAGTAGTGGGCCCCCAAGGGCTGACAAACATAAAATCACAGCAGTGCCTCAAAATGTGCACATTTTGCAATGCTAGTAGAAAACCTCCCTAAGGGGGCCCCATATGATAGCACTTACTTTCTATTTCCTGCTAGTTGTCCCATGCATTATTGCTGTGAAAACCAAAGCTTGTCAATGAAAGTAAGCGAAGGAAAATAAAAAGGAATTATCTGTATGGAAGTGAAAAAAGAAAGAGGAAAATAATAATGAACGCTGGTTGGAGGGGCCCCCAGTTATTTTTTTTCCTAGGGCCCCAACATACTTTAGAATCACCCCTGCATACGTTGCATAGTTTCAAATTGGTTTTAATACTTCTAATGATCTATGACGCAATTTACTGATTAAACGGCAGATAACTTGAGATGGATACTGTCTACAGGAATCATTCTGTCTTTAAAGGAAAAGCTCACCCAAAAAAAAAAATCTATTTTCTGATGTACCTCTTCTATCCAAATGCTTTGGATCCATGAGGATATTTTAAGGTCCTAATCCTGGAGATTTCTGTCTGTCAAAATACTTATGGGGGGAAATGAAAAAATATGTTTCTGTTGTGATTACAAAAACCTATTTGAGTAATTGTTACAAAGAATATTTTACCTGTAAAAGAACAATTTTTCCTCTCAACCCCCAACAGCTTTTTTCCAATTCTAAATAAATATCTGTTTCTCTGTTTCCTCTGTCTCTGAAACACACATGTAGTCTCCGTAGAACTTTGACTCCCCAGGTGAGACCTCAGCTCTGTTTGTGCACAGACAAAATTCTTGGCATCAAATCTAGTATCTGACTATGTCCTCTTAATTTCTGGAGTGCTTCTCTGAGCTGGCAGCTCTCTCTGCTGTTGAAAAGCTGCCAGTCAACAGATTTTCTCTAATTGGATGCACCAGCTATGACACAGAATAAACTGTGTCTAGTCTACTGTGTGCAGCATGGAGTCCAGTTTCTCACTTTAAAGTCTGACTGCTCCATCACTCATGTATTTACATCTTATTTTGTCTTATTTGAGAAAGCACATATACATTGGAGACCTGATCAAGTTCATTTTAGCGTGATCTGAAACCCAGGGCTTTTTAGATCGGCTTTGTTCTAAACAGTCTGAACAATACCCTCAGCTCGCTAAATGCAGTTATTCATCTAAATCATGAAAATAACATTTGTAGCAAATGTTTAAATGGAAAAAAATGTGTCCAGATTCAAAGACAGTCCAGGTTCAAAACTGTACAGCTCAAGGATTAAATCTCTGATCTGATAATAAGGAAAGTTTGACTGGAGGAAACGGAACCTTAAAAACTTACAGGCAATGAAAAGAAAAGATGTCTTATTCAGCTTGATCAGAGACTTTGCATTGACCAGAGTTGCTTACACTGATTACTGGTCTTTGCCATCACAGTCACTACAGCAAGGAGTCCATAAATCTATCAATCAATCTACCCATCATTCTGTGCAAAGTGTTTGAGTAACTCTTCATCTAAATGTAAATGAATATGAGCCAGTAGTCTCAATGGTCCATTTTGTCTGAACCAGTTGGATGGGGATCACATCCTTCTTGTAGTATGGGTATGTTCGACTGGTCTGGAACACTTTCTCAGTTGTTTGTCTTCTGGTCCTTGTAGAAAGTTCGAGTTGATCAGTTGTCCCTCTGATGGTCCTCGTTCATTTTCTGCTCCATCTCAGGGTTTGTAGCCCGTCAGTGCTCCTTGTGACCTTCTCCCTGTGACCTTGTCATGATGGAGAGGCTTGCACACTCTTAAGACCCTAAGATTATTGGGGTTTGGGCATGGTGCTAACAACATCACCCTTTAAAAGTAGAAATGGAAACTACATTGAGCAAAACTGTTGAAACCAGGGAACTAGTAGACCCAAGCCACCAAATATCTTTACATTTCAGTATGACCATACATGATAGTAGCTGACAGTAAGTCAGGAGGGCAAAAGAGGGTCTTTTAGGTCCAAAATCCAAGATCTGCCTTGAATCAGGGAATGTCCCTACCAAGTATGAGACCACCAAGACTGAACAAGTCCTTAGTGAGAGGAAGAGATACAACTTGGACATACTGGGGAAAAGCTAAAGTCACTGGACTGGATGTATGATGGATCTGTCACCCTCCATGTGGTAATAACTTGTGCAGCGCCTTTGGTCAATGTCATGGCCTTGTGGTACTGCCCATTTGATAAGTCAAACTTTCTGAGCTTCACACTAATGGCTGAGGATGCTATGTAGAGTGCCCATCAGTATTAACTCATCCCATTCTTGTACATTCACACTCTGATTTTATTGCCATCAGAAGCATTTTTGGTTTCAAGCCCACTTTGACAGTTTGGCTGCAGCAGCTTGATCTAAACATCAACCTTCTGAATGAAAGACAACAAACCACTGTCCCAAAGCCACCCGTATATGGTCCTTATGATCTGTTGTTTCGTCCTTTTCATCCAGAAAAGTTGCAGATGGATTGTCTTTGTAGTCTGATCTTTAGTTATTGTGTTTAGTGGCTCATAGGGTTTGTGTGGTGCATGCCAGTTGCTCACATCTTGGTCCTGGTAATCATGTCGTCCTTGCGTTGATGGTGGTCCTTGATGTGTGGACTAGTTGCTTGGAAATCTGTTGAATGGATCTCTTAATCCGGTCCAGTTGCTCAGTGGTTGGCCATTTCATCGTTTTATGGTTCATGTGATCTTTTGCATACTCCTCTGTGTCTGGACCAGTGTTTTTTTATCATATGATCTTAATCCACCAAGCCCTCCTTCCTTTCATCTTCCCTCCTCTCTCCTCTGATCATGTGCTACAGGACATGTTTGATATGAATTGGTGTCCTTGTTGACTGAGACTACTTAATGCCATGAATCAAAAAATTTGTTCATGAATTGTATTGTTTTTCATTTCAAATTAAACAGATTATTTAAATGATATCTATTATTAACATGTATTTGATATTGATACATTTTAAATAAAATATAAAATAAACATTTCACTGTCCTCAGTAGGAGTCTTTTCTCAGGTATATATATTTTTGCTGTAGGAACTTGAGCTGCATGCTCTCTGCAGGTCTCTGGAGGTTTCCTTGTGTCTTCCGAGAGCTCTGTAATGCATTTGACCAGAGCAGACCTTCATGTAGGTCAGATGTTTCCAGGCATCTCTGCCCACTTTATACACCTACAGGGACCCTCAGTGGGAAAGCCTCTGCTTGTCTTCTCCCCAAATCCTGTACTGCCCTTTCAGGCTAAGGTGACAACAACAGTGTGTAATTGTTTTGAAGGGAGCTGTGATGCAGGCCATCCAAGAGTGTGGGGGTCATGACAAGGACGTGAGGTCAGATCTCTGCTGGTGGGAAACAAAAACATCAGAGAGGAGAAAACACTTTTTACATTGAACTTCTCAAAAACAGCATTAGTCAATAGAGATTTATAGAAGCAATGTCAATAGTAGTGTAAATATGTCTACTACTTGCAATAACAAATACAATTATTAATATATAATTATGATTGAGAATGATATTTATAGTTGTTGACATCAAGCAGGCAGTCCTTATCAACGATCCACAAGAACCTACCAGACAAGAGAGCTCAAAAATCCTGGGAAGATATAAAATTAGGGATATTTATTACTGAGGCATCAGTGCATACAGATAGACAGAGAGGAGAGCGTGAGGAAGAGACAGGAGCTCAGAGTGCCAGGTCCCCCAGCAGTCCAAGCTTATAGCAGCATAACTAGGAGCTGGTCTAAGCCTGAGCCAGCTCTTACTGTAGGCTTTATCAAATAGAAAAGTTTCAAGAATAAAAGTAGAGAGGGTGTCTGCCTCTCACACTCTGACTGGTAGATGATTCCAAAGGAGAAGGAGCCTGATTACTGAAGGCTCTACCTCCCATATGACTTTTAGAGACTGTTGGTGACAAGCAGGCCTGGGAGCATAATGTTCTACAATACATCACTATGAGCTCTTTAAGTTATCAACCATTCATAAATCAATCAGGCAATCAATGGCTATTTGTACAGAGCCAATTCATAACAAATGTTATCTCAAGACCAGGTAAAGACCTTACTCTTTGTTATATAATCTACAAAGAACATCATGAGCACAGCACTAAGCAAAGTCATAGTGGCAGTGGTCTTTAAGAGGTAGAAACCTTGAGCAGAACCAGAGTTTGAATAAACAGAGGAGAAACACTGCAAAGCCTCTGTAAAAAGCCTGTCTGATTCCTTTGGTTATTGCAGACTTTGTTCTCACAGGTGAAGGAGATATAAAGCTCAATTAGTAATAGGGATAAAGAAGTTTGATACCATTGAAGGGGCCAACCATGCTTTATAAAAATATTTAAGTGGCAGCTTGTGAGTTGCAAAAGACATGGACTGATTTTGGAGCAGGTTATGGTCTGATTTAGGAGTAGGTTATGGACTGATTTTGTAGCATGTTATGGACTGATTTTGGAGCAGGTTATGGACTGATTTTGGAGCATGTTATGGACTGATTTTGGAGTAAGATATGGACTGATTTTGGAGCAGGTTATGGACTGATTTTGGTGTAGGTTATGGACTGATTTTGGAGCATGTTATGGACTGATTTTGGAGCATGTTATGGACTGATTTAGGAGTAAGTTATGGACTGATTTTGGAGCAGGTTATGGACTGATTTTGGTGTAGGTTATGGACTGATTTTGGAGCATGTTATGGACTGATTTTGGAGCAGGTTATGGACTGATTTTGGTGTAGGTTATGGACTGATTTTGGAGCAGGTTATGGACTGATTTTGGTGTAGGTTATGGACTGATTTTGGAGCATGTTATGGACTGATTTTGGTGTAGGTTATGGACTGATTTTGGTGTAGGTTATGGACTGATTTTGGAGCATGTTATGGACTGATTTTGGTGTAGGTTATGGACTGATTTTGGTGTAGGTTATGGACTGATTTTGGAGCAGGTTATGGACTGATTTTGGTGTAGGTTATGGACTGATTTTGGTGTAGGTTATGGACTGATTTTGGAGCATGTTATGGACTGATTTTGGAGCATGTTATGGACTGATTTTGGAGCATGTTATGGATTGATTTAGGAGTAGGTTATGGACTGGATCTAATTGACTGTTGTAAAACAGAGGCTTATCGAGCGACAAGTGCTCCATGTTATGGACTGATTTAGGAGTAAGTTATGGACTGATTTTGGAGCAGGTTATGGACTGATTTTGGTGTAGGTTATGGACTGATTTTGGAGCATGTTATGGACTGATTTTGGAGCATGTTATGGACTGATTTGGGAGTAAGTTATGGACTGATTTTGGAGCAGGTTATGGACTGATTTGGGAGTAGGTTATGGACTGATTTTGGAGCATGTTATGGACTGATTTGGGAGTAGGTTATGGACTGATTTTGGAGCATGTTATGGACTGATTTAGGAGTAAGTTATGGACCGATTTTGGAGCAGGTTATGGACTGATTTTGGTGTAGGTTATGGACTGATTTAGGAGTAAGTTATGGACAGATTTTGAAGCAGGTTATGGACTGATTTTGGTGTAGGTTATGGACTGATTTTGGAGCAGGTTATGGACTGATTTTGGAGTAAGTTATGGACTGATTTTGGAGCAGGTTATGGACTGATTTTGGTGTAGGTTATGGACTGATTTTGGAGCAGGTTATGGACTGATTTTGGAGCATGTTATGGACTGATTTTGGTGTAGGTTATGGACTGATTTTGGAGCATGTTATGGACTGATTTTGGAGCATGTTATGGACTGATTTTGGAGCATGTTATGGATTGATTTAGGAGTAGGTTATGGACTGGATCTAATTGACTGTTGTAAAACAGAGGCTTATCGAGCGACAAGTGCTCCATGTTATGGACTGATTTAGGAGCAGGTTATGAACTGATTTTGGAGCAGGTTATGGACTGATTTAGAAGTAGGTTATGGACTGATTTAGGAGTAGGTTATGGTCTGATTTAGGAGTAGGTTATGGACTGATTTTGGAGTAGGTTATGGTCTGATTTAGGAGTAGGTTATGGTCTGATTTAGGAGCAGGTTAAGGTCTGATTTAGGAGTAGGTTATGGTCTGATTTAGGAGCAGGTTAAGGTCTGATTTAGGAGTAGGTTATGGACTGGATCTAATTGACTGTTGTAAAACAGAGGCTGCTTATCGAGCGACAAGTGCTCCAGGCAGCGACAGCGTCCTACAACTTACTGACTGCTGGTACTTAATATATAATGCAATATTCTACACTGTGCCATTTGTCATTTGAAGCGAGACACAGATTATGGCTCAGGGCAGTGCATCTGTCCTAGAGGCTGCTGGGAAATGGACTAAAAGCTCCTCCAGCTGAGCCGAGCCAATCACACGCTGAACCCTGGATCACCCTCACTCCTCCTCTCCAGCACTCTTGCCACACACACACACGCACACACACGCATGTACACACACACACACACCACACATACACACACACACACACACAAGCACTTTCTCTTCCACTTTTAGCCTGGCTGTCTGGCCATTTTTCTTCTCTCTTTCTCTCTCTCTCTCTCAGTCACACACACAGACAAACACACAAAAAGCACATACTAACACACACACACACACAGACACACAGAGTGAGTGGTGTCCTGCTGGTTTATCCCTGCATACAGGAGTTAGCCATTTCCTCTGTGTTAGCACAGCAGCCTGTGCAGAGAGCAGCAGCAGTGTCGTCCTGGTCTCTGTAGCTTCTCTTCTCTGCGGGCAGTCTGAGCCTGGTGGGAGTCTAAATGAACCATATTGACGTCCCACTGGGGGCAGTCTGGTTGCTTTGACAAATCTTCCCTGGCATTTATCAATCAAGCCGTCCTTAGCAGAGCGGAGGACCTCTAAACCCAGCCGGAAACTCCCAGGAGAGAGAGAGAGAGAGAGAGTTTTATAACACGATGCAGTTTGTACCTGGCGTCACAGTCACTCCCCGCTCCAACAATTTATGCACACGTGCCACAAATTAAAATGAGGGGGAGGTTAGGGAATTGTCAGCCTTCAAATGGCTGACATAAGTTACAAGCAAAATTTTAATTAGCCAGGAGGAGAGGGGTGATAATTCAGAGGGGCCCTGTGCTGTCAGGGGGCTTGTCCACATTGTGTTTCCTCATTCAGCAGGCATCTGGAGACTCCAGCAGGGCCCCACAAAGCTCTGCTGAGGATACAACTACTTGTGACACACAATGAAATGTAGGAACCTCCTCCACATCACCCCTTCAGCTAAAGTGATATTCATACTGAGGAGGGTCTGCTGGGACTCACTGCATGTCCCTGCCCATTAAACACAGTCACACCCATTTCATGTACAGCAAACTGTTTCATTGTAGATTTTGTTTGCATGTTTTATCCAACAGGCTGACATTTATTTGCATTTATGCAGGTTGGTATAAAAATGAACCTGAAGACACTTGGACTTCCTTTAGGAGAAGAGTTGCTGCACAGAGATCACATCGACCTTTTTTAGGCTACAGCAAACCACAATGATGATACTTTTCATTGTTAGGGTTGAACAAATAAACATTGAGTTTTGAATATTTAATGAATGTTCAAGCATTAAAACATGTATCACTCTAATGTAACATTAGATAATATTCATAGTATTTTCTGTGCAGTGAGATTGAAAATGCAGAAACATTTAATTCTTGTCACCATCTTTTCAAATCCAGCGGCTTGGTCAGTGGATTGATTTTTTTTTTTAAATGACTCTTTTGTGTGTTTCTGGAGTCCTTTCTCCAAGCTGTTTTCAGTTTGATCGTTTAATATGTCCAGTCAGGTGACAGAGTAAGAAGGGCATCATAGTCAAGTTTAGGTGAAGGGATGATGGGTCACACAAAGATGTTTCTGTTTGACTCGTGAAAACGAATCAAAATTGACTTTAAGTTCAGCATTTTAATTACAGAACATACTAAAGTAACATTAGCTTTGCATAATTTATATAATTTTATATTTATTAAGACCAAAACCTGAAGCAAAACGATTTCCTGCAGCATATACAAATAAGCTCATCCTGACTTCTTGTGGAAATATTAATTATGGGCCGGCTCTTTGCATTCACACATGCAGCTCAACTTTTTTAGGAGCCTGGTTTATGTGTGAAAACACCAATACAAGTGCCATCCAGTCATTATGTAACATACAATACAATACAAGTCCTCCGTTAATCTGACACAGCAACACGAGATCAATGAATCATTTTTACTTCCCATCTGAAAACGGTTATTTGATTGTCTGAAGTCTCAAAAAGTGAAAATGTTCATCATTTCATGTTATTATCTTGTGCTTATCTAACAAATTAGATAAAAACTTCTTCCAACAAGATGATAACCTGCACACAAGATAAAAATGTTCACTTTTTGGGACTTCAGAGGCTATGTAGATTTAGCTTTTCTCATTAAAATAGACACATTTTTAAACCTTTCACACAAGTCTTACAGTCTGTTAGAGCTGTTATGATTTTACTTACTGTGTGTGTATATTCCTATGTGTGTGTGTATGTGTATGTGTATGTCCTCTCTCTCTCTGTGCCTATTTCTGTGTTTGTGTGTGTGTGTGTGTGTGTGTGTGTGTGTGTGTGTGTGTGTGTGTGTGTGTGTGTGTGTGTGTGTGTGTGTGTGTGTGTGTGTGTGTGTGTGTCCTCTCTCTAACTCTGCATCACGATTGGTTGCAGCTCGTCAACAAATAAAGGCGTCTCTGTCATGAAGCGTTTCAGGAAGCCGTGTCACGCCGCACAAAGTAATCAGCATCATTAATATTTTACAGTCGGCCACACCCCCTCCACTGTTATCCAATCTCAGCTCCCGCTCCGCTCTGCACTTTATGCTGCCATTATTTATTTACTGATAAAGTAGGTGGCAGGGTAAACACCCTGCTGGGGGCTGGGGAGGGGCTGCTCTTCATATGGGGGAGGGGGGGGGGGATTATTAGAGGTCTGCCCTCTGCCCTCCCCTGCTGCCAGATCATTTTAGTGGGGGTGAATGACCCTAAATACAATATTTAACAGAGAACAGATTTATTTCGTTTTATGTCTGAATGTCTTCTTTCTTTTTTTAAAGAATGAAACATAAAACGGCTCAAATCCACTGACGAACACATGAATATTTCATTTAGAAACAGTTTTTACATCCTTAGTGCAGCAGATCACTTAAATGTGACATGTCTAATATTTCCAGACACATAAAACAGTGTGGCTGTGTTTCTCTAATCGAACGCTTTTCATGGGATACTCTGACTTTCTGCAGGAGTACATGAGATTTAAAAAAAATATGTGATTAAAAAAAAAAAAAAAACATACATAGTTCATGAAAGTATTTAAATTCATTAAAGCCATTTGATCATTTTTTATCAAGACAGTCTGAAAGACATCATACTTTTCAACATGCATGAGACCATTACAGAAACACTCATGTTCATATTCCTTCACCTGCCTCCTTTGTGGTTAACATCAACAAAGTGAATCAGTCACACACTTTTGTTATTGTACTCATCAACTGCTGTACTGTTGCTGTATGTGCTGCTGTGATAAAAACATCATGTAAATTATGGACCTACTTGGATACATTGTCAGTAAACATTTTCTCTTCCTCAGGTTGGTTTTGCCCAGTCCTCTTCTGCTACTGCAGGAGTAGCAGAGAGAACTCCCATGATTCCCCACCAGCCTCAACGTCATCTTTTCTTATTGTAGTTTTGATTGAGGGCTCCCTGGCGGCAGAATCTACATATTGTATTTTTAATATAGGATCATTTCACTCTATTCTACTTAAATGTGTTTCATTTATTGTCTTCATGTATTTTTTAAACTCTTTTTAGACTTCTAATGCTATTGAGAGTGTCGGCTGATCCTCTTCAGGCCTTCAGCCTTTCTGGTGCGATGACCGAATATACAGTTTTTTTGTATTTCTATTCGTTTTCCTGATTTTGTTTATTTTATTAATTCATTTATTTTGTATTTGCAGCATATTTTCTGATGTTTTGGCTTTACATGTTTATTTTTATAGTTGTATCATGTTCAGCACATCTCTGTTGTTGAACTTGATCAGGAGTTTAGTTTGTGTTTGCAGACTGCAGTTGCAGCTCGATTGCCCTTCTTTGCACACTGTACACTGTGCTCTGACCATGAGACTTAGTGGCTGAACATTTTTACACTGATGACTTCTTTTGTGTAAAAATCAAACTCAGCAGAGTGAGAGAGTGAGAGAGAGAGAGAGAGAGAGAGGGCAGATTTAAGAAAAGCAGGACGTGAGACCGATAGCTTCTTGAATTTTTAATGCTGCTGTTCAGAACCAGATGAACAATACGATGAATATAAATACTTAACATCTCAACAATGCCAGTATCCATCAGAAAAACACCATCTTTTTTGATTTGATTCAGGGAAATTCTGCTTTACACTCTGTTATTTTAGAGACATGCTATACAAACATAGGCCCACACACATGCACAAACAAAACCTGTGGACATGAATTATTGGAGAGATGTCAGAGTGGGGCTGCTACACACTGCTACACAGAGATCACACCAGGGCAGTTAGGGGTTTGGTGCCTTGCTCATGGGAACCTCTGCAGTTCTTGGGAAGGGCCCTCAGCATTAGGGAAAATCCTCATTTAACTTTTTGGCTCCAAATGTGGAATATTTTTTTAAATACTCTAAAGATCAACATTGTCATTTCTCTAGAACAAATCAAGTAGATTATCATGAATCATGTCACCTTAGTGTGTGGCTATCTTCTCTGTGTATTTTTTGTGTGCTTTGTTTTAATTGTTAATTGTGCATTGTCCTATCTCCACATCATTGTTAATGAGGAAAACTTCACAGATTTTTCAGGCTTAAATGAAAAATGATGATGACTATTAAATAGATACTCCTTTATCAGTCAATCACTTAATCATTACTTATATAGAGCCAATTCATAACAGGTGTTATCTTGAGGCGCTTTACAAAAGAGCAGGTAAAAGACCTTACTCGTTTTCGGTGCCTTTCCTTCAAATTGACTCAACGTCGAAGATGATTTTCTGCAGGATTCTTGACCTTCTCTCTACCGTCCAGTAGGATCTTTACCTGTGGTATTGTGGATTTAAAAAGTAGTATTGTGTTGTCTATAAAAGTGTATTGAGGGGGAAACAAGAGGTTAGATTATAGTGTCTTAATAACTGCCTGATTAAAGGAGTTACATGTACTTTTGTATTTCCGCCGGTTGATGTGTCTGATCTGTGCAGACGAAGCTGCAGAACATCTGGCGGTGACTTTTGTTATCTGACGTCAGGAAGTTTCTGCCAAAAGCTCAGAAAGTCTACACGAACGCAACGTTACTCGTCCAAACACACAACTGCCTCTGCTTATCTTAATACCAAATAAATCACATACTTTTGTTCAGGTTTTAAAATGATATGGCTTCATAAATGAGAGTTCAACAAAGTGAAATAAGCTGCATTTCCATAAATTTCCCTAATGGAGTAATCCCTCTCAGACAGAGGACACATCGTGCACCATATTGTTGCATATCTGCCTTTCATCCCGACCCCCCTGATTTTCATATAAAAGTCTTTTTTGAAAGCACTCTGTGACTTGGCAGACGGTACAATGAGCAGCGCTGACTATGGATATTCATTTATGGCTTGATTTTAGAGCGGCTCTCTGAAAACAATAAAATATTCATCATCATCATCAGGATACAAACAGAAGAAGCTGCTCGTAAAAACGAAGCTCCTGAGTGTCTAATTCTGCAGAAGTCTTTGTGTTTTTTTTAAATTTGACAAACAGATAAATATCTCTGTGTCCTTTGTAGAGACACGTATACTCCTGCATATACATCCTGTAAGAGAGAGAGCATGTTTAAGGCTGACCTTATTATTTAATATATATTCTTTAATTTGATCTAATTTCATTATTTTCTCAACGTTTTTATAGAAACTTTGCCATCAATTATAAAGAACCTGTTTAATGAGCCTTGCTTATCCAATGTGATTTTTTAAAATTAATGCGGTACTAAAGGAAGGGTCATGGGGTTAAAAAAATCCTAACCCATCGTCCTCTGGAGACCATGAATACATGTACTCTAAAATAACTCACTGTGCTCAGAAGATGTTTAATGGATGGATAAAATCAGCAGCATGAACACAGAGGCTCCTCCACCAAAACTGAACACAGCCTGGACCACGAGTTCAGAACTAATCTGATCACCATTCTTCTATCAGGTTCTCACAGAAGAGGGTTAGTGCCCGTTATGAGAAATAAATTATGATGGGAGGAAGAATTTATTTTCAGTATGCATTTCGAATAAAGTCGAAATTTGGAGAGTTAAGTCGAAACTTCTGAAAAAAATGTTGAGAATAAAGTTAAAAAACTATTTTGTATAATTTAAACTTTTTTCTCCACATTTTGACTTTTCTCTCGAAATCTTTGCTTTATCTTTGAAATTGAATTTGAACTTCATTCTCAACATTTTGAGTTTATTCTCGACTCTTTGACTTCTTCTCGAAATACTATTTCAACTTTAGGTGAGCAAAACGATAGCCGATTGGGAAGCGAGCTGACTGGAGAATGAAGAACAACAACTACAGAAAATCAATTCTTACTCCTCTCCGGCTCGCTCTGTAACATGTACAGCACATCTTCACTCTGTCTACACAGCTTAAGGCCCTTACACACCAGAGAGATCGTCGGCCGTTGGTCCTAGTTGGACCGTCGGTGAGCGATCGTCACCCTGCTGTGTGTCCGGCTCCGTCGCTACCCGTTGGCTCCCGTTGGCCTTTTTTTTTGTCCGATTCGACATGCTGAATCAGCGGTCAGTGAGAGAGATCTCTCTAATTGTTCGGAGGTTTCATTTATCTCCAGCTCTCGACACAGATTGAGGAAAGCCCCTTGAGC
The DNA here is from genome assembly GCF_963930695.1 of Labrus bergylta. NCBI lineage: Eukaryota > Metazoa > Chordata > Actinopteri > Labriformes > Labridae > Labrus > Labrus bergylta. Next base: position 7,244,225 of record NC_089196.1, on the reverse strand, counting down.
AGAGCATGCTGCTGCAGTATCCATGCTTTCACCCATTAGTGCGGTTTCTTCTTATTTGTCACCTCTGCCTTCTTTTCTTTTTCCACTAAGATTTTTCAGGCCTGCAGGTGAAGACATGGCTTTACTTCTACCAATACAGTTCATCATGACACCAGTGGAGGACCAGTTTGATGACAGTAAAGAGTGCAGGGTTTAATGAGGGTTTTATTGTAGGGTTTAGCTCCTGGTATCCAGAGGCTGTTTCCACTGAACCCACACTCAAGTCTCTAGACATGGACACTGACTGATGCCTGACGTCCCTGTTTTTGACTTCTGCAGCACGTCTCCTTTCTGGGTGTTTGAAGCATGTTTCTTCATTTGCAGTGTGTTTCTGTTGTTGCATTAAACTTTTAAATGTGATCTTGGCTTTGCATGCTTTTGAATGTGCAGCCTGTTGAAATCATTTGGGCCTTTGCAGCGGTGTGCTCTCCTCAGCCACAGTACCACTGGAACAAACCAACCTTCTCTTCGTTTTTTTTGAGCACCGATATGTTCTTACAATTTTCTGAATGTTCTCACCGCTTCATCGTGTGAGAGCAGCAGACGGCGATGAGTTGAAACTTCAGCGTGTGATGAGCAGAGAGGAACACGGCTGTAAAAGGAGGGAGGATCTGATTATGTATTCTCTCGGGATACTAAAAAGGGGGGGTGGGGGGCTGGTTAACTAGATTGGCGTAGCAATGAGGAGGGAGGGGGGAGCAGTCCAGCTGGAAACGAAACAGATATGTGCCCACAAAATAACAGGTGCCCCCCCCACACACACAACCCTCCATAACCTCAGCTGGTGCCACCCTGAACCCTGAACCCTGACTTGACCTTGTCTATAAAGGCTGTTCCCCCTCTCTGTCTCCCTCCCGCCGCCCTTGTTCTCGCTCTGCCTCCCCTCCGTGAGTCTTCCTCAAAGAGCCAAACACACTTCAGGGCACAGAGAAAGAGGGAGGGGGGCATGAATGTTACTGTACCTGCTGTGGCGGAAACAATTTGAAAATGAATAATGCTCTCTGAGTCCCCCGAGGCTCTTATGTCTTTCTCACTTTCTACTCTCTCTCTCTCTCTCTCGCTCTCTCTCTCGCTCTCTCTCTCTCTCTCTCTCTCTCCCCCTCTCTCTGTGAGGGAGGGGTGGGGTGAGGTGAATTAGCATAAAGGAACAAGCACAACAACAGCGCCTCTGAAAGAGCTAACCGGTGGCTGGATTAAGTGTGTCATTGAATGGGGTTCTGTTGTAAATGATGGGGTGGGGTGGACCTCATCCCCATCTGGTCCTTTTAAACAGTACCTTGTGATAATTACCCCCCAGACAGCATTGTGGAGCGCCCGGGCCGTCCAGCCAGGTGCCTGCGGGCCCCGCTGCGTCCGGCCTTTCACCGGCACCGCACGCTGCCCCGACATAAATGGAGCCAAGGTCAGCACCTGATTTGTCAGACTTTTACTTCACAGCATTTTAAACAAATACAAACCAGAGCAGCCCGCGGCTCCAGGAGGAGAAGAAAAGAACACGTGAGGGAGGGTTTAAGATCTTTTTCTGTTAACAAATGTGGTCAAACTGGTCATGAGGATGGGAAAAATAACAGGCACTTCTCCTGAACATAGCTGGGTGCATTGTTGTAAGTGTTGCAGCGGAGATTTTGTGAGGACTGTGAGCTCCCTGCAGAGCTCCTCTCTGTACGCTCAGAGTGCTCCTCCTCCTCCTTCACACAGGAAAGTGTCTGTCTGACCACTATGACCCTCTTAAAGGAGAGTCCAGAGGATGTCTCTGATAGATCTCCTGAGGGGTTTCCTCTCATTCCCCTTTTTCTCTTTGATTTCTGGAAACTCTGGTCACAGACATGACATGGAATTGATTTTATCTCGTGGTTTGACGGGGCACAGGACTCCTCTTTTAAAGATATGGGAGGAAATGTCGGAGTCCATTCTGTATAATGCTGTGATATATTTGAACACTGTGTGTATCTCTGGAAGCGTGGATACACATAGATGCTTATCTGAGCTTGTCAGGTGAATCTGGCTTTAAATAACTGATGTTTTTAGACACATATACTGTCTTAGATTTGAGTTTTTACAACGTGTGAGAGAGTTATTGATTATTCTGAACAGATCACAATAGCATGCTGAGCTTTGATATTTACATTTATTTATCAGAAAGGCACTTGTTGTAAATCACTTTAGTATATATTCGCAGACAGCCTTCATCAATGACTGCTCTGGTTTGGTTGTGTTAGCCTCCCAGTGGTGAGCAGTGGGCTGTTCACTATGTCCCAGTTTGTGATTAACAGAGCTCCCAGTAAACAATGGGTGCTTGACCTTTGGCTCTGACACACACAGAAGGTCCCCGAGCTCTCGTCAGCTATTCAGCTTTATTCATGAAGAATACGAACAAATAGGGATCAGCCAGGGCCCTAACTGTGCTCCACCAGGGAATTACACTCATCTACATCTACTATTGTAGGGTCAAGGTAACTATGCTGCCATGAAGAGCTCGACCAAGGACTCATTTAAAATACCTGCTAGACATTTGAATCAGGCCATACTGTCAGGTAACTGTCAGGGCCACCTGGCTTAGATAAATACATTTCAATGCAAAAATACTGCAACAAATTCACCCTTCATGAAGTTATAAATCAGTTATTAATACTGAAATAATGATGTAAAAATTAGAATTTGAAAATTCTTTGGTTAAAAAAATTATATTTAACTGTAAAAAAACTGTAAAAAAACCCCAGACGTTTCTGTTATTAAACCTGCCCTCATGGACTTAATGAGATAGATACAACAACAGAGAAACAGTAGAAATAATAGAATACCTTACAATAATAAACTTTATTCATGTGGCCCTCTTCAGAAATAGTAAATCATCCAATGAAAATACACTTAAGTCATAAATTAAAGAATAATAATATGGTGATTATGACATTTATTACATGGCTTTATAGAAATAAGTAAAGAAAAATAAGTTAGCGGAAACCAAATTTACCAGAAGTTAAGGTTTCTGTCATAACTGTTTTAATTAATGTCCAATCTAAAAAGGACTTAAAAAAATAAAAGCTGATGCGAATGTTCTTTACCTCTCGTTAATTTATACAGTGAATACTTCCAAACCCATGTAGCATTGATATAAAGGCCAGATCTGTCTTTATTGTGTCAGACTCTGTTGCTTCTTCCCCCATGTCCATCTTTATATGTCATGTCCTTCCTCCTGAGGACCCTCCACCCCCCACCCATACGGCAATGAAAGTCCCTGCACTGTTTTCAGCAGCAGACTGATGTGAAATGTCTTTACACTTTCTGTGAAAAATGTGTGAAAACAACTAGTGATCAATTATTATTTCACTCAAAATTTAACAGTTTATAACTTTCTGCAGATAAAACACAAACTAAACATTGCTTTTAGAGATGCACTGATCCACTTTTTTTCAATTCTGATCTGATTCCGATACATACAGTATGTATACCGAAACTGATTCCAATATATTTTTTATCTTAACAAACAGTGTTATTGTTGTTATTGGTAGTCTGTGTAAGGCTACACAAAGCATTGCATTACATTGTGGTGGCTTCACATACAAACAGGAAGCAGGAACAACTGTCAGGTTTTCAGATTAAATGTTTTCAATGTTTAAATGTGTTGACGTGTAAGAATTGTAAATTTGATCATATAAAAAGGAGCTGCGCCATCTCATCTGAACGTCGTCATGGAGATGATTTGTGGACTCTTCTTACAGTTCAGTCTGAACATCTTCAAAGAGAGACTGTACGAGCTGAGAATGTTTAAAGTGCGTAACTACCTTTCTTGCTCTGTGACAAAGTTGGAACCGATACCGATATTAGGTCTGATCGATCCCATCTCTAATTGCTTTGTGCAGAACAGACGGTCAGTGCCACATTGCATACTTTAAAAACTCTATGAGCCACATGCACTACATTTCTTTAAAACATTCTGGCCTCAGGAGAAAAAGATTTGGTGGACACAGGACTGATTCATGGAGTCCCACAAGGTTCAGTGCTTGGACCAATTCTCTTTACATTATATATGCTTCCTCTGGGAAATATTATGAGGAAACACTCCATACAGTTTCATTGTTATGCAGATGATACTCAGCTTTATGTATCAATGAAGCCCGATGGCACCAGTCAGTTATGTCAGCTAGAAACATGCCTTAAGGACGTTAGGACCTGGATGACCAGAAATGTTTTGCTACTTAACTCAGACAAGACTGAAGTTATTGTGCTAGGCCCTAAGAACCTCAGAGAGACTTTTTCTAGTGATTTGACTGTCCTTAGTGACATCAGCCTGGCATCTAGCACCACTGTTAGGAATCTAGGAGTTCTTTTTGATCAAGATATGTCTTTTAGCTCTCACATCAGTCAAGTTTCAAGAGCAGCCTATTTTCACCTTCGTAATATATCCAAGGTTAGGAATATCCTGTCGCAAAATGATGCAGAAAAACTAGTTCATGCATTTGTTACCTCCAGACTAGATTATTGTAACTCTCTTTTGTCAGGGTGCTCTGGCAAATCTCTAAAGACTCTTCAACTGGTCCAGAACGCTGCAGCTCGTGTACTGACCAGAACCAGGAAATGGGACCACATCACTCCTGTCCTGGCTTCTCTGCACTGGCTCCCTATACAGTCTAGAATAGAATTCAAGATCCTTCTTCTCACCTACAAAGCGCTAAATGGCCAGGCACCATCTTACCTGAAGGAGCTACTAGTGCCGTACTGTCCCTCGAGAGCGTTGCGGTCCCGGAGTGCAGGCCTGCTGGTGGTACCTACAGTCTCCAAGTGTACTATGGGGGGTAAAGCCTTCAGTTATCAGGCCCCTCTCCTCTGGAACCGCCTTCCAGCCGGGGTCCGGGAGACAAACACAGTCTGTATTTTTAAGAATAGACTTAAAACTTTCCTTTTTGATAAATCTTATAGTTAGTGCTGGTGTAGACCAGCTCTTAGTTATGCTGCTATAGGCTTAGACTACCGGGGAAACTGGCACCATGAGCTCCTCTCTCTCTCTCTCTCTCTCTCTCTCTCTCTCTCTCTCTCTCTCTCTCTCTCTCTCTCTCTCTCTCTCTCGCCTTTTAATAAGGCAGTTTTTTCTTACCACTGTAACTTTTGCTGCTTTGCTAAAGTGCTCATGATGGATAGGCCGGGTCTTTGTAATATAGCAATAAGTAAGGTCTTTTTACCTGCTCTTTTGTAATGTTAACAGACAAAGAGTAAGGTATTTTACCTGCTTTTTGTAAAGTGTCTTGAGATAACACTTGTTATGAGTTGACGCTATACAAAATAAATTGAATTGAATTGAATTCAGTGGTTTGAACATTGAGGTTCAGATTATTTAAGACTAATGGAAAGATGATTGATGTGTGAAATGCTCAAACTGTGGCAGAACTAGAATCACCACATGACCAGATAAAGTGAGCAGTTAATAGGAGGGTGGTATGACTGCTGTTTCCTCAGGATGAGGTGAGTTTTGTGGCTGTGGGAATTCATGATGCTTTCTGGAGGTTTAACAGGTACATCCGACAGGAGGGAGACCCTGAGACTGATTATATGAATGTTCTGAGATGAAAACAGGATCAGTAAACCTTATTTGTTGAGAGCCCTGAAAGGCAGCAGAAGACAGACAGGTGTATAGGCTGCTTGTTTACCTTAACCTAACACTGACATGAATGGCAGGCTGTCCACAAACCAACACTGATGGGTCTATAGGTGAGGAGCAGCATCAGTATTGATCATTTGTCAGAGCGGACAAGTTCACTGAGGAGGCCGCTCGGACTGAAAGGTGTCATTTATCTGCTGTGACAAAGTACATCACTAAACACTGTCCACGTCCTGCTGCTCGGCAGACCCAGTGACATTCACATACAGTCAGGGATCGATCGCACCTACACTTCATATATGTGCTCCACCTGTTTGACTAAAGCTCACACTGTGTGAGGAAACAATACAACACTGTTTATTCATTTAACAGAAAGGTCTGATATTCAAAACTGCCATCTTTTTTAAGTTCTCACCTGAGGAATCTGAATTTTGATCAGGCCTCCAATTCAAACATAAATACTGTTCGATGTAAAGATGAGGAAAAACAGGTGTCTTCAGAAGATGACTTTGAGTTATCATGAGGAGCGCTTCAGTCAGGAAACACAATTCTCAGGAGCCTTATTGGGCTTTGTTAGATTCAGAAAATTTTTTACTTAACTTTGAAAACATTCAGACTTTATGAGCACTAAGAACCAAACTGTTCTCATTCTCAGGAACGTGAAAAAAAACTGGGGTTTAACATTAACAATGGCCTGATGACTGTGACCACAATATCTCCCTCTGTGGCGACCAGATATTAACTGTAGCTGTCTCTCTTTTTGATTTTATCAAATCAAATTTAGTCTTCACTAACTCACAGCACCATTTGTCCTTGGCTCTAACGTCACTGCTCCAGCTCTTCAACTGTTCCAGCAGTGAAAGCTAATGAGCCAGTTCAGCAGATTCCTGCAGAAACCGAACACTGCATCTTCTCTCTTCAATGGTGAATTAGCATTTCCGTGCTCTTCATTAGCTATAAGCCAAGCCCAATAAAATTCAGCTTCTTTTAGTCTTTTGCACACATGCACTCCTGAAAATTTCTAGAAAATGTCACACAGACTGCCTCTGAAATCTTCCTGAGCTTCTTGTTCAGACGTCCCTCACAGCAGGGTACTTCTCCTGTTGGAGAAGACGGGGGTCGCAGGAGGCAGGACATGAGGATAAAGAACGGCACGGACATGGATAAAGTAAGAGGGTCCAACTCTATGATTACAGTGAGTGTTTTTTTTTTTTAAAATCAATGCTCCATGTGATTGGATGAATTTACAATATGAATAAAAGAGCATGTAGAGGAACGTACTGATGAACAGAACAGATAATTTAGCTAATCTTTTACATGCTCAATAATGGCACTGCTCGCTCACCAGTCACGTGATGTAAAAGTCCCCCACCCTTGGCTCCTCACTTGTGGTGACTTCCCTGCGTTCACAAATTTGATCATCCGGACTTCATGCGGAAGTTTTAGGGGTCTGGCATAAAAAATTTGGGGTAAAGTTGGGGTGAAAAATTTGCATTGACACAAATGCAAATGAAATTTGGGGACATTTTCGAGTTGTGTGTGAAAATGTGTGAAAATAGCATAAGAGAAATGTTTTCATCATATGTTATCAAAGATATACATTTACAACAGAAGTAAATCATTTCTGTATGTTGTATCATGTTATGTGCTGTCACAGGTAAGGACAGCTGTGTTAGGTTAGATTTGTTTTCCTACATTTACATTAAGCCACCACAGATCAACTTTGATCACTAAAGTTTGGAGGCTTATTGGCCTGCTGTACCAGATCCTGCATGATGCCTGCATGAAAGGTAAAACTCAGGGCAAATAAAGTCCTCCTTGCACTCGCTCCAACACTCACAGCTGCTAATTAAGCTGATTGATTTCAGTGCAAATAGATGAGTGTATCAACGTGTAGAGATTAGAGACTTCAATCAACCTGGGACAAAAAGAAAGGAGGGACACCCTCCCTCAGGGGAGATTACACCCTCTACTCTAAGAGTCCTGACACATGTAGAGTCCCTGCGCTGCGTCTGTCAGGCAGGGCCGGGTGGAGCTGCAGGACAGACGGAGGGATCCAGGGTATGATGGAGGAGAGACAGACCGAGGGAGTGATTCAGGGGTCTGATGGAGGACCGGCTGATGTAGTGATGCAGTGACATACCGTGGAGCATCCTAACATCTGCCCTCAGAGGCTCCTGCTGCTTATTATTGAATATTTACGGCGCAGGGACATTCCTCAGGGGACAAAGAGCTAAACAGAGGGAGGGGAGGAGCTCTGAGTCATAAATGTGTCAGGGAGTCTAAAGTGTGTGTAATGACTCTCCCTGAAACCATCATCAGTTCAGGAAACTGGAATCTGTTTCATTATGGCCTCTCTAAACACAGTGCATGTTTATTTGAAAGATGATTTTCATTGTTTCATTGTAGAATGGGATGATTCAGAGATTTCTATTATTTTTGAATTTATTTCTTTTTTACATATTTGATGAAGACATATAAACCAAACAAAAATCCAAACTCATAACCCAACCCAAGGATATAAACACCTTAAGTCCCACATTCTTACTCACACTTGCACACACAGACAGGACAGTGGACAGAGTCTTAAATCAGCTACAGAGAGAAAGAGTGCAGAATGACAAGCGGGAAAGGAGCCAAAGGTTGAATTCGAACCTGTACCGCCCACTTGGAGGACCACAGCATGTGCACATGGGGCGCAAGCACCAACCACCAGGCCACCAGCGCCCAAATGCACACTTTTACAAGCAGATAGGAGGGGTAAAAAATGAAAAAGAAGAATTCAACTAAACCCTGTGTCAAGGACACAAAAGCAAACATACCTTTATAAATCATCTTCCTGGTATTGCTAAATCAAAATGATGAACATCACACAGTGTCAGAGTCATCCTTATTTATGATTTAAAATGATCTCTAATTGTGTTCTGAATATTTGAAAAAAACAGCAACAGCAAATCTTTGACATTGTGACACCTAAAGCTTTTTATATCTTTCATTTTATTTCTGCTGTTGGAATGAAAATATGTTTGTGCTGAAACATCCTCAGAAACATGTTTGTCTGTTTGAAGTGTTGGATCACTAAAAGCAGCAGAGCTGTTTGATAACTGCTGCATGTTGGACAGTTTAAGTGTTAATTAACACGGAAATATTTCAGCACAAACAGCTGACAGAGTGTTTACCACACATGCTGACATCACACACACACACTTCAAACTGTGCATTTACAGCTGTGTGGTGAGCTGAAAAGCTTTTGATGGTTACACAGGCTCGATGTCATTAATGTGATTTGAAATAGAGACACCACGCTGCAGAGGAAAACAGCTGATCTGCTGAATTTATTGTACTAATAATCATAGTTTCCCTCAGGTTCAGTTTAATCTATGCAGCTTTATGTGATGGAGGATGAGCCCACACAGAGCAAAGGGAGGCTGGATTAACATGCATGATGCAGTTTGATGAAAATCAAAATATATAAATGTATTCATGTATGGAGGCCCTAAGTGGACAGCATCAGTATATTTTTATTTAACTCTGTTTTTCGTGATAATTACTTCTCTTTTTTCGTTTTGTTGAGCTCTAAATTTATTTCTGTCGTTATCTCCGAATAAAATCCCAGGTTTATCCATGTTAACTCGTCAATTTCAACTCTTTTCTTTAGAGATTTCTAGATACTGATTAGTTGTCACAGAACAAGCAGCGTGTATCCCGAGATAACGTGATAAAGAAAGATCTGAAGAAAACGAACAGAAATGTCCCCGTTCACATTTATACAAAATGAGAAAAAAGAGTTGAATGAACTGTATGGATGTTTGTCCACTTCGGTCTTCCATATAATGTTATAAAGCATGAAAACATTTTTTTTTTTTTTCAGTTTGATACGATACACTTTATTTTCGTCATAGGGAAATTAAATTAAAGTGGAGTGTAGCTTCATGTCTGTTTGTGTTGTTTTTAAGTTGCAGAGGAATAAATAAACAATAACAACAATGTGATAATAAGATTAACCCTTAGCATGTTTTTTTTGCCTGATTTGTTTTATTCTTTGAAAATAGAAAGTGTCTTTTCCAAATGTATTTATTTGACTAAAAGCAGAGAGATGTCATTTTATCACATACTAGGCCTATATGTTGATATATATAGAAAAGAGAGAAAAACATCCAAATCATAATGTGAGAGAGAAACAGTAAATTATACTGTATGTATGTATTTGACTGACACTTCAAGAACAGAAATATATTGAGTGTGGTATAAAATTAGAGAACATCATCCAGGAGGAGGAACTAAAGAAACCCACAGACATGGATAAACACACAGTGTGCACTATGTAAATGTACACCATCATAACAAATAGAGACACATACATACAATTAAGGAAGAGGACCAAAATGCATTTAGAGTTTGAACCTGTGAATATATTCATGGAGCAAAATCATAAACCTGAACCTGAACACATAAATAATAAATGAACATGTTCAAGGACATTTAAAGACTCAAACTATTCTTATCATTAAAACCTCATTAGAATAAGGCATTATGAAGAGATTAAGTTATAACATGATGTCATGAAGTAACACCTCACAGCTAGGTGGTTGATCTGCCCTCTGAATCAGCCTTACCACAGTAAACAGTAGGGCATGGCATGAGAAAGCCTCAGTCACGTCCCCGTCCAGAGAGGGGCGTGGTCAGACAAAGCTCATTAGGGCCAGAGCACCAACCGTGGAGTCAGAACCCCATTGGAATTCAAAGAATTACTATTTCTTTCTGGCTAAATTATCACATTTGGGGGGGAGAATTTCTCAAAATGGCAGGAGCATCATGGCTGGAGAAAGAAGTTATATTTTAGTGGTTTCACTGATTGAGTTTGCTAAATGGCTCAATTAGGCCCCCTTCACATTTTCTAAAATTCAGGCTCTGGCATGGATTTCACCTACATGTATGAAAACTGGTAGGCATATGCATCATGTCCAGACCTACAACAAAGCCTCTTATCATCATAGTGAAATCCAAACAGGAAGTCCACCGTTCTGATTTGAATTGCATAATAATACCTAATTTTAGCGTTTTACAGGCCTCATATATATTTATGAAAAAAAACCATGAAATGTTTTGGTTTCATGTAGTCTACAGATGTAGATAAACTACTAAACTTCTACTCCTTCCTAGAGAACGACATGCAAATTATTTTCTGCTCCCCTAAACATTTCTAATTTCACCCTTTGATGATTTTCTTTATGCCCCTCCAGCCTCCATCTTTCCTCTGGTAACGACTCTTTTACTCCGAGCGAGGGTAAAATCCTGATTACACACTGACTGTCAGACATTTTAACCTCTGAACTCCACCCGTCACAGGAACACACACACACACACACACACACACACACACACACACACACACACACACACACACACACACACACACACACACACACACACACACACACACACACACACACACACACACACACACACTCACACACACACACACACACACACACAGGAGTTTAACCTGGAAACACACGGTGTCAGGAGGACAAAGAGAGCAAGACGTGCTACTCGCTGCTCTTTATTGATTGTGGGAGGGCGTAGGAAAGGTCTTTGGTCGTGCCCTTACCAAAGGATACTAATTTGCTCGATCAAGTCTGTCGGAGTATCGACTGTGAGGGAGGGGGGAGGAGGGGCAGGAGGAGGGAGTGGGGAGGGAGAACAGCCATTGTGCGGACTCTGTCGGGGAGCTGGTCTGTGAAACAGGATTACTAGAGGTCAGGCAGCCGGTGAAAGGATTTCCATCACTTTCTGGGGGCTGATAAAAGGGGCGGGGCAAAGCCAACGTGATTGAGATGTTGAAGACCGGAGGGGAGGGCTCGCTGCTGCACCACTGCTCACCCCCCACCTAACCCCCATGCATGCAGATTTTCAGCCTGTTAGTGTGTCAGACTCACAGCAGGGTGTGTTTCATACAACACAATGTATTCACAGAGGACTGTCGGTCTTATTCTGGGACACAAACATCAGATTCTGTTGATTTCAAATGATGGTTTATTGATTTCTACCTTTAATGAAGTCCCTAATACTGCTGATCCAGTGAAGAGTCAACACTTGTAATAATAATAATAATAATGATAATAACTTGATTTCTAAGGGCACCTTTAATATACAGCTGAATTCATCATATTTGATGCAAAAAAAATTAGATCTGCATTCTTTTATTTCCTGAAACCTGATTACTACACCAGACACACAGAGTACAAAATATATTTATTGGGTTCAGAGAGCATGATCTATAAGACCTTTATTCAGCACATCAAAAATGGAGAAAGCCCATTTGTTAAGAGCATGATTTCATGGAAATTGTTACTGATACTTCAATGTGGATATTTGGCTCGAGGAAACATATAGGCTAAACATATATAGTAAAATCATGTTGAAAATGTGTCTATCAAATATGATACAGCAGGTATTTAAGGTGATTTTGTCAATTATACATATTAAAGTAAATTCATTAAAAAATAAAATAGCAGTATTTGATATATTAAATGGAAACTGGGATAATTGTTTCTGACATCATGACATCATGTTTTAAAAATGAAATCTGTTGTTATTGAAAGTTTGTATGAGTCACTTGTTCATCATAATCATCATTTAATTTCTTGTCCATGTTCAACGTTCATTAAAATGTTCACAAAAGAAACTGATCAAGAGATGATAGACACAATCATTTTGTATTTATGCTGTTTTTTTGTTCTGTCTTTTGAGTGTGATGTGATCTGATCTGATGGGAGAATTTCTGAGCTTGTAATGTAAGACAACTCTACGTGCAAACGGACAATAAAGTGTTATCTTATCAATCAAATACTGAAACAAAGACGTAAAAACAAGAACAGAAACAGTCGATCAAGGGCCAAATGAAAAGAAGAGTCTCAGAGAGTGGATCACAAGTTTGATCATCCGGTGGTAAAAAACAATGTGGCTCTGTTTTTATATGTTTGATCAGCATATTCTAAAAATAACTCCTGATCTATCAAATATGAAACGAAAAAAACAACTCCTACATGTAATGTGTTATTATTTTTTTTTTTATTATTTTAGAAGATTATGTAACAACTCCAGATTCAAGGAATTCAAATGTTCTGACAGGTATTCAATGGTTTAAATTACGGGGCTAACAACAGCTTGAAAAGCTTTTTGACAAACAAAGAAGAAACAAACAACAGAAAGGCAACAAAAGGCCAAAAAGACAAATGAGAGCCAATGGAGGTCTGAAGATGAACACTAAGAGCTGTCAAAGATATATCACAAAACATCAATATTTAAAATGTAAAAGAAAATAAGAAAATGTGATAATAAAGTTATATTCGCATTTATAAAAAAACATTTATTGGGAAACATTTATGAGTTGATGTAATTAATGGATAATAAGTGATATATTTATCTTCAGCTAGGTTCATAGAGAAAGAGGAAGAAGTCTGTGTCACATAACGAGCTGTCCAACATATATTTGAACATTTCAAATTGTATTCATTATTTTGAAACAGAGATGTAAAGACTGTTTACAGACAGGAGTCAGATTACATTTAACAAATGACTCCGTTAACAAAATGCATCAAAGTTGCAGCACAGACGTCGTCTCTGACTGTCCTCTAAAGAACTGACCCTGCTACTTCTTCTTCTTTTTAACGTGACCTTTAACCTCTTTACAAACTGAGCTTTGTTGCTAACATCTGAAACTTAAATCTGTTGTTAGCGAATGGACAGAGAATTTCATAATAGAAATGGAATTAAATGTAAATAACTAAATATCTGTGAATTTGCCAAAAAAAACAGAGTAATTATTGTAATTGAGGGTAATCTAGATTTCCCCTGAGATTATCAATATATTTATATATATTTATTTATTAATGTTTTAAGCCTGGTCCTCAATGACAGTTGTTTCTCTTAAAGGAAGAATGAGTGACTTTTTGATCCAGTAGATGTCGCCCTTGAGCACCAGCATGAAACCAAAACAAACTGCTGATTGGCGACGCCTCGGCTACTCTGAAGTCTGCGTTCTCCTCCAGGAACACACCTCCAATCCCTCTCCATTCAAGTGTGGTGCAATTGCAAACAGTGGACAAAATTGTCAAGATGATTATCCGTGTCCTGAATTGTTGTGTTAGCAGGCTAATGTTAGCGCTCTTTGGTAAACTAATAGCTTCAGATTGCACATAAATTGACAGAATGAGTTAGCTAAATATCCAATTAAGCAGTGAGTATGTTATTCTTCTTTTATCTCCTTGACTCAAACAGCTTTATACTCAAGGCCAGGGCCGGCCCGTGGCATAGGCAGTATAGGCAAATGCTAGGGGCGCCGTCATTCCATAGGTGGTGCTGCTGGCGCCCCAAACGAGTGAAGGAGAAAAGCTGAAGATCAGAAGAAGGAAAAAAATGAAACTGCGTTTAAAAATTACTAAATATTATTAATATACCGGTAATATAATTTTCATGCTATTATTTAGTAAGCCATGAAAACACAACTACACATTTTAAAAAAGGCTCTATTTTCTTGTCTCACACTATATTATAAAATGCCCATTATTTCACAAATGCTCATCTTCTCTCTCCAGATGCAATCATAAAACATTTAAAACCATCCCCTGCTGTCCCTGGGCCTTCTGTGATCACTTCTACTCCCTGCACTGTTTGATATTGTTTGTTCTGTTACACTAGATATTTGTAGTTATTTATAAGAAATATTAGTGTTATTACCATTTTATTCACGTTTGTTTAGAAGTATTTTTTTATTTTTAAATTAAAGAAATTCTGTTAAATTTAAAGATGTATGCCAGTTTTCTTTAAGTTGATGAATATTGTCTTTGGTGGTCAAACTGTCTGCAATATAAGGGGCAACCGCTGAAATCTTGCCTAGGGCACCAAAATGGTTAGGGCCGGCTCTGGGTCTGAATCAAACAACCAATCAGGGACAGCTTTTACATAAACAGCCATTAACAACGACTGTGAGGAGAATGTTTGAGTTGCTTGGCAACAGTCGAGTTTCAAACTCAGTTTTCATTTTTTTTCTCCCGCTCTAATCAGAACTTCTGTTTCTACTTATTGTTAAAGTTGAGACTTGACCTGAAGAGTTCAACGTTAAGGATGACCAGTTTGTGTGATTTGTTTTCAAATCATTGTAGACATAACTAAACAAAACTGAAGTAAACAAACCTTTAAGAGCAGAATCATCTGTTTTAACTCAACTTGTCTGTTTATGAATATGAAGTTTGTTTCATTGTGTTTGAATCTCGTCTCTCTGGGATGGATGCAAAAGTTTCATCTCTGCAGACGGACGATCTCTGAACAAACAGCTTCACAGTGAGGCTCCAAAAACCTCCAAACCACATGAAACTCTACACTAGACCACAGACAATCACACACACACACACACACACACACACACATAGGCATTGGAAACACACTTCTATGCTCTGCAAACAGACAATTAGCTTTTATAGACACTGTGACTGTGTGTGTGTGTGTGTGTGTGTGTGTGTGTGTGTGTGTGTGTGTGTGTGTGTGTGTGTGTGTGTGTGAGTGCAGCCTCTATGGGTGGGGGACATCTGCTAAGGTCTGAGTCCAGCACGAGGACTAGGACCTGCACCTTTTCATCCTGATCACATAGGTATTTAGCTCATTTGTGTGTGCGTGCGTGTGTGTTTGTTTTATTTCAGAGCAGGTGTTTCACAATCATTAGCGACTCCATTACGACCCCGGCTCTAAGTAGAAGACAAACACAGGCCCTGCTCTCTCCTCAATGGAACCATCTGGTGGCAGGCAGGAAAAATGGCCACTGTTTGTGTGCGTGTTTGTGTGCACTGTTTGCCCACGGTTGTGTAATTGTGTTTGAGAGGAGAGCGTCAGATAGCAGACAGGCGGAGCTGAAGTGCTCCGGCTCTTTATCGAATGTTTCTAATGTCTTTGTCTGCTCGGACAACACGCCGCTGTTTGTATTCAGACGTTTACACGAGGGACGGCCTCCCCTAATGTCTTTTTTATTTCCAAGAAATGTTTTTGTGGACAGTCAATAAATTTCACATTCACCGGGCACACCGAGCTGCAGGAGCATTCAAATAAAGCAGAGTGCATTATGTTTCAGCACTTTATTCCCCCTCAGTATTTTCACCTATCTGTTCCTCATCACCGTGGACACGTGCAGACGTTTGTGTAAAAGCACACAGGAACAATGTAAAGAGTGAACCACAAACATAAAGCTGCTGCAGGTAATACATTTATGAACATTATGACAGCCCTGACGAGAAAAAAATATTCATGTTTGATACGACATGTTTGTATGTATGCATGTTTTTTTATTATGATAGATAGATAGATAGATAGATAGATAGATAGATAGATAGAAAGATTAGAAATCCTTGTTATTTATCTTTTTAATTCAGTGTCTTCTTTTGGAAACAGTTTAATAGTTTCTGTCTTTAATAATCAACAGTGAATACGAGTTTTTAGTTTTTTTTCCTCTTGTTATTAGTTCATTATGTTCAACATGTCTTTCTCCTGTTTAAAACACTCTCTGTATACAGCTTCATTCTTAACCAAATTTATCAGTAATTAAAAGTAATTCAATAAGTGAAGATGAGACCCCTCTAGTGCCCTCTGGCGACCCTCCAATGGGTCAGGACCCCCACTTTGAAAACACTGACAGAAATAGGGAAATGGAAAAGACATTAAAATGAAGTTTTTCTTACATTTACTCGGGTTGAATGTTGATTTCCACCTCTCTGGTCTTTTGAGAGTAAATGTAAACGATCACTGAGGATTTCATCATCCTGAGGTTCTGATCATCTAATCTTTCACATTCAGGGTGTGAAGTCTGAAAACAGCACAGAGAAGATAACAAAAGAATCTGACATCTTCACATCACATCTTTTATCTGCTGGTTGTAACATGATATAACAGATATAACAGTGTAAATATTTATATCTGAACACTGTGCATAAGCACCCGCACTCTCAGGTCTGCGGATGCAAACCTCCTTTGGGTTGATGTTTTTGTCGAAGCGTCTTTGAGTATTCAGAAAAGCACTATATATAAACTAATGTATTATTATTATTATACACATAAACCATGTAGCTGATGAGGCTAATAAAAAAAACAGGAAAAGGTGTTCATAAAGAAAAAAAAACAAACAATACTAATTAAAATGTAGAGAGAAAAAAACAGATTTATTCCAAATTCACAACCTAACTCAAAATGAAAAAAGTAAGTACCCATTAAGCATAATAAAGAGGACTATACTTTTTACAGATCATGAGTT
This sequence comes from Labrus bergylta, assembly GCF_963930695.1. NCBI lineage: Eukaryota > Metazoa > Chordata > Actinopteri > Labriformes > Labridae > Labrus > Labrus bergylta. The sequence continues at coordinate 7,227,294 of NC_089196.1, read as the reverse complement.
TTTTGTATTCTGTTTTGCATATAAATGTTGTCTTAAGTTTTCATTTATCTTCTAACATGTTTTGTTACCATGGATACAGAATAATCACTGACACATTGAGAACATAACAATATCTTTCATTGAGCCTAATGTGCAAAACTCAACTTCACACTGTAACTCTTCTATGTCTTCAACTCTCTGTTCTTATTGCTTTATTTATTATTTATATTATCATTTTATTCCTAATTTCTATTTATATTACTATATTTCTTACTGATAAATTGGGTAAAGGAGCAGCTGTAACAACTGTTCCTCCCGCTGGTCAATAAAGTATTTCTGATTCTGATTCTGAGAAACGATACGAGTATAAAAACGTGATTTATTGTTTATGACTGTCTTCGAAATCTACACATCCTGCAACACTGACACGCCCAGGAACAATATAAGAGGTTAACTTGGAAAATAATGAAACACAAAAACAAGAGCAAACATAGATTACACATTATTATTTTAATTCAGAAACAGTTCATCTGAGTGTGAAGAAGTAAAGAAAGTGTGTCATTGTTTCAGCTGATAACAATTCTTCTTTATACAAGTAACTACCTGTACCTGAAAGAGAAAAAGACTAGAGAGTGCACATCCAAGCAGCATGCATACAGGTGCAGGACAATAGAAGTAAAAACTGCAGAAAAAAGAGAAAGGTCAACACACTGGCTCTCAGTTAGGCAACTATATTACAGTAACGGCAAATTAAGGGTCTCCAATATAGTTGCTCACTGGGAGCTGAAAGGTGTGCCGACCTGTCTCTTTATTCTGCAAACTATGTGTTTCTGAAATGGACTTTTTGTGAATTTGAGGGAAAAACTCTCAAAAACACAAATGTTAAGATAAAACAAGAATCATATAAGGTCTAATTCAAATGAATAATTTACAGAATTCACACAGTGCTGCAAATAATGTGGACACACAAGGTTTATAAAGATTTAGTATAGCTAACAATGAGTATATTTTGTTTTCTGTGTGTGTGTGTGTGTGTGTGTGTGTGTGTGTGTGTGTGTGTGTGTGTGTGTGTGTGCTGACCTGCAGTGTGTTGTCCCTCCTCCTCTCATCTCTCTGCTTGTTTGTGTTTATAAAAAAAAAAAACAGTTGGATGGTGATAATTATTGCAAACAGAAAGCTGCTGCTCCCTCTACACATAATTATGCCACTGATGCTAATTACCGTGTTCGTTATTAACGACTCATTAAGCAATTATGGTCACCGTCAATGATATGCTAATGAATTTCACATGAAACGTGTGTAAAAGTGACGATCAGGTGATGATGGAGGACACACACACTCATCAATTTCATCAGGACCAGTGTGCACCTCATTGTCCGCACATACTCATAAACTTTTTATTTTTATTAATACACCCAACATTAATTATTATTAAAGTCATGTCTGATAGTGGAGGTTCAGGAACAATGATAAAAATATCATTGCATCTTTTATTAAAGACTAATTTATAGATAAACATCATCTAACATCCTCAACTTACTGTCAACATGCTGACTTATGTTAATGTCATTCAGGGTAACAACAGTGTGATTTATTGGATGCATTAGTTAAATAAATCAGTTTAGGTTCAAGTTTAGGATAATAGCGGGGCTTTGTTTCACATGAACAAAGTCAGACGTGCAAAAGAGCAGAAATCTGAAAAGAAGGAAAAGGAGAAGATGTACTTTAATTATCCTGCAAGGAGAAATTCAGTTTTACTCTTCGTTATAGAACACGCTACACACGCACAGGCTGATATACGCACACATGCACAAACAGGATCCTGTCAGCCTGCACTAATGCAGAGATGTCAGAGTGAGGGGGCTGCCCACAGCGAGCGCTCCTGAGCTGGTGGGTGGGTTCAGATCCATGCTCAGGGGCACCTCTGCAGTGCCCAGGAAGTGAACTGGCACCTCTCCAGCTACCAGACCAGTTTCCAAATTTGGTCCGCACCGGGAGTCCCTACAGACTGAGCTACTGCCGCCCCCAACGGGTGTTTACATAAAATGTCTTTATAGCCAACACCATGTTCATTCATTTAGTCAACCTGAAGAAAAGCTACAGGATCAGTCCAACTTAAATATGCTTCAGTAGTATACGTTTGTCTTGTACTTTTCAACTCCATCTCTGTTATTTTTATGACTGATAAGCACTATAAGCACTTTATAGGATGAGCGCTGAGTATAGGAATGAATGAATCCATCAAAACCTTCAGACAGACTCCTGCAAACTGTTTAAATTGCACAAAAACAAACAATATTTGTTTCTGTACAATTTAGACAGTTTGCAGCATGTCTTTAATCTCAATGAGGTTTAACTTGTAATACATTGAATTAAAAAATGAATACAAATGTGAGAATTGAAAACAAATGCACCCAATATGTAATGTATAAACTGTCTATTTCTGTTACCATAGTATCCTAACAGGTAGATTGATTTTGTTTGGTTTTTACGACAATCATATTGAAGTGTAAAATTCTGATGTTGTGACAACTTCTAATTAGAAATAGATTTATTTGTTGCTTATTCCTGTCGAGCTGAGTTTATATAAAAGTCCAGGTGTGTGTGTGTGTGTGTGTGTGTGTGTGTGTGTGTGTGTGTGTGTGTGTGCAGTGCTTTATGCTTTAAATCAATGTAGACTTTAATAGTTTGATGCATGCTTCAAACTGGGGCTGCCAAATGTTGCGTTCGTTACGAATAATTAAGCAGAAAAAATTAACACATAGAAAATAGTGCAGCTATTAAAGCTGTGTAATTAGTGGAATCATCACAGCCACACAATTAAAATCAGTCCTCGTAATTTCATATTTGTAGAAATATATTATTTCTGTTTATTAGAATTATTATTTAATTATAGACACACTAATCGTGTTCACCAGCTCACATTGCAACACATTAAAGCTGAGTGAGACTCCTTCATATATATAGTAATGACACTTTAACATCTGGAACAAAAAAAGAGTCCGATCTGACTTTCTCATCAATGAATCAGGACTCAGTGAATGAGTGAATGAGTGAGAAAGGCTCTGACAGGAAATGCAGCTCAATGTCTTGATTGATGAATGGACATCTTCCAAATGTAATCTTATTGTGATAGTGTTATCAAGTAGCCTAATCACACAGCAAAAAAAAAAATTTAATCCATGATGTAAATTTATAGATTTAATTTGCGGATGATTTGCAGACTCTGGTTACGAGAATAACGATGACACACTGAAGTATTCACAGTTATTACAGCTGTGTAATTACTGGGATCATCACAGCCACACAAACACAATCAGTCCTCGTTAACTCGTGAAATATAGAAATATTATAGAAATGATGCAGAGTGCATGTTTGGATGCAGCTGCAATAATCTGACACGGCTGGTTGTGTTTTTAATGAGAGCAGCAGACAGTTTATCTCCGCTGAACACACAGACATGAGGTGTGTATATTTACATCTAAGGACCCGAGGAAAGAGAGGGAATATTTCAGAACAAAACAAGGCTTCTCATGTCAGCAGTACATGAACACATTACAGAAACACTCTCACTTATCTCTGCTGTGATGAGCAGGCAGCTCACATGAAGGTGTCGCTCTGCAGCTGCAGCACATAATGCATGTCTTTATGATGTGTGTGTGTGTGTGTGTGTGTGTGTGTGTGTGTGTGTGTGTACAGTGTCCTCTCACAGCAGAGAGACTCTCCCTCCTCTCTCTGTCTTTACTTCCTGCAGTGAGGAGGACGTTGTTCAAATTGATGTATGTCTCCTCCTCCTCCTGGATCTCTCCTCTTTTTTTTTCTCCTGCAGCATTATGGGTGGTTATAAAATATTAATATGAGAGTGCATTTAGCGGAGAGCGGCTCGTTCGGGTATTCTCTCGTGACTCCACATTCAGGTCACAGGGGAGTGTCTGCCTGTTTCTCTGCTGCCTGATTTACTCTAAATGCAACATTAAAGATGCTCCACTCTGCTTCTGGAGGCTGCGCACATCACGCTGTCATCCCGCCCTGTCTCATCTTATACAGTATATATATATATGTGTGTGTGTGTGTGTGTGTGTGTGTGTGTGTGTGTGTGTGTGTGTGTGTGTGTGTGTGTGTGTGTATATTTAGGTATATTTTTTTATAGATAGACAAAGCACATGCACCAAAAAAAAAACAGTGTGTGTTCCTGTGCAGCTCAGATCTCTGCAGAGCTGCTCCTATAACACTGATTGTTGTGGACGGGGTGTCATCTCTCGTTAAAACATGAGACAGACAGCATCATCCTCAGAGACACACACACACACACACACACACACACACACACACACACACACACACACACACACACACACACATCCTCCTGAAAACAAACAGGAAAACACAAAAGAGCATACAGCAAACACACACCAGACCAAAAACACACAAACTCTGCTCATTGTGTGATTACCTTAGACAACACGGTCCTTGCAAACATTATCATCACAACATTTATGACCGACTGAAAATGACAATTAGACAGGAAAGTGTATTTTATCCGCAGAGCGCCTTCAGGCTACCAGCTTTTCCCACTTATCTTTTATTCATATTTTCAAGAAGAGATGAAGGTAAACAATTATGATTCTCTGGCTACACTGGCTTCTTTTACACTTGTGAGATGGACATTTACAAGTAAACATTCAACCTTCTCTTTTTGACTTGTCATCAAATGCTGCAGTAAAAGGACCAATAATAGCAATTTAAGGGAGGGCAGTTTGGGTGGACGGTCCAATACAGGGTATTTATGTCTACCCGGCAGACATAAATGTGTTACATTTAATCATTATTTCAGCCCACAGTAAATGTGGGCTGAAATGAACCCAGCACAACATTTCAACATGTGGAGGAAAGTGATGTTACAATAACAAATCCTTTTGTACAAAATCATTAGTGTGCTACCATGCTACATTGCTAAATATGCTGTTCGTTATTAGCCTTGAGAAAACTGTCATGGTGATTTATTAAAGGTCCAAAGACACACAAGAAAGAAAATCAGGATTCACTCTTCACCTTAACGCTACAGAGCAATGATTCTCAACTGGTGGGTCGGGGCCCAAAAGTGGGTCGCAGAGCTGTTTGCAGTGGGTCCTGTAGGTGTAGGTGTCAGGTTACTGTTTGTTATCTATGACAGACCACATAAAGTCATATGTGACAATCATAATTGCTCCAAAGACTCTGAGTTTTCCATGTAACTGAGTATAAATAACAGGGTTGTAAGGATATCAAAAACTCAAGCTACAATACATCGAGAACAAGTCCACGGTATGATATTTATTGTGATATTTAGAGAGATAATTGAAGATCTGGGGGAAAAAAATGCCATTTATGAAACAATGATTGAACATTGAGATGAGGTGAAAGATGAGTAAAATTGACTTAATGTTCCTTTTATAAAGCAAATCACCAGCTGGACCGTGTTAACAAACAAGTCATACTCACAGTATAACATCTATCATTTTTTATATTCTTCTCTATGCTATGTCTAACCTCATGTTCCTCAGCTCAGCTCAAACAAACGGTGGTCTCTGTAGTTCCCGCTTCCCTCCGCTCTGATCCACTGTGGCTGAAACAAAACTAAACGTTTTGCCCAGAAGACCCATCGTTTCAAATTGAGGATCTTGTAATGACGTTAAAACCAAATAAATGATAATCAAGATGTTTATAATTTAGCGACTCTGTCAGAATGACAATAACTTACCATATAAACTGATGTACGGAGCTTTGGAAAAAAGTGTCTGCTACATGAGTTGTAGAATATAAACAATGAAAATTCACAATAAACCGTCTTCAGGAAAGGAGTTTTATAATTGTCCACGAAAACCATTGTTTATCAAATGGTTTTGAAACCACCAATAGGAAATGAACGCTTGGATTTTAGCTGTACAGTCATTACGACTTTCATCTGGTATAATTATGACTGTTATCTTGTTAATTAACCAGTAATATTTAAATTTATGACTTAATTCTCCTAAATTGTGTGATCCATATTCATTTACAATCGATGTTTGTGACAATGGTTATTGTAATCTGTGCACTTTCTTTGCATTCTGAGGAAAATTTGAATGAATTGAAAACACGGCCTCAAACTATAAGTTCTATTGTCAGCCCACATGAGCTTTTTCTTTTCTGAAAACCACTTTTTGCTTGAAACACTGAAAGCTTGGAGAAAGTAAAAATGCATACAAAAAGCTGAATTATTGGGAGATGGCTATAGAGATAAATATGTGTACATTTTTAGTTAAGTCTAGCTTATATGACCTCATACAGAATTTGAAGTGGAGTATTATTATTGCACAAAGGTGAGGCAGGTTTTCACCCTAATGAACAAGCACATTTCAAACCTTGTAGAACTACTTTCAGAAGCATGAAATAATCAAATGGTGACAGGTCAGCTCTTGAAACAACAAGTTATTTCAAGCTTTGGACTGAGATCTTTTTGTTTTTGTCTTCAGCTCGACACAGCTCAATACAAGTCCCTGCACTCTGAGCTCTGACATGTTAATCTTACATTACGGGCCGCCCTGTCTGCATGCAGAGTGAAGACGATGGAGCAGGATTTGTGATGTGATATTTCAACTGTAGTCCACCTCTCTGCAGAAATCAGGACTTACACATGATGATGTGCATAATTGCTGTTATTAGACTGACGCAGGCTGAAAAGAAGACTGACATATGAAGGAAATGCAGAATCATATGTGATTTAATGTGTGTGTGTGTGTATGTGTGTGTGTGTGTGTGTGTGTGTGCGTGCGTGCGTGCGTGCGTGCGTGCGTGTGTGTGTGTGCTGCACAGGAGCTATTTTAAACAGCAGACAGCAGCGGGCTGAGAGCTGCTGCTCCTCTCCAGGTGCTCAATAATTAACTGCTCACAGAGTGCCGCGGTGTGCTGGAGGAAGTCAGGCAGAAGTGTGCGTCTGTGTGTGTACGTGTTTGTATGTCGGTGAGGGAGGAGGTAACGTTGAATCATTGAATACACCCCTCTTTTCATTCGTCTTGCTTGTTGCGACATCTGGAAAATTAGTCCCTTGTGTTTCTTTACATCCTCCCTCTGATCAAGGTGGTGCACACATGCACACACACACGCACACACACACACACACACACCCTGCATGACATGCACCGTGCAGGTCCCGGATGCTTATTAGTGTAACCGACATGCAGGAAGTCCCTTAGCTCATGCTGATGGGGGATGAGCAGATCCTGGTAGCTCTGTGTCAGCATTAAAGTTTCAGGCGGCGGGGGCCGACTGTACACGGCGGCTGATGCTGAGCTGGAGAGCAGCCATGGGCAACAGCATGTCCGACATCAGCCCGCCGGTCTCCAGGTGCTGCAGTGCCACAAACAAGTGTTGGATTAGACCCACAGGGACCTGAAGCTACATACGCTAACATCAGCTTGATGCTGTTAAAAAGGCTGTAGTACAGCATGACTTAGTGCTGGGACTGCTCACAACACGATACAAGACACACACACACACACACACACACACACACACACACACAGAGGCGTCTTTTAAGATTTCTTGGCCTCATGAACAGATCTCACATCAGGCCTATCAGCTACAGCCTCAGTGAAACCTGAGATATTACCAAAGCCACACCTCCATCACACAAATGACTCATTAAAAGATGTAAATTACGATCATACACATTTGACTTCTTCAAAAAAAATTGATTCCACAAAATTTAAAGGGATACAATCTGTTATTTTAATGATTAACACTATCATAAAGTACTAAAGCTTTTTAAAAAAACACAACTATTTCATATGACAGATGTGGAGGAGAAGAATGCCTCCATCAGAAATTACAGACAAACTCTTGCACACTGTCTAAATTGTACAAATAAAATGGCAACATTTCATGGGGTTCACTTTTTGTTGATTACAAAAGAGTGATTAAAAACACCAATTTACCAAATATGTGGTTTCTAGGAATTCTGTTTTTGTTGCCCTGGTATCAAACAGGTTTTCTTTACTACAATCATATTGAAGTTTAAAATTCAGGTATCATGATGACATTAAATAACTACAACTTTATGTTACACTCTTAAAAACTCTATGATTCCAATTAAACAACAACAAAGGATTAAACTATGTAATATCTCCAAACAAAAACAATATATTTATTTCACTACATCCACTACTTTGCCCATCCACACACACACACACACACACACACACACACACACACACACAGCTTCTACTGCTGGAGAGGGAAACCCTGCAACTTCAATTTCTGCTAAGTATCATCTTCTAACATAGGTGCAAATTTCACAGATTGCTTCCGTGTAAGTATTGGAAAGGAATTACTGAAGAGCAGTAAAAGTGGCAGCTCTCTGCTGGCTGCTGCACTGTCAGACACATTTAAAACACATGGAACTGAAACATGTGAAGCTTGCATAGCTGTGTGTCTGCAAATGGATAACACACTGAGACCAAAAAGGCGAAAAATTCTGATCATTTAACATCTTCTGCTGGATTCGCTTTCCTGTATGTCAAAAAGCAGCACGATGAATTCTCCATCCATGTCTCTCCTCTCTGCATGATAGAGGAAAATAAAATCCCAACTTGGACAAAAAGTGGATAGATTTGAATGAAAGTGTTTGATATTTAAAACATTTGGAGATAAGTTAGAGCCCTTGTCAGAGAAGAGATGTTTTTGTAAAAACAAAAATATGTATAGATTGATATTTTACTGTCTGATGAAAACAATTAATGACATAAATGTTACATTTCTATCAACTAATGCTTATTTTAATGTCACTCAGTTCTTACAGTTCTGATTCCATACCTCTGAAAATAATTTATATAACATACAGAAAATAATCCTCCTTTTAAATTAAGTCATTATGTACAGTATGTCTTGTTTTTTTTCTTTCTTTTAAAGTCCTGTGAAATGAGTTCATGCTGAGAGACGAGCAGCTTAAACCCCCATTAGCCTACTTTCCCTCTCTTTTTACAGGCTGAATCCTATATAGGATCACACGGGAGCACACACACACTAGTCTGAACATTAAAAGAAGAACTGATATCTCTTCATTAAAGAATAATGTTTGTGAATGGACAATGCTGAGCTTTTTCAACCGTGTCCTCATGACCAGCACACACCGCCGCCATGAAAGAGGAAAAAATGAAACATCCAAATTGCTACTTCAATCTCCAAGAGTTCTGAAGTGCTGTTTTCATCCCATTCTGACCAAAATAAATGTGTATTTTTATTAAAGCATGTGTCGGGAGGTTGCTAATGGGTTTGGAATAAAAGACAACATTCTGATTCAGCCGAGAGCTGGTGGCACAGAGACCCTTTTTACTTCAGCTCATTTTAGAGCCGCAGCGCCGCTGCTCCCCTATCATTGGTCTATGGAGTCAAAGATGACGACCTACTCAGTGTTAATGCTTGTCTGCAGTTAGAAGTGATCCCTATGAACCAAATCAAAGCCTGGCTCCCTGCTGAATAGATGCAGCGTGTTGCTCTGCCGCCCCCGGTCAGAGATCACAGAAACACGTCCGTGTGAAAGGCTGAGGGCGGCCGGCCAAGGCTGCCGTCTCCTCCGGGTGAGACTTCACTGTTACTGAGGGCATCTTATTCACAAGCCCGGATCAGTCAGAGCTGCTGAACAAAGCTGAGAGGCATCAGGGGATACTGTTAGCTGTAACACATTCTGCACTAACATTGTGAAAAAGGTCTTTTCAAGGTTCACTGTATTGGTGATATAAACATGAAATCTTTGGGAATAATTAAGGATAACTTACTGATTAAACTTATTATGTTGATTAACTTCACTGTCTGCACCTGAAACTTCAACTTTTTTTTTTGCTACAAGCCCTTCACAGTACAGATTTCATACATTATATACCTGGAATTGTATATAATGACATACATTGAGTATTTATAATGAGCAGACATTGAATTTCTCTGCAGTCTAAGCCTATAGCAGCATAACTGAGTTGGTCCAAGCTTGATCCAGCCGTAAATCTAAGCTTTAAAGAATAGTTTTAAACCTATACGTTTAAAAGAGGGTGTCAGACATGTGGACCCTGACAGCAAAGGAGAGGGGCCTGATGAGGCAGCTTGGGCTGTGCCGGACACACGACAGAGCAAACTGTGAGCCTAAATCCTTGGGAAGATGTTCTGGGGTGGATTGTTAAACAGAATCCATTTTGATTAAGACCAGCAGGTGAATCTGTGTCTGTTGAAACACAGATTAGACTCTGTAGGCAAGGACTTCAGAGCAATATAACAAGTATAGTTGAGTATCATCTGCATAACGGTGAACTTCTATGGAGAGCTTCATATTGATGGCCCTCCTATGAGACATATATCATGTGGATATAAATTATCTGAGCACTGAACTTTGTGTAACTCTGTGTTTAACTTTGAAGAAATCATCGTTAGCATGGAAAAATAATGTTCTGCTAATAAAGCTAGTCGGATTTCTTGCTTTGAAAACTGTAACATCCTGATATATGCTGTCTCTGACCAGGTCTTCTCCTGAAAGTTGCTCCATTATCTATGAAGCCTATGATTGCTGGACGCCACCTCAACACAGTTATTGGTAACATTTAGCTAAATATGGTAACACTTGTCAAATTCAACCAGAGTTCAACATCATCTGCAGCAAACCATGGTGTAATTGAGACTCTAAATGAAGTCACCAATGACAATCTCAATATATTTACTGTTATCCTTATAGAGAAGTTTGAAAAAGGTTTCAACATTGTCTGAGTTCAAAAACGCTGATTTTAAATCCTCCTCCCTGTTGGCTCTGCCAACAACAACATTACTGTCATCAAAAGTATTCAGCCTTCATACGTGTTTCATCTTTAATGAGTAGCAGGTGAGCTCTGACTGGACCCCCAGTAGAGCCTCTTTGATGATGTTTTCATACTGAAAGTCTTAAAATCAGATGAATGAGATGAGACACTAAAAGTAGGCTGACATTTAGACAATTAAAAGATGTGTGATCCAAAAGTGTTTAGCTACAAACTCGATGAGAAGAGGAATTCCTGCTGTTTGCGGCACAACATTATAGCCAAATTTGATATTATTGTTTTTATTTTGATGACAGTTGTGTTTGGAGTTTGTTTGGACAACAAAGAGAAATTTTCTTTTTACAAATCTTTGGCTGAAACGTTCAAATTCAGATATCAGCCTGATACTTTTATGAGCAAAACAACAATTTTCTACATTTACACGCTTTTATAACTGATTTAGTATTTAACAATGTTGTTGGTGCCAAAATCTGAGGGGGGTTTTTTATCTCTGTTTGAGACACAGGATAAAACAGTGTTGTGCATATTTTGCTTAATCTGCGTCAGAAGCATTAAAAATAGTGGATGGTACAATTGAATGACGGTCATTTCACAGAGTAGATGTCATTTCCTGCTTTCTGGTACATTTTACCCCTCTATGGCAATGGTTCCCAACTTTTTTTCCCTGGCGCCTGCCCTATTTGCAACTTTGTTATTTTATTTTTATGTCATGCTTTTTGGTGTTTGAATGCTATGTGATGTCTCTGATGTGTATTGGTTGTGGGCTTTCTATTTAACTTCTGTATCTTATTCATGATTGTTGAAATACCTCTTGTTGTTTTGTTTATTCCTGTGTGTTAAAACACATTGGGCTTACCTGTAATGAAATGTGCTTTAAAAACAAACTTTCTATTCTATCATTTTCTAACTGAGAAAAGCTGAGCCCGCATAAAACCTACTTTACATTAAATAAAGTGATACATTGCTTTCAGAAATTAACATAAATTTGAATACTGTTCATTTATAAAATCCTACCAAATATGCCTACACACTTGTTCTAACAAAAATACCATTGTATACATTTCCCATTAAATGTTTTAACATAATTTTATTTATGTGCAAATCTGATTTTGACAATCTCAAAACAGACAGAGTTTTGTGCCTCCCCTGAGATCTCAGCCCCCCCACAAACCCTCCTAGGTGCTCCATGGTACCGTGTTGCCTCCAGTCAACATAGCCTATTTGAGCTTTTTTAAATAAAACAAGACTGTTATTTAACAAGTTTACATACATTTTCTGGCTGTATTATGAGACATATTTAATAACTTTATCCAGATGAAAGTGGTTTCTCCTCGTCAGATCACATAATAGAAAATATATAAAAAGCTAAAACAACATAAATGTAGTCATTAATTCCGAGGATCACTTTCTGCTTACACGCCTCAACAGCTTCTGTAGGTATTATCAAGTCAATGAGTGAGTGGAGAGGACACCTGTAGTCAAAGCTATTATATCAATAAACAAAATGAATCTTCAAGTAGAAAGTCACAGGATCTGAGGCCTACAATTCAAAGCGGTTGTTTGTTAAAAGCCAGTTATCTAAGTGGTTTTAACTTGAGAAACTCTCCTCATAAATACTGGGGCAGCGTTTCTTAACAAAATACAAACGCTTGGCTGGGACCAAAGAGAGAGCTAAACCACCTGCAAGTGACTTGTTCACTGAGTCACTGTCCCAGACAAATATTCAGAATAAAAATCATTCTGTGAAACTCGGATAGTCTCTTCATTTAAAATAATCAGTTCTGGCTTTGAGAAAAACAGAAGCGATGTCAGGTGCATGCCGACTGCCACATAGCCGACCTCGACACACAGTGCTGATTCATGGTTATCTTGTTGTTTTAAATTGCTTGTGAGTTTATTTCAGGGTATGAACACTGAGAACTAAATAAAAGCAGAGTCAAGTTCTTTGTATAAACAGACCTGGACAATACAGCAGATTCTGATTTTTTGTAAATATAATAACCTTTGCACATCTATTGCCTCTAACTTGGTGCTTTAAAGTGACCAAAGAGGGGTATACTTTGTTCCCAGACCATGCTGCATTTGGTGAGTAGAGACTGATTATGACAGTCCTTGGTTATTGAAGGTCTCTTCTACCTGAATGTACATTATGCCATTCAGTGAGTTTGAAAAACAAGATTATATTTATTTAGAATCACAAAGATATTTTAAATACATTACATTGTTTTAAATATTTAAATATGCATGACATAAAATCTTTTCTCAATCTGAAAGATTTTAAATGCGAAGGAATCTGTCTATAAGAATATCCCGAACATTTCAGATTTATCTGATGAGTGCCTTTGACAAATCACCCTCCTGCTGTTTTTCTGTTATCTGCACACACACACAGTTACTGAAATATAATATAAAATATATTGATTCAGCAGAAGCTTTTGTCCAAAGCAACTCAACAGGAACAAAAGAATCAGTCTAATGTTGTTTAATGAGCAAATGTTGACTCAGTATACAGCACACTGAGACGTCCAGCAGAGAACTGAAGAACCCTGCCGTCTGACAGCTCTCATGTAAACAATGATCTCTCTCTCTCTCTCTCTCTCTCTCTCTCTCTCTCACACACACACACAAAAAATCTGTTTGGTCTTTTGGTGGGAGCATGGACGGATAATAAGAGCTATTTACACTCTTCTCAAAACTTCCTACTTTCTATTTTTTTTCTGCTTTTCCATTTTTTATCTGCCGTTGTCTCTGAAGAGCTCTTGAGCTTTTAGTGTTTGCTCAGATGAAAAATGACAGCAAGATTTGGGAGGCCTTCCCGAAGGTCTGCTGCGCCTTTTTTTCTCCATTAGTCACTTTTGGCGTCTTTAAACACCAAAACGTCAAACGTTGGTGAAAAGTTACTTCCTCTGTGAGAAACATAAATTTTGTACCTTTTAGAGGGAAACAAGCCGAGCGTAACGGACAAGGACATCCCCCCTCCCCTCGTTTAAGGGGTTTAATTTATGCCTGTTTCCATGGTAACTATCTCCTTGGTCTTTGCTAAAGCAGTTACCTGACAGAGGTCCATTAGTAACTGGATCTTCTTCTGCATGTGTGTGTCAGAGCTCACAGGCTGCAGTCTAAACACAGCATCTGTCACTCTGTCATTTTACCACCTCTAAGCGATGCGTTCAAGTCCTCTCAGACGCTCGCCGATCGTGACGGATGGCTTCTCCTCAGGCTGTGTGGGGGGGATCAGTAAGTGATGAGGAGTCTGTTTAGTGTCAGGACTCTATGGAGGATAAAAGCAAAGTAGAATGTAATATGTGTCTTATATCATAGAGTTAAATATGTATTTCTCTAGTTCTACTGTTGATGATTCTCATTTAACTGGTTATAAAATTGTATGTACTGATTTGACCAAATCACTGGAATCTTTTATAATAGTTAACTATTAAAAAGCATTCATAGAGAAATGATTACCAAACCAAATATGTTTTCCATATTAAATAGGGTCAGGTGTTTCTGTAAAATATAACCAGTTTCGCTCAGGCTGGATGACATCTTTCAGCCTTTTTATTAATACAACTTGTGTTTTGACATGTTGAAGTGGTTTCACGGTGCACAAAGATCACACCGATCACGTACCGGTAGTAGGATAAACATTATATTTCCTGTAACTTTGTCCATTTAGTGTGATCGCTGACCCACTAAGGGTTAACTTGTCGCTGTAAGACAACATACGCAACAAATGAAATACCTCAAACTAACTTGCACAAGGTTTTCTTTTCTGTTGAACAGGTTCAGTAAACACCATAGACTGTAAATATCAATGGACGAATCCTGAGTGACGCCCCCCTCTGTTACTGCAGGAGGCTTGGGAGTCCTATCCATGTTGCCATGCTGGAAATGATGTGTCACCCTAACTTTCAGTCAACCTAACGACAGGCTGAGAGCCTCGCACCTATGTATGGATAACTTGTATCTTTCATTTAATCGGTAATAACTAATCAGACCAATATCTTTGGTTGTAAACATGTTCATTTCTGTTGTGAAACCGGGCGTTTTTTTTTTTTTTATGATTAACATTTTATTGAATTTTCTCAATTATCAAGTACATACAGAAATATTGGTGACAAATAATCATTTAAGTACTTGTATATAAAGGTAAAGAACAAACAAAAACATTAATTTGGAAATTCTAACAAAATAATACTTGAAATGAAAAAATAAAAGATAAAGAAAAAGTTATCAACTGAAACAATACAACAACAAAAAAACAAAATAGACAACTAAAGTGCACATGGTAAACCTGGCATTTTTGAATGTGATGACTTTTGGGGCTCCTGCAGCCAGCCTCAAGCGGACTGCAGGATTTTGCACTTCAGCATTGGCTTCATTTTTCAAAACTGGAGGTTGCTGCTTGGTACAGACTCAGCAGCATTGTGAAGGTGAACAGGCTTACCGGTGAAGATGTAAACAATCTTGAAATTTGTATTTACTGTCTTCATCTTCGGTTCAGGACACAAAACAAAAACAGACTTGGTAGTTTTGTAAAAGTGGAAAGCAGGATTTCCAGTCAAGTCCAGTCTATGGACCTCTACCACAGGCAGGTGGTCAGAAAGGAGACTTCTTCTCCTGCGGTGCCCAGATCACTCTCTCTACAGAGTTTAATCTCACACCCTCAGGCCGACGGTAAAGAGTTCCTGAAGTGAAGACAAAAAGACATCAAGTCTCCTTTATACCTGCTGCTATTAGTTAGTAAAATAGCAGTTAATTTCAAGTCCTGGCTGCTTATTGGCCACTACACTTTCCACTCAACACTGGATAATCTTTGCTGGGTGTTTGTGTATTGATGTGGTAAATGTTTGTGGAGTGTCTATTAGTGTTGTTTATGTTTTCTATGTGCAAACCAATTTCTCTGAGACAATACAAACAAAGTTTAATTATTTTTTTGACTGATACAGAAAACCTACATTTATGTTTCTGAAATTGCTTTTTTAGGATTTTTCTTTTCATGTCAGTCTTTGACTCATTCGTGAAAATAACTTAGTCAACTTTCTTGACTCTTTGTCGTCAGATGGAGACCCTGTTACCATTCAGCAAATCAAATTGCCCCTTTTGAAACTCTGGCCAACAGCTAAAAAGAAGTCTTAAAAAACTCCTCTGCTACATTGATGCTTGTAAACTAAATCACAACCCTGTTTACTTTGATTCTTGTTCCCTGCTGGAGCTCAGCCTGCCGTGCTCCGTCAATCAAACACTGAGGTGGCCACGCCCACCCGCCACTGAGAGCAAATGGAGCATTTCTGATGTTTCACAAAAGAGCTTTTTCTTCTTGTTTAAAAAAAACAACCTTGAACAAACATGTAAAATAAAGACAGGCCTTTTAAAATCTAGGTGCAGTCTTACTGTAACCCTGCAGTCAATGTTGTAAACCTTCAGGTCAGCACAGAGATGAATCAGAGGACCTGATCGCTCTATGTTCATCTCACTCAGACCTCTCAGTGTTCAGGAGGTGATGAGCTTCATGTCACACAGCTGATCTGGAGTCAGCTGTAAACATGTCAGCGTCTGATTCGGGAGTCTGTGTTGTGTTTTAGAGTCTGAAATCATGCAGCAGCAGCAGCACAATGCGAAACAAACATTCAAACAGCATCAATTAGTGCTCAATGAATCTGAGTTAATGAGCAGCTCACAGTGAGAGAGCAGCGACACACACTCCACAATAATGACTGCACATCACCCTGCGTCTGTTTACACAAAGAACCACCAACACTATTGTTAATGATAGTATGAGCAATAAGAATACTACGTTACACATGTGTTTTGTTATTGTTAATAATTCAGATGTTTCCTCATGAAACAGCAGCATCTCTGAGCTGCACATGCATGTCACCGCCCGGCTCTCAGACTGCAACAAAGATGGGAGACAGAATAATGAATAAAGGAATTAAAAACTTGTAGATTTAAAGAATCTGTAAAGTCCTTTGTGTTAATGTGTGGGAGTATGGAAATGTGCTGGATGGGTGTTTTGTGGTAAAACCAAAAACAAAGAAACCAAAAGGCTAATGTGTGTTATCAGACGAGGTTTCTTTCAAGGTCCCTCAAAGACTGGCTGCTGCTCTGAGATGTGTCTCATTCTCCTTATTACCCTGAATATGCCAGAAACCTGGCAGGATACATAAATCATCAAGTTTAGAATTGTTATTATTCTACGCATTCAATGGATATAGATGGAATAAAACCTTTAAAATGTGTTAATGCAGAGTTCTTAATGAGACACACACACACACACACAAACATGTGAAGACGTGATGTGAAACCACTGGTTCTGATTGACAGGATTTGTTTAATATAAGTAGTGGGTCCTTTAAGTCTGTTTCCCATACTGGAGTATTGGTGCCCCTAGAGGTAATCTGGGGAAGTGCAGGGGGTTCTTCAGGTATTATAAAATTTGAACAATTTGCAGTAGATTTCTCAGAAAAATAATGAGTATATGAAATGTTAAACGAAAAATAAAGACAAATGTACAAAAAAAACTTTGAAATTGTATTTTGAATTTATTTTATGTTTGAAGCACAGCAGCAATACAACTAAAAAATACAGAGAGAGAAGACTAAATAAAGTTCCCCTCACTCCTCTCCAGCTACTCCCACGTGTCCAAACGTTGTGTATTTGTGCAATTGAGAGAGTGTGTCAGAGTTTGTCTGGTAGTTGGTTGGGTTAGTATTGGTATCATGATGACTTTGAATAATTAACTTTGTGTTACACCCTAAAGATATTCATTGCAGTTTAAATAAAGTAATATCACTAAGTTATTTTAATGTAGGCACGTTTTTGGCATTTGAACTGTTTTAAAAAATTTTTTAAAAGGAAGTTGTTTTTAATGTTAAGAGTTAAAAGGGAGTTAAGAATCTTGTTTATTTATTCAGCCAATGTTACCTTCACACGACAGTTCTGATTTAAAGAAAAAGAAATCTAACAAATTTTAAGATGCATTTCAGCACCAATAAGGACCCCGTTCCTCGCGTCCAGTCCCTATTGTGGATGGTATAGTATCAATCCATCGTAGTGTTAAATAGCTAATATAAGAATACTGAACGACCTTCTTCGATGATAGCCCTTAATATTTAACACTGTGTAAACCAAGGAGTATGTATAGGGGCAAATTTTGAAAATCTAAATACAAGACCAAGCCCTCTTCCATGCTTCATACATGCTGTGCTCTTCCAATTTACAATATTTGTAACTATAAAGATTTAATGAGAAACAGAAAATGTTTCTACCGTTGTTGTAATTTGCATGAAAAGCAATTACAAATCACCCTGATGTCATTTCGACAAGAATAACAATATAGAATATATTTCACATGAAACAATGAACAGTTTATATTTTTGACAATTATTCTCCTTTTTGATCTGTGTGCATGCAATCTATGACGCTTTTTTTTGTTGCAGAGATCATATCAGAATCTGATTTTATCCTGATCACAGTGTCTGTGTGTGTGTGTGCGTGTGTGTGCGTGTGTGTGTAATCTCATTGATGTGTGTGTTGTTGGCAGTGTGACAGCTCTCGCTCTCTCTCTCTCTCTCTCTCTCTCTCTCTCTCTCTCTCTCTCTCATTTCTAAGCTCTGAGGGCGAGGAAAAGGCGGAGGCTGGAGGACCAGATCCAGGCCACACATTTACACCATACTGTAAAAACAAATTGTATTAATCTAACTAGACATTTGTTAATAAAAAAAGTATATAAATATTTACATCCCATTGAAACTATTGGTTTAAAAAAATGTAATTAATAATTCTTTAAAGTCTGAGCTGAAATTCAACAATCAACACCTTTTCTTTTTTTATAATTGAATAACATCAAAACAATTGATCACATATTTTTAAAAATGTTTGGAGAGCATTACAAGACGACCATATTAGCAGAACTGTTCGTTTTAAATACTGGATATGATGAACAATGTCATATTATCTTTTGTGTCTGTACAGTGTTTCTGTCTGAGTCCGATCAGCCTCACATTGAATCAGTGATGAAGATTTAAAGACAGAAATGTTTCCTGTCAGGGTCACATTAAGAAAACCCTGCAGAGAAATGAACAGAAAATGTTTGCTTAAAAACCTCCATCAGCTCCAGCAGAGTCCATGTTTTTAAGCCAAAGACTGACACATCAGTCTGTGGAGCTCTGAGGCCCTCTAGTGGACAAACTGTGACACTGCAACACAAGCAGGGAGGCTGCCTTAAAGTGCTGCTCGGAAACTATTTTTTAGAATTTAAATTGTTATTGCATTATTAAAGGCTGGGTTCATGGCATACCCACACTTTTGTTTCCAAGTTACACACATGAATGAAGGAGGCAGACTCTATAGGTTGAGAGTAGTGAACAGAAACGAATAAAGCATCAGATACAGAAGAAAGAGAAAATAAATGACTGAATATAAGGCATTGTCACATGTCACCCTGTTGTTTCTCTACCTGGTTCTCCCTCCTCCCTCTGCCTTCTGCCCACCTGGGGAGGACGAGGGGGATTTAGAGGTGCAGGTAGGGATAAGGTACACGTACACACTATCTGGCCAGCTTACTGTTACTGTTCTCTCTTTCCCCAACACATGTAGGCCTATCTATTTATTTCCCTGTGCACGTTTAGATTGCTGTGTTGATGTTGTTTTAGTGGGCTGGAGACCTCACTCTTGTTTGCTCTTAGGTTAGTCCATTTTCTCAGGTAGTTTTGAGGAAGGTAAAGCTAAAGCTAGCTTGCGTCATAGCTAGCAATAGCACAAATGTCACTCTGGGGCAAGTTGTCTCAGTGCTTTCGTATAGATCCCTCATATATTACAACATTTTCCAACTGCAGAAGTGCAGAAGCCAACTTTTCTAGCTGTTAAAGTTCATTTTTGCAATGTATCATGTAAACAATGTGTGTGTTGATATACTGCTTCACAAAGTATTATTAGTAGTAATTCAATTGTTATGTGGCCACAAAATGGTAAAAAAAAAAAATAAACACGAGGGTGCTTAATAAGCATTTCATTTAAAACATATATATTGATTAAATAATTTTTTTGTATGTATATGCAAGCAGAAGGAAGAATATAAAGAAGGACAGAAGGGAACCCTGCTAAAATGGTTCAAGATTATAAACGAAAGACGGACAATGGCAGTACACCAGCTGACATAATGTTAAGAGCAGTGAAGCAGGAAAATAAGTCTTTAAGGAGTACTGCCAAAGACTTCAGCATTAATTACAGGATCCTCACGCTACTGTTCAGCCTAGGCAGATTTTCCCAGCTGACTTGGAGATCCAACTGGTTCATTACATCATTAAGTCAGCTGAAATCTACTTCGGTCTGTCACCAGGAAACTGGCCTATCAGTTCGCTGTGGCGTGCCAATTAAAAGTGCCACCAATCCGGGCAGAAAAGAACAAGCCACTGCTGAGTGGTTCACAACCTTTTTGAAGAGGCATACAATGCTGTCACTTAGAAAGCCAGAGTCCACTAGTCTTGCCAGGGCAAGCAGTTTCACAGTTTCAACCGTGTCAATGTCAAGGCCTTATTTGACAATGTAGAATTAGTGCTACAGAGGTTTGGGTTTGGACCAGCAGACATTTGGAACATTGATGAAACTGGGGTGACTACAGTTCACAGACCGGACAGAGTAGTTGTTAGACGTGGCTTCAAACAAGTTGGGTCACTTACATCAGCTGAAAGGGGGACCCTGTCACACTTGCCTGTGTGGTCTCTGCCATAGGGAACAGTATCCCTCCATATTTTATATTCCCCCGGGTCAACTATCCTTTCCACCACACTACTCCCATCGGCTTCAACACTTAGAAAGGACTGTCTATGGGCCACTTAAGAGGCATATAAATACAGCATGTGCTGCCTGGATGAGGAGCAACCCTGGGAAAACGATGTCCTTTTACGACATTCCTGGGATTGTAGCGATTGCCTATCCTCTGGCTGCAACACCCCGGAATATCCAGGCAGGCTTCAGGGTAGTGGCAGTGCATCCATAAAACAGGGATGTATTTCCAGAAAATGACTTTCTGCCATCCTATGTCACAGATCGCCCTATCCTAGCCCCAGCCGCGCCAGGCCCCAGCCCAAACCCAGCCTTGTGAAGCCCCAGCTAAAACCCAGCCTCTCCAGGCCCAAGCTCCAGTGCAGCCTCGCCAGGCCCCAGCTGAAACGCAGCATCACCAAACCCCAGCTCAAACCTAGCCTCATCAGGCCCCAACGGAATTCTCCCAAGCCTAGAAGATATCCAGCCCTATCCCAAAGCTGCCCCTAGAAAAATATCTCATCATAGGAGAAGAGCAATTCTCACTGATACACTTTCCAGCATCTGTAAAGTCGAAATGTGTAGCGAAAAAAAGGAAACTTGCAGATGAATCATCAGATGATGAAGAGATCTTCTGTCTGGTCTTTGTTGAGCCATTCTCAAACAGCCATCTCAAAAGAGAGATGGATGAAGTGTATCCGTTGAAACAAATGAGCACATGAGGCTTGTACTTCTGGGTTCACAAATTATTTGTGACAGAACTGTGACTCTGCCGATGACTCGGACTAGACACTGTTACGTCACTGAAAATATGTATTTAGTTAGTCAGTTTGGTTCATATTGCAATTGGTGTTGAATCAGAATTTAAAGAATAGTTAAAAAACAGAGACATAGTTCAAGATGAATTTGTTTGTGTTTAGGCTATTTGTAGTTTGTTAGGTGTTTTGTTCTGCATCGACTTATCAATCTGTTTTTCTCAATGTAGTTTTTGTTCTGTACTATTTGTTCAATTCATTCTTCATTTACTGGCTTACATCTGTTGTTCCTATTTTTTATGCACTGTGAAGCCCTGGTATTGAAAACAGCTGTTTCAATAAATCAGACTTTGAAATGCAATTATAAGTGTGATTGTTAGTACGAATTTTCATGAAATTCATTAATCTTGGTAACTTCGTGAAATGTATTATTCAAGTCTGCCTACCACGTGTTAACACTCCTACCTTTAGGTGTCTGAAGCTGTAACCGTATATGAGCGAAGCACCTAAGTAGTAGCAGATCTATATATGGAGAGGAGCCAACTATATGTTGTCAGCAACTGTTTGCTAGACAGAGAGTCTACATCTGATACGTATACAAATCAGTGTCATGTCATCTTCATTGTTTATGGTAATGCACCCAAATAGAAAGGAATTTGTGGGTTGCACCTTTTTGACAGAATATAAGCAGCACTGTGAACACTGTTACTTGTTCAGCACTTTGTCAGTTAAGTGATTTGGAAGCGTGCTTGTTTGATGAAGTTGTCTGACCTCGGCCGATTAAATGGTGTTATAATCTCCAGTCTGTTTCACGATTTCTTCATTGGATTTATACAAACAGAAACAACCCCCACCTAACAGTGATATATGTTCTTATTTGATGAAAAATATAATGTGACAATTTACCCCGCATAGTGTGATGGGGCAACTCGTCACTAATGCACACTGTACTTTATCATGTACAATTATTCAATATTTAAAGAGTCCATATTCTGCCCTTTTTGGGGTTCGTATATTTAATCTATGTTCCTACTTTTGTACGTTCACAATAGCTTAAGTCCGAAAAAAGTGTCTGTTTTCATGTACTGCTCCTCCTTGCTCCCTCTACGCTCTGAGTCCGTCAGCTACGCTCTGCTGAGCCCACACTGACACTGACACTGCACTGACAAATCTTTATCGAGGGGGGCTAGAACCGAGTGTTACATGCAGCTAATGCTACAGCTAACAGGAGGAGGTAAGAGAAGCCGTGTTTCCGCGGACTTTGAATTTTTGCACATAGATGTGCCTAAACATGCACAGGACACATGGAAAACACACTAAAGAGCATATAAAACCAGAAAAAGCATAATATGGGCCCTTTAAGTGACAAGTGAAAATCTCTCTCTCTCTCTCTCTCTCTCTCTCTATATATATATATATATATATACATTACACATTTGCGCACAATAAATTAATATTTAATTGGATATAGAAATTGAGTGACTGTGATATACTTAGACCAAGAATTTTAGGTGAAAGCAAAAAGTGCGACAAGATACCCCAATCTCCCTAATGTTTATATTAGATAACTTCTTTTGGTCCAGGTCAAATTTGACCCGAGCCAGGATTTCCCTCATAGAAAGGTTTACATCAAATTTTGAACTACACATCTACACAAGAATACATAAATAGCCTATCTGACATTAATTAATGATAAATCATTACTAAATGTTTCATAGAGCAGGGAAAGAACGTTTTGTAGGTTTTGCGCCACTCATTTTTGGAGAAGAACATCTTCTTTCACACAATATCATGTGCTGTCTGTCCTGAGACATGAAAACACAACAGCCATAATGATATAAATATATTTTATTAAAAGTGAAAATGGCAAGAACAGTCTGGAACGGTTGGGTTTTAAAATATAGGCCTATAAGTATGTATAAAATTACAACCGTTATGATGAGTACCCCTTGAACTCTGTCACTACTGTCCCATAAAAAACACACACAGACATGGTACATAAACCCGACAGATTGTTCATTCTTCTCAATTCTTCTCAACAAGAACCTTTTTGTTGTCATTTTTTTAATTTTATTTTTTTTACTTATAACTGTCAATGCATGTCTACCTTTTAGCTCTTTATATCTTGAAATAAGATTTTATCTGGACTTGACAGATGAATGTGGCTTTAAATAAGTTTAATCAGATATTTTTTTGACAACAAATAAGACAAATTTGCTTAGATTTGAGGCTCTGCAGTGCATTTCCACCCTTTTGATACAGGTCAAATTTGACCTCGAACAGCCTCAATTTACAACCATGTATAGCACCAGTCCTGTCCTATCTACATATCCAGAGGTCAGAGTGTTCAGTGTGCCTTGATTTCCTGAAGTCCACTGTCATATCCTGTTTTTGTTGTGTTTAAGTCTAGGTTGTTATGAACACCACGGCACCAGATGTTGTACATCCTCTTTGTAGACTGTCTTGTTGTTATTTGTTGTCAGTCCTACTATGGTGATGTCATCAGCAAACTTGACGATGGTGTTGAAGTGATCGGGGGAGCAGAGATAGGGGCTAGGCACCCCTGGGTGCTCTTGTGTTCAGGACCAGAGTGGACGAGGTGTGGTCTCCCATCCTGGCACTTTGCAGACTGTTATTCAGAAAGTCTGGTATCCAAATATGCTGGGTACCTGCCAGGTTGCTCCTTTTTTAAACTATTTTTTAAACTATTTTTAAACTACTAAGGAATGATGGTATTGAACACAGAAGTAAAATCAACACACTGCATCCTTACATAATGTGAAAACATGAAGAGTTATGTGTCTGATTGCACCACCATCTTGTATATGCATGATATCCAGAAGATGCAAAGATTACGTACCTCACCTGGCCTTGGGACACTTCAGGACCCTCCAGGAGGAGCTGGGGAATGTACTGGGAGGAGGAACACTGGACTCATTTAGCCTGCTAACAGAGGGATTTAACCAAAAGAATGTTAAAAAGGAAGGACGATTACATTCTACTTTGTGGTGGCTCTATTTGTTCAAATGATGTTGAACTACTCCCAATGCCTTTGACCTGATGCAGCTCATCTTTACAGGGAATGTCACAGGCTTTTTTCACTCCACAAGAAACAGCTTACTTCCTTGTGTATTTTTTTTTCTTTATGTCTGATTCATAGAACAAAATATATTTTATACCCACTTTTATGGAACCAACCAAACATTATATGAAACGTTAACGGTCTTTGTTTGGAAACAGATATTACTAAAGATATGAAAACAAGACCACAAATCGTCACTCTCTTTATGAACTTCAAATCAAAACTTTTAGGACTGAAATGCCATTTAGTTTTTTATTTTTCCTGTCTGTCTGTCTGATGTTTTTTTTTTTTTTCATTATCAATAAAGTTAGTGTCCAATCCCTTTAACAACCAAACCTCTGTGAAGAATCAGAATCAGGTTTCATTGCCAAGTACATTTACACATACAAGGAATTTGACTTGGTGTATTGGTGCTAAACAATTAATAAGGAAATAAAGCAGAACTAGCAACAACTTAAATAATACAGTATAAGAAGCTATTACAATATATAAAATAGAATTTAGCGAAGGTAGTGTCAGTTAATATAAAGAAGAATAAGTCACAGGTGAGTTGACCATTTTGTACTTAACAGGGATTCTTCTTCAGTCATTTATTTTTTCACCTCATTTTAACCCTTGAGGTACAAATCAATATCTAAACAAGATTCAATCTCATATTCTGTTATTGTGATCCTAAATTAATTCAGGGTTGGTTCATACTGCCGTGAACAAACATTTATTTTCTCCCTTGAAGACAAAGATAAACCAGAGACCTACACATGAGCTGTCAGATCATCTCCGTGAAATTAGTCATAGTGAAGAGAGAAATGGACAGGACAGAGATAGAGGACAAAAAAAAACAGAATACTAATCTCTCTGAGTTATAAGAGAATAATTTTGTGCATAGAAATAAAGCTCACAGACACATAAAATACTCTGCTGATATAGGCGTAATGTGTTTCTTTTCTCAAAGAAAGCATTTTAAAAAAAGATTTTCAACAGAACAAATGTAAAACAATCAATAAAAATACTCTTCAGTGTCACAATAGGCTATGTCCATCTCACCAACCACACCAAATAGTGGGGGAAAATGAATGAAAATATCAGCAACAACAATATTGAGAGATACAGATGTGAAATGTGGTAATGTAGCCAACAGAGTCAGGTGGGAAAGATAAAAAGAAGTTAAAATTTGGGGTGAAAAAAAACGTAACTGTCTAGCCTAAAAAAAACAAATGAATACATTTAGTTTTATTCAATTAATAAATCACAGATATTTAAAAACAAATAGATGAAAAAAATGATTTTAAACAGAGGTTTTTATATTGATAGCAGCCTATTCCATCTGTCACCAGCAGAGGGCGATAGAGGACAGATGGTGACCAGTGAACACAACCTGGGCTAAAAGTGAAACTAAAAACACTCTGTGGACGGGACAGGGACACGGCGGGCGGCTGCAGACGGAGAAAAACTCTGAAAATATGGCGGTAAGGTTCAAATGTTAACACTTTATTAAGAGCGGAAACAGACGAATTAACGGAGAGTGAGAGAGCAGGGTGTGTTTTTTAACGGGTGCAGCAAGATGATCGGTTAAATCGGTTCATTATTATCGATTATCTTAGTTTTCTTCTGACCGACGCTGCTGAGTTCATCTCACATCTCACAGAGACAAATTGATCCGAATAGGCAAACTAAACCATCCTACAGAAACATGTTTGATTGTCAGAGGGTAGAAAGTTAAGCTGATGTGTACACTTTGGTTGCTATGTTACGGTTGAAGGGGTGACGGCTAAAACTGGCGACTTTTAGGCAAGGCAAGTTTATTTCTATAGCACATCTCAACAACAAGCCAATTGTTAACCGGAAGTGTCAGTGGTTGTCCTAGTTACAGCAAGTGTGTGGCGTTAAGTGCCCCAGAAAGCCCCTTTGTTTAGAAGAACCAATCAAATATAGGCCAATGTCTTTCATGAAAACTTAACAAGGAGGCATTCGTTAACATTTCAGGAATCATGTAATGTTTAAATTCTCCTGTATGATGAAGATCTGAGAAGGCTGTAATGTTGCTGTGACTGCCAGACCCAGACGAGAGAAGTAGGCCTTCATCTTGGGGGACAGCAGTGAAACCTGGGATGGGTTTGTGGGCTAGAACCACTGTCATTCATTTTGACAGCAGGTTGTCCATATGACGTGTAATTGTTGAGTTTCTCCTCCGCATTGTTGTATGTCTGTTCTGCTGTGTTTTGGATGTGTGTGAAAGATTGGTGGGACACAACCCCTTCATGATATGTACCAGGAAAACTAAAGTACTCTCGCTACTGATGTGATTTCTTTATTGTACATGTCAAGGGGTCATTCATGGTTTAACAAAATACTATGAGTGGCTTGTCAAATCTTACATAGGCCTACATACACACTGGCTGACTTGAAGAGAAAAAGCGGCACGGAGGTTCTTTCTCTGGGCGAACATGTCGATGACATCAGGGATGAAGTCCTGTAACTGCTGAATCAGCTTTCTTTCTACGGAGAGGATGGCCAAAGCGTTGAGTCGTGGCTGTCCCATTGTGTTGCGGGTGAAAGTTTTTATTCCCTCCAGGGTGGAAAAGTTCATCTGACTCAGATGTTGTCATTGGTGTTGTTATAACACTTTTCAGCAGAGTGACTGTCTCAACAACTGACTGAAGTCGTTCTTGTCATGATTTGATTTCTTATTTTCAGAGTTTAGGTTTTCTTGTTGTTTTTAGTTCTCATTCTTGTCTGATGGTGTTGTTTCCCTTGTGTGTTTTCTAGGTTAGTGTTTCATGTGTTATTTTTGTAACTTCATATCCTAGTGTTTCTTTATGTTCTAGTGTGTTTTGTTTCATTCTTGAGTTCTGTGTGTCTTCAGTGTTTCATGTATTTTATTTTGTAGTTGTCCTCAGTGTTGTGTCCAGTCCTTCCTCTGTGTGTTTCCCTCCAGTGTTGATTGCCCTGATTGTCTTCACCTGTGTCATTAGTCTCACTGTGATGTGTTTGATTACCCCTGTGTCTGTTTAGTCTCTGTGTTTCTTCCCTTCTGTGTCAGTTCATTCTGTTACGGATGGTTAGAAAACAAGGGAGGTGGACCCAAGTGCAGAAACCAAAAATATTTAATAAAACAAGAAGGCCAAAGGCAACGAAACTTAACTTCAAAAGGTCAACAAAAATCACAGGGATCAAAAACAGGGAGCCACAGAGGAGCACGAGCAAAACTGACACTCCAACAAGATACAAGAATGTAAAAAAATGTCTCCTCAAAAAGCCTCACAGATGAATGCCTGGACAAATTTGTCAGCAAAGCACCAGCATTTGGAACATAAGCCCTATTCGCACGGGACTAGTATTACCTGGGGACCTCGTGATTTAGAAATTACCCCACCACGTCTGTGTTTCGTGCGGTGCATTCGCACGGGATAAGCGAAGTCTGTGTTTTATCTTGAATTTACTGACATTATCCACCGGATATGATGTCAAGTGTTAACCTTTCCTGCTTCGGCGTTCTGACCGTGGTATCAGATGCTGACTAGTTTCTCTGCGCTGATTCTACTCCCGTCCCCGACATCAGTAACGTGCCTCTCGCACACACCTGCTGTGTAGCTAGATGAGCCTCCTGAATGTGAACCCAAAATGCTGTCAAAACTTTTATTTATAAATGCCAACGAAGCCTGCATAATTCTGGACCGGGAAAAGGCTTTTTTTTGCGGAGAACACAAAAAAAGCTTAAGAAAAAACAAAAAACTACCCCAAATCACCGAGATGCTGATTCGCACGGGACTAATATTATCACATAACCTCTGTGTTTAGCGAAATATGGAAGGTAATTTGCAGTGGAATTTTGACTTTACAAATTACGGACATGGCAGATTTGCACAGGATTAAGATCACAGACGACCTCCACATTTATTACAAATTACTAGAGGTCCCCAGGTAATACTAGTCCCGTGCGAATAAGTCTTTTGACAAATACAAGCGCTGTGGGAAGTGGCAGGCTTTACAGTACAATGCATCCTTTGCTTGACTATACTCCAGCCATTTGAATTGGATACCACTGCACTGGAAAGCAGCATGACATACCTGATATGTTCGTTACAGGAAAATACAGAAGGTTAGGGTGAGTTGGTGGTTCGTCTATCACTGACAAGTCTGTGGGTGGCATAGCTGCACTTTGGCGGGCCCCAGTGGGAGTTAAGTTTTTAGCCGGCATCTCGTCTGGGCTAGCTTGGCGCCAAATTGAACAATGTACTGTAGTGTTAACCTCCACTGTAATCGGCAGTGTTCTGTCTGCTACTGGTAAAATCCTCGTACCTTTTTTAAATGTGAAAAAACCGAGGACTGCTTTGCCATCTTGGCCAGAAGCTATATTCTATTCGACTTTACGTTAACTGTCGGAGACATTTGACGTTCAATTTTGGCGCTTTTTTCACAGCCATTTTTTTTTTTGTGATAAAAATTGTTTATTGATTTTATGTAAACATATCAGACATCGAAAAGACACACATACAGCAGCTGTTTTTTTTTAAAATTACATTTATTTAATTTTTGTTTTTTTGGGTTTTTTGGCAAGTATGAGATGATTTCTTGATGGGTAGGCCTGGGTCATTTTGGGTAGGCATAAGCATAGCATGGCCTACCCGTGCCTACCCCACTGTTACACACAAATCGTAACGACAACAACACAAAGGTACAGCTACAGAAAACAGAACACACATCACAATCATACATTAAAAGCTTGTTTGAAGAGGTGATTTTTGATCAGTGATTTGAATTTGGAAAGGTCAGTGCAGTGTTGAATGTGTGTAGGGAGTGAGTTCCAGATGAACAGGACAGCTATGGAGAAGGCTCTGTCCCCCCAAGTTCGGTGCGTGGTTCTGTGGGGGAGAAAGGAGGTTTGCTTTTGAAGAACGGAGGCTGCGTGCACGAGTGTGAGGGTGAAGGAGAGCTGTGAGGTAGGAGGGGGCCTGGTGGTTATGGTCTCCTCTTCTGTGTGAGGAGAAGGATTTTGAATTGAATACGGTACGGGAGCCAGTGCTAACCGGTCAAGCAGCTTGTTTGGTGCAAACTGGTTCTGTCTGTCACCCGATCCCTCTGGGCTGTTTAGGCTGAAACAGAACATATGCTGTATCACCATTCTACTTTATCCCAGCTATTGTTTGGATAATACTTGTGCTTATTGACAGGATTATTAACACTTAGAGTATTAACAGCAGCTCATACCCACTTCAACCTTTTTTACACTTCAATAGACAACAAATATAAAGTTCACGGCTAACCATAACCGCCAATATGTCTATAGGCGCGCTCTTTTTTCTGAAGCCTAACCGTTATCTTCGCCAACGTCATTTACCTTGAGCAGTTTATTTCCCCATAACATTAGCCAAGCAGACATGTGATGTTAATAAAATGCCTATTACCAACATACTATTTATTCACTCACCTCAATATTCAAAGGACTTGCAGCTGCTGTGACTGTCCTCCTGTTGTTGGCACCGGGAGAGCAACGTATAGCACTGCATCAGGATTTAGCTTGGCCAATTTAGAAAAACCCAGTTCCATTTCCATGATGTTGGAATCTTTGGAGAAGTGACGGTTGCACGACCAAGCTGTAGGCGGGAGATCACGATCTGGTAGCCCCAAAGCAAGCAGCCACTGGTGCCTAATTTCCAGGTCCGCTGTGCAACCCTACTGCAGCCAGGGCAGAAACTGCCGACCCATCCTGACCACTATTTAATAAATACTCTAAAAACTAAATGCTAAATCAAACAATTAACTAAGTTTACTAAAAGTCACTGTGCTAAACTATGAGCTAAAGCTAACCTACGATTAAAGCTAAGCCACTAGCTAACTAATATTGAAAAGAGCTAACAACCAGTCTACTGCCTACAACCTCCAACTAACTTTGTAAATACTATAAACTCACATCTCTAAAATCTACACTAAATTAATCTATACTAACAGCACAATCCAACTACTAAACTACTAAAGTTATTGACCTCGCAGCTCTCGCAATCCACTTGACTCCCGACAGTTTGCCGCGTCAAGTGACGAGGCTTTTATAGGTTTGGTGACGTAGGCATGTACTCCACAGCAGTTAGAATTTTTCAACCGGTAGAGGGCAGTCACTATGCACATTTCTAACACAATATTTCCAATTTCAATACTTTGTACTCAAATGTCGAGATTTGGACTTGCATTGATCCATAACACTACTTAATACTCAAATACAGAGGTTTATAGCTGTTTTGGGGTTTAGTTACCCTTTAAATGCTGCCAGTATCTCTACTATACAATAATACACAGTTAAAATGTCGACTCAGGGCGCACTCACACTAACAAAATTGTCCTGTACCGTGCTTAAACCCCGCTGGCCTGCACACACACTGCTTCAGGACTAACCGTGCCTGAGCCATTTATCTCTTGTACCATATTGACCCCAATATCCCCGAACAGACATACCCCTAATATAAATATTCAGGGTTGAGACATTTAAACAGCAATATACATCCACAACAGCAGGTGGCGCCAAATCCCCATAACCTGAATGTGCCCCTCATGACTGGAGGAGCTGTCAATCAAAACTCACAACAGTGACAGTTCGCCTGACTGATGGAGAGACACAGTGACCGTCCGGAACAAAGCGGCTCAAAAGTGGGGCAAATGAACAAACGGATGAGAAGAGGTGTTGATGCTAACTTTAAGATGATGGTGATGCAGAGTCGTCAGATTCCAGGTTCACACCTCGAAATTCTATCAAATAGTGCTACTACCAATCAAGATGTTCTGCCAAGCGCCTCTGTGCAGCACAGAGAGCATTATTTGACGGTACATTTGTAATAACCACATCTGTGATTGAAATTTTGTGCTTTGACTTGTGTTAACAACACCGGAGAACGCCTTTTTTCAGCTCCCCGTGAGCCGGCTATTGTCGAGCCCGTGAGTGTTATGATTCGCTTTAACAGCTCCTAAATACAAAGCACCACAAATCAGTTTGTCTGCCTCCAATACAAAAGCACTAGACGTCATAGTGTTTGCAAGGGGAAACCGAAATCACAGAGCAAAGAATTATATATTTAATTTGTCTAGCCCCAATTGATAACAAACATTTTCTCAAGACACTTTACAAAAAGAGCAGGATTAGATTTTTACTGTCTGGAAATCTTAATACCATTTCAGTCACTTACCATATAGCTTCCTGGGAGCGTGTCTAGTAGGTTGTCCCTTGTCTAGTAGGTTCCTGTTGGGGACGGCCTCCTGCCCCACTAGAGGAAGCATATGACATATGTTACAAAGTCACACTAACTACTTGCCTGGTATGTATACTACGGTGTTTTTAGTAATTTCTGTGGATATTTGTGCATGACAGTTGTTATGAAAATGTTCTCTTCTGAGCGCAGAACTTTTTGAAAACGTAAAAGAAAAATAATTCTGTTTTCAGAGGATTTTTTTAACTGTGACCTTATTCCTGTTTAATCTGAAACACTGGATTTCTTGAGTCCTTGTTTCAGCCCTTTCTAATGTTCAAAGTTTTGTCCATGTGTCTGAATATAGCTGCAGTAAGAGTCTCATAAGCTTGATGTTTGTTGGTGATATCTAACTCCAACTTTCTCGCTTCAGTTCATCACAGACGTTTCGCTCCTCATCGAAGAAGCAGCTTTTGAAGATCCTCTCAGATTAAAGAAGGCTCTTCAGCCTTACTCACCTGAGAGGAAAGGTTACTACTACAAAGTGACAGGAACATTTGATCAGATGTTGAACCTTTCAGCGGGACTGTCTGCAGTGAGGGATCAATTCAGTCCTGGATCACATAGGCCGACTGATCAGGAGGAGCGTCCTTCAGCTCAGCTCAGGTCGGTGGAAGTGTCCCGGGCTGTCATGGACTACATGGGCCAAAGGTGTGCAGAACAGCTGAAGAAAATCACGGGGGACAGTTTCATCATGGAAAAACGGCCTCATGCATCCAGCAGCTCAGTGTGGGTCACGTTCAAACCCCGCAATGTCTCCACCCCTCCGGTTCGCATCGACTTTATCAGACAGAGATTCATCAGCCTCTACCAGAGGACAGCCTCTGACCTGCAAACCACCTCAGTGAGTCAACGTTATGCAAGACACCTGCAGGCAGGATTCCCACAGCTCCTGTTTACAGAAAAAACAGAACACAGCACACAGAAAGTGACTGTGACTGGGCATTTTGTGCATATCGCCCATCTCAAGGAGTATCTTTCAAAAAAGACAGCCAGCTCGAGCCAGAGTCCAGAGAACAAATGGTCATCAGAGACCAAACATCCATCAGAGACCAAACGTCCATCAGAGACCAGAAGTCCATCAGAGACCAGAAGTCCATCAGAGACCAAAAGTCCATCCGAGACCAAACGTCCATCAGAGACCAGAAGTCCATCAGAGACCAAACGTCCATCAGAGACCAGAAGTCCATCAGAGACCAAACATCCATCAGAGACCAAACGTCCATCAGAGACCAAACGTCCATCAGGGACCAAACATCCATCAGAGACAACAAGCAGGAGAGAGTTAGGTCCTTCACCTGAACTCAGCAAAAACCTTGAAGAACAAGAACCCTGTCCGATCTGTATGGAGTCCATAAAAAGTTCAGAAAAAGTGTCTCTAAAGTGCAAACACTCATTCTGCAGAGACTGTCTGAAAAAAGCCTTCACCTATAAACCCATATGTCCCACATGTGGAGCATTGTACGGCGTTTTGACAGGAACTCAACCTGATGGAGGAACCATGAAGGTAACCACGGCCCCTTCATCCCTGCCTGGGTACGAGAGCTACGGGACAGTCATCATCAACTATTACATCCCCAGTGGCATCCAAAACGTACGACCAAAATCACAAAACTCTTTGTTTCTATTTGTTCATCATATAGTTCATCATATATATTTTTTTAAATCTCAATTAAAAAGTATTTTTCAAAATAGTTTGATCTCAAAGTCCACTCATTAGCTTCCAGGTGGATGTCCCAGTTTTCATCGCAGCAGAGTAAAATATGTACCATCAAAAGTGTCCCTGTGAGACACTTAAAGAGGAACTATGTGGTTTCTTTTGAAACCTGGGACCTTTTTATTCAGAAACAGACATTACATCCCTTTCCTCAAACTCACCAGCCACCAATAATAATAAAAAAAAATGTACAGATGCAAAGATGTCAATTTAGTTGGCCAATTCTAATTTATGTCTTTAAAGCACTTTAATTAGCAGCAAAAAAAACAACTTCTTTTCTTTTTATATAAATAGAAATGCTGGTTGAGTATTTTGCAAAAACTTGTAAAAGTGTAATGGTAAATATGAGCTCTGAAATGGAAAAATAAATTAAGTCCATACATTATATTTGTCCGAGATAATTACCCTTCTTTTTCAGATCGTTTTCTCTCTTTTTTTCATCGTGTGTTCAGAAGGAGCATCCGAACCCTGGGCAACCGTATGAAGGCGTATACCGCACAGCGTACCTGCCAGACAGCACTGAGGGCAGACACATTCTTAAGCTCCTGCAACGAGCCTTCAGTCAGAGGCTCATCTTCACCGTCGGTCGATCCACGACCAGCGGCAGGAACAACGTGGTCACGTGGAACGACATTCACCACAAAACGTCCACATGCGGAGGACCGACGAAGTAAGGAAACATCAGACGTTGTTTGTGCGTTCTGTGTCACGTTATATTTCCTCGAGGCTGAAACATTTATCCATTCTGTATTTAACCCTCAGTTCTCTCCAGTACGCTACGTCAGTGTTTTGCTTATTGTTCTATCATTTCTTGAAGTATCTTCAGATGCTTCATATCTCTAGACTCAAGCTTGTGAAAGTCAATCAGCCATTATAATTGGTATTCAAATTCTCATTAGTAAAATGGTTATTTGAACTCTAGACATTTTTAAGTTTAAAAAATATATATATTCTAATTTTTATGAGCAGAGTGTAAAGCTGTTACATCTTTTACGGAAATATAGTGTTGACAGGTATTTCTGCTTATTGTGATAAGTGTGTGGTTTCACACTAGGGACTCGGGCCCAGATCAGAGTATGCTTGACCCCAAATTCCGGTTCATTTGATCAGTGTGAACACAAACATACCGTACTCAGGTACCGTGCTCGAGTCCGCTTGAAGAGGTGGTCTTTGGCACAAGACACGTGCACCCGGGTAAGGTCGGGTAATTCTGACGTAATTCTGAACGGCTTCTGACGCTTCGAAAACAGTTGTATCTGCGCAGCACGAGCCTGTTTCATCCTCTAAGCTGCTCGGTAGATGTGGAAGTTGTAAGAGGGTCGTTGTTGGCGTCTCAGAAATAACTTTGACATCCACAGTTAGCAGGACGGACTCAGTCCTTGAGTGGTTGCCATGGTTGCTTCTTTTTCTTTTTGCTTCTTGGCAGATGTGAAAACCAAATATGTGCATATTCCTACCTGCTGTATCTGTATCTGGTACGGAACGATGTTACTAATGTGGAACGATGTTACTAATGTGAACATGGACCAGAGGGGGAGAGGGGAGGGGGAGCAATAGAGCTCAGGTAATTTAATATTTGATCAAAACAGGATTATGTAATCAAAGCTCTCCCACAGCCTGATCACACCTGCAGAACGTTTTCTTTTCACATCATGGCGTTTAATGACAGGAGAAGCGTATTCATGCAACAACATCTGATTTGAATAGGATTTTTGTCGACAGTTTATCATTAACGCACACTAAAATTATAACTGTATGTTTTTCATAGTGACCGTCACACTGATCATGAGTCAAACTGAGTTTGTGTCTTTGTGTTTGCAGTTATGGATATCCAGATCCAGATTATCTCAGCAGAGTCCGAGATGAACTGAGCGTCAAAGGGATTGAATGAGTGACTGTGAGGTTTGTGAACACATGAATAAGGAGCTCAGATATACTCATGTATTAGAGGTCACATATTATATTATATTATTATATTATATTATGAAAAAGACACTTAAAAGGATACTTCACCCGTTGAAACATGAATCTGTATTGACATTGGGTCAATTGTCGGTTCTCCATAGAGCCTGTTAGGATAGCTAACAAGCAATATGGCGGATGTTAAGTTTTGATTCTGGGAGTGAGGCCCCACCCACTGATCTGTGATTGGTCTGTAGCTTCAGTGGTCGAAAATATGAGGAACTAGCGATGTAGTTTCACCCGTGCTAACCACAACAGCCGCTGATCGGAGGCTCCTTTTGCAGACAAGAAATACAAAGATTTCCCGTCTCAGGGGACAATGAGGGCGGGATGCACGACCATTCAAAAATACTACCAGGTTTCTAATGATACAAAGATTAATTCAAATGGGTGAAGTATCCCTTTAACCATGTTTTTCTTACATAAATGTGTCCCTAGCTTGTCTTCAAACCCCCCAATTATGAGAAAAGTCCATCCTCTCTGTCTTTTGCCTGCTACACTTTTAAGAAAATGTGTGCTCAAACAGGCCATTTGGATATTTTACCATTGTGACATCACAAAGGGCAGTAACCCCTCCCCCAGGTGTGTGACACTCCCGCAGCTAGGTGTTTGTCCTGCCCTCTAAGTCTGCCTTCTCACTGTTAACAATAGGACATGGAGCGAGAAAGCCTGAGCCACCCAAGTCCTTCCAGAGGGGCGTGGTCAGATACAGCTCATTTACATTTAAAGGTACAGACACAGAAACAGCCTGTTCTGATAAGGGCTGAAATAGAGGGGTTCATAAACATGTGGATTTATAACAAGAAACTTCAGAGACATGTTTGGGGAGCTCTGAGACATATTTATACTGAATAGGAGGATAATATGTGACCTTTAATACATGTTTTTATCATATAAAGCGCCAAGTGAAGAAAAACACAATGATATTTTTTCCTGGAATATAATCACTCAAACGTGCTTAAGAGTTCTCTCAAGTGATTGAGATCCAACTGCCGTGTCGTGACATGTTTCCTGTGGAAACAGGATAGGACCAATCACATGATAGAACGACATAAAGTTTGGATGAATTTGATTGGATCATTGGCTTCGACAAAGGTTTTTTATTGGTCCAAAAAATAAATAAACACCCCTGAGTCAAGGATAAATCGTCAGACATTTTAAATGATTCACAGGAAGAGAAAAAAAAAGTTATTTATATGTAAAAATGATGGTTGTATTACAGAAGTGGAAACATTCACTCCTATGAAAGCTGTTAAGTGAAGTATGAAGCAAAAAAAAGTCTGGCTCTTCCATGTTACTTGGCCCATTTGAGTGTTTGTATTGGGAAGTCCATGTACCTCAAAAAATGTATTCTGTGATTTATAGACTTCTCTTCTCCAATTTAAGCTTATGGGAAAAAGTCTTTTTGGGCCCAATAGCATTATGTGACGTTGTACTACCAGGTTAGGCCACCATATAAATAGTTGGCACACTTCCTGGGGGCATGGTAAAAATATAAGATAATTGAAATATATATTACATTTAATATAGGAATGTTGGATATAAATGGGAAAATGTATTTTTAATTGAATGGGGACTGTAAAAAACAAATATCTTCTTCTTCTAACAGTTGCTGAATGAGGCCCAATGCTTTTAAAAACACCTCTTTCCAACCTTATATTCATCAATATCTGGGCAGCTTACATTGGCTACTGTATGCTCAGCCGGCCTTTAATGGAGGGAGCAAGTACAATACTGAAAAAACAATAATGTTAAATGATATCATACTGTATAAGTGAGGCGTCAACAAAATTACTCATCAACAGTTAGTTTGGGAAAATATGTTTTCCCATAATTTAGAGGGTTATTCAGTGGTAAAAAAATATACTTGTCTCTTATACAGTGTACGGTTGAAAAAACTCCACACACATACCAGTGTCTTGTTGAAATGTTGTACGTCTAAGTTTGAGAAATGTGTTTATTACATCTTCATGGGGAATTCATGTCATTACCTTTTTTTACTTTGAACTTGTTGAAGATGTAATAAGTTTTCTCAAGATGTGTGATGTATGCACTATGCAGATAGTCCCTTCCCACGCAAGTCTCAGCCAGCTGTTTATAGCAGCTAGTGTATGTTATCCAGCACAAAGGAAGGCTCATAGTGATGAATATCAGGTTGTAGCTCTAAATCTAGTTTATTATGGTTGTAAAGACCAATGTTCCGCTGTTGCGCTAATGACCAAGGAGGGCTGAATCTGTGTATGTTTCTATCTTTCCTAAAGTCGGTTACTTGTTCACTTAGAGGCGAGGGTCCCCTCGCACTGAATTTCTGTCACTTGTATGAAAACCATTCTTACTGACGAGCACAGTTTTTTTGTCTTTATATTTGTTGTTCATTTTAAAATATATTTCAATGAATCTCTCCATGGTGTGTGTGCCTTCTTTCATTGTTGGTGTATATTCCACTGTGCCTATGAACTTAAGTAGGACGTCACTTCAAAGAAAACTTTTCGAGGTTTGGATCTCAAACCAGTTTCTCGGGATTATCCCCCCGAAAAAATTCTAACTGAAGAAAATTTAAAATCTGATTCCTGAGGTATAAAAATAGGCGTTTTCAGACTGGAACCCTCTTCCTTTTTTATTCATTCTTCACCACAGGAACAATGAACTATTTTAGTTCCCAGAACCCCGTTAAGAGGAACCTCTTCAGCGCCTGCTTCAGAGTAGACAGAAACAAGTCCCCATGGTGTATAGTTCTCAGAGAACTCTCTAGTGGATAGTTACTCTTCAAAAAGTCCCCAGGACTGTTTGGTCTAAAAACACCTAAGAAAGGAGGTTAAAAACATTTGTAGAAGAAAAAGAAGTATTGAGTTTTATTTCCCGTTGCTAAACAAACAACCTCACTCTGCTTCTTAGTGACACTCTTAGTATACATGCGCAAGTCTAGAGATGTAGTTGTTGTAATGGTTGTAGTTTAGTGTTGTATTTGTTCTTTGTGTTGTCCCTTGTTTTGTTTTTGTTGCTGTTGTTTTTTGTTTTTTGTTGTTTGTTTTGTCTTTAGTGTGTTGTCTTTGTAAATGTCGGTTTGGGACCCCCTTGAAAACGAGGTGAAACACCTCAAGGGGCTTATCCTAGTAAAATACAATTCAATACATTTTTCATATTTGTATTTATTTCAGTTCATTTCCAATAACTTTAAAAGCTTTGTCAGGAGAAATGTTTCTGGAACAATCTTCCCGTGTTGTTTATGTGGAATTAACTGAGACAGATTTTTTTATCTTTAGGTACAAAGGTGTTTGTACCTTTAAGGACCTGTCACATGTTAATGACATGAACTTTATTACACTCGTCATGTCACAGTACATAGTGTATTGGTTCTCCTCCTGCAGGAGTAGGTGCCAACAACCTAACAAAAGAAAAGAAACATAAAACAATAAAATATGAATAAATGATCCAAGTATTCTTTCTCAAATATTATTTATTTTATATGAAAATGGACGTTTGAAAAAAGACCTACATATATTTTAGACAAGAAGATAAGAGTAAGAATGACTAATGTGTGCGTAACTGATGCGTAATTTCACCTACCTTATCAAGGTTGTTGACACCTTTGCATCTGTTGGAGTCCTTTATTATGATGAGCTGTCTTCACTTTGTTGCTTACATCTGTACTGCAGTGTTTTGTGCTTAGGACCAATGTGTGGGTCTTTGTGAAAGTGAAGGTGGAGGAGAAGACCGCTCTTCCTCTTGCCTGGAGCAAATCAGGGGGAAGTTCAGGCTTGTTTCTTGAATTTCACACACATAAGCCTGCAGTTTGTCTGTGTCCTAATCTTTCCAGTCTGGGACTGAGCGTCTCCCATGCAGGTTGGTCATGGCCACAATATGCTGCAGGATTTCGTCCGTCAGCATCAGAGCAAAACTGGACGTCGGGTCAGTGTTTCGGGCAGCAGCATAGTGTGTCAGTCCTGGGATCGAACCTCTGGCTACAGGGATGTAGCGGAGTGTCGCACTGGAAGTGGGAGACCAAATTATCTTCTGAGGCCTCCTCCGTTTCAGCCTCAGAGACCTCGGAGGAGGATGAGGAGACATCCTCGGACTCAGAGTGCATGATCTGTTCAAGAGCCTCCTGTGTGCTGAAATTGCCATCTTCAAAATGACTACTCCCGCACTACTACTCGTACTTATAACCAATAAGTTAAAAAACACACACATACGCACGCATGCACACAATGACACACACACAAACACACAATTATCCAACATCAATAGTGACACACACTTCTCATTTCAGTAGCAAGGCACCCTTGAAGAAACCAGTGAAAAGGTTGACATTTTGCTGCATGCTTTGAATTTGGAAAAGTGGCGCCATCTGGTGGACAAATGTAAATGTTACAAATTGAAAGCCATCAGTCCATGCAATCTTAACATAAAGGAATGCACAAGTTTGTTAAAATGAATATGTGGGATCAAAAATGCCATTGTCCATGGTTTTTCAATGGAGCACGTTTTGTCCAACAAATAACGTGGTTTTTGTTTAGCCATGTTAGGCTAATTTAAGGAACTGAGATGACAATTCTAAAAATATTTAATTAAAAATGAATATCCTCTGGCAATTGTGAGCTATATTGAATTAACACAGCCAAGATGGCTTGAAAATAAAAAAACTGAGTGGCATAAAATGTCCCTAGGAACTCTTGAGCAGGATGAGTTTGAATCTATCGACATGTATGAGCTAAACCGGAGTCCTCTCATTGGAATAATCAAAAACAAATTAAAATCAGGAGTAGGATTAGGCACTTCCAAGCTCTTGGTTTATTTTGAGGGTTAAAGAACGCCCACAGACGACAGGTCCCTTTATTTAGACAACACATATATAAT
The DNA here is from genome assembly GCF_963930695.1 of Labrus bergylta. Lineage (NCBI taxonomy): Eukaryota > Metazoa > Chordata > Actinopteri > Labriformes > Labridae > Labrus > Labrus bergylta. Next base: position 7,187,131 of record NC_089196.1, on the reverse strand, counting down.
TTCTCATGTTCACCCTGCAGTCTGACGGGATGAAGGTCACCTCGTCTTCCCGACTCATCGTCCCATCGTCTCGCTGCTACATACACGACCAGAGGAGGAAAATCAACGTCTGCAACAACATCAGTGATGTAAACAGAAGAAAAAGAAAACAGGTTTAACAAACAGAGGGGAATGAACAGCAGAAAAAATGAAGCTAACAGAAGAAGTGAATCATCCGGAAATCAGTCGAGGCAATCTGAAATTAAGAGCAGTGTGATAAAGGCTTCGTTAAATAAGAGACAGAGCAGCTGAAACATGGTCCATTTAAAGAAGCTGACAGTGAATCTGATACAAAAACACCCTCAAATAGACAAACGTGTGAAATGTGAGCTGGGTTCATTCCTCTGATCAGACTTTAAATCTGTTTGAATCAGATTTATTGGAGTATATACATTTCATGATTAATACGAGTGAACAAAAAAGCATCTCGGACACTTTGGGACATTTTTTCGTCCAAATTAAAATCTACTTCAGATCTGTGTGTCCAATACAGGGACAGGTCCTGAATATGTTTAGCCTAGCTTAGCATAAAGACTGGAAGCAGAGGGAAACTGTTAGCCTAGCTACATGAACATTGTTTGTAATATATCCTCAAAGTGCTCTGAATCTGTTTGGTTTATTAATGACATAATGAGAGCTAGCTGTGTTTGATGACAGAAGTCATTAGAGTTCTCTGCCTGCAAGACACAAGTTTGTTAACTTTTTTAAAAACCCTTATGATCAGATGGACATCACAAAAATATTCCAGTCGACTCCTTTTGTCACAGTTTGAAGCCACATCGCTGATGACTGAGTAGATATTTTACCTTAATGATTTTTAGTCAGCTGGTGACCCTGCTTCAGTCAGCGTCTTTACCGTTTCATTACGCCGGGAAGCACCAACCGTGTAGAAGTTCAAACGAAGCCTAGTGAGAACGTCATTTCAAATTTAGGACAGAGGTTATGCTCCAATGAAATTTAAGATGTTGCACCAGCTGAGATAGTCAATATGGTTGTCATGGTGATGGTTTGTAAAAGGTGTGATCATTTTGGATGGGTTGGAAGGGTTTTATCGGCTGTTTACTGTCAGCAGTGTGTTCCATTGACAGATTACATCCCTCAGAAATGTATCATGACTGATGATTTTATTCCTGCTTTAGTTCTCAATGAGCAGAGAGGATTTCATCTGTCCAATAACAGAGTACTGCTAAATTAGTTTATGTTGTAATTCATGATTTAACCACTAGATGTCACTGTTATTTGGCTCCAGTTGTAGATAAAGGTTGTAGGCTTTAGTTATCACCTAATTGTAATGCTTTTTTATATTTAACATTTAAGTTTCTGTTAATGGATTAAGGTCAGTTAACAAAAGTTATTTTAAGCCTTTAGTTAATGTTCAGAGACAATGAGACACGAGAAGAAACACACAAAAAAACCCTGCTTTAAGAAAAATGCTTTTCACTGATTGGCCACATTAAGTAATTTCTGCCACAATATTTTGGTTAGTTTGGACGTCACGCCCTGCTAATTAAGATCAGCCTTGCATCTCTGTAGTTCCCAAACTGTGACACAACTTAGGTTACAGACTATCTGGTCTTCATGTAGGGTTCAGTGTGGACATCACACAAATGTTGGTTTTGGAGAAGATAAAACCTCTAAGACTGAGGGTTCATTTAAAGACTCAGTGTGTAAAGTTTACAGCCTGCCATGCTGCTGATCCTGCAGCTCTGTTAACAATGGTGCAGGTAAAAACACACCAGTGCAACCATTCAGATGACATCTCGCTAGTTGATCGGGTCTTCTTCACTAGTGGATTTAAAGACCTGTTTTCGTAAGTGAGGGAGCCATGGAAGCAGTCTATCTGGCTCCAGTCCGTTTTACAAATCCAAACCTCTGCCTGTACTGGAGAACACTTTACATAACATTGAACTTAATGTGTGCAGAGAATTAAACGTTTTTAGTCCAAATAAAGTCAAGCAAGGAAAAGAAGAAAAATTAAAAGATCCTCATGATCGCATTATGCTCCTATAACCCTCAGATGATGTTATTTTAAAATCTCTTAATTCAAGTGGAAACTATTTTGTAGTTTTTCATGTAACAAACCCTTAAATGCCAGCCAGTGACTGGGTCTACCTTCCTTATGTTTGTTTCCTATAAATGACACGTCTTTAAATGTGTCTGGAGAATCACATTAAACCCGGACTAGGATTTGTTTGCTTTCACCAGCTAGCGAACTGAATTATCCTGAATTTATTTGAATCATGTTTCAGTCCGTTTGAAAGTATTCTCTCCTCTTTAGTTTTTTGTCTCCTGTTGCATCTGTTTTTTTAAACTGTCCTACATAATTAATGTCTCTATCTCACCGGCTGCAAAACAAATCTAACTACAGGTACAAATAAAGTCACGTGCACCTGAATGTAACCTGGTTAATGTTTAGACATGCACACATTTTTGAAGTGCTTCCAGGTTAAATATACTCCCAGTCTTAGTCCTCTACCAAAGATCATGTATCATTACCCAAACAAAATAATGACCATAAAATACATCAAGATGTGTTTTCATCATATCTGGTGTTTCATCAACCCTTCACGTGTTCGCAGAATTCACAAGACGGAATTATTCTGTGACTGTTTTTTACACAATGTCAGAAACAAAACTGTGACGTTCATTTTCTCTTTTTACTTTAAAGGTTTTCAAAACTCTGAAACAGATTTGACTTGGTGTGGAAGGTGTGTTCAGACCAAAAGCAATACCTGTGTAAATAATATTGTTAAATTCCAGTCTGTCTATCATCACCTGTTCTCTCTCTCTCTCTCTCTCTCTCTCTCAACGGAGTTCATCTCCCTCCTCCTCCATGAACTGTGTCTGGGTGAACATTCCTGCTTCTTGCAGCTACTTGAGGCTGGCCAGGTCCCAGTTCGAGGACCTGTAAGCTAGGATCAGTACCAGGATTTATCCGATGTACACCAGCAACCGGTTCAGCCGATAAGCTCCTGTTCTTCTGTCTATGAACCCAAAATGAACAGATTTTATTCTGATTTAATTACAATGAACAGGCTGAAAAGATGCTTAAGTAACTAAATCATTTTGAGAAAATGTATAAAGTCTCAATTCATGATTTTTCCCGTCTGACTGCACCACAATAAGCAAACGAGTTTTAAATGCTCAGTTTTTAAATGGAATTTGGATCAAGCATCTCTGAAGCAACATCAGGGCATTGTTTCATAAAACAGCGTCACATACATTTGTGGGTTTCAAAACTTTTCATTGACTTTTTGTTTTACAGCGGTCTACAAAAAAAACAACTTACTTTTGGTCTGAACACACCTTTTGTAACCGATGTCATAAAAATCAGCACATCATCTTCCCCAAACTTTGGGTTCTGCTAGCTTTGATTCACATCTTCACTTATCGTCCTGGTGACAAATGAATCGGGTCCCACAGAACTTCAAGCTAGGAGAGATGGTTTTCTGCTGTCAGCGCCCTCTCCTCACAGCCAGAAAATCCTCAGTTCAGATCCAGCAGGGGGGGCGTCCCTGTGATGAGTCTGGATTCTCTGCCTGCGATGGTCCAAGCACATGCAGGGTCAGTTGGAGCGGACTTTGCGCCCCAGTGTGTCAGCCTTGTTTAACAGGCGTCATGTCCGGGGTGAGCCCCTCCCCCTGGCCAGTCTACAGCCCTCGTGTCTCTAGATTAACAGGTTTGTAAAATAAATCAATTATGTTTTCACACACTCGGTGTTATGTAGTGAACCCAGGCTTTTAGATCCACCACATTATGTTTTTCTTCAGTCATTTAAATCGGATTCGGTAGAAGAAAAACACAAAGACCGTCAAAGATCTACAGACAACCTTCCTGAACCTGAACCTGAACGTGGATGTGTACCTTCACAGGTGTGTTCTCCTACAAACAGTACCTCTGAGAAAACAAAGATAAAGCGACAGAAAAGAAAAGAGGATATGAATCGACATCTTGATTTCAGCCTCAGTTAAATTATCATGGTCTGCTCCATTAAAGATCCATGAGAGTTGTTATTTTTTAGCAAAAGTGAACTCAGAATTTACATTTCGGGGCGACGCAGGGCGGAGGAGCAATAGTTTATGGGGTAAGAAAAGAAAAAGAGAAAGGAGGGTAGCCCATTCCAAGAATCCAGACAAGGTGAACTGTTTTCGTTCAAATCACCATGTCGGAGTTTAAGTCACTCCCCAGCGTTCAATGCCACTTTAATATCAAACTGCTGTCTTTAATCCGAGTATCAGCCTCATTTAGTGAAGGCGGCCACCACGGCCCAAAGCAGCTCATTGGCGTTGGTCTTCATGCTCTCGCCCTCTGGCTCCAGCTCCAGCAGCAGTCTCACTCTCTTCATGGCGAGGTCATACTGGTCGTCTAGCAGCGGGGCGAAGGCGTTCTCCAGCACGTCCGAGGAATGGGCCAGGAAGATGAGTGCCAGCAGACGCTTGTCTATCCGATTGGGATCATTCACCCACTTGTCCAGCACGACCTCCTGGACCCTCTTGATAAGCCGCTGCTTGATGTTGTTGTTGGTCAGAGGATGTGTGGTCATGTCGAAGAGCAGGAAGTTCTGCTTCTCGGTGGTGAGGACGCCTTTTTCCACCAGGTTCTTTGCAAGACGCTCGCGTACGTTCCTCAGCTGGTAGTGAAGCTTCAGAGGGTTCCACGTCTCTCCTGAAAACAAGATAACACCAAAGACGGTTAATGATGTCACTCAAAGGTGACGTGATGTGAAAGATGATTTAAAGATGTGACAAAGACAACAGTCAGAGTGAGGAGAGTGTGTCACTCTTCCCTTAGCTTGCTGAATAGACAAAAGGTGAGTTTCTATTTGATTTTGAAATAAAGCATTCACAAGAAAGGTCTTTGCTTCTTTGGAGTCACTCACTCAGACATGGTCTCTCTCATGTCTCTTGCAAACATGTGACAGTAATCCGGCAGATTAAATGATTCTGACGCTGCTTGGTCATAAACAAAATTAATCTCAAACAGAGCAGCTTTCTTATTTTTAACATCTCTCAATACAAGCTTGCTTTAAAAATGACAGAAACACGTTTTTTGTCTCATATAAGCTTTGACAATGTTGAACGTGTAAAATACACACACCGGTCATTTAAGAAAATTATGAACCTGCAGCCTACGGTGTGCAAGTCAGACAAAACATCAAAGTGTGCATTTATGGACTGTTTCTGTTTGTGGAGCGCAGGGGGCTTTGTAACAGAGTCTGTTTGTCTACGTTTACAGCAGGCTGTAACGTTACTAACAATATGTTTCTGATTGTTGTAACCCATACCAACCAGCTGATCTCTGCATGATAAATACAGAAACAATCAGATGAAACGGTGTGATAAAAACTTGTATAAAACACAAAATAGGAGCCCGATCTGTTGGAGGGGTGATCCAAACAGATCAGCTGTGATCTGTTTCACCTCTACATTAAGTACCGTATTTTCCGCACTATAAGGCGCACTTAAAAGCCTTTAATTTTCTCAAAAAACGACAGTGCGCCTTATAATCCGGAGCGCCTTATATATGGATCAATTGGTTAATTGGTTGATCCATACTGGTTGTACACGGCGCTCAGCGACACTGACTCGGATAATGACGAGAGGGAGCCGGGCATGTTGGATGCCGTACTCGCCCAACTGTTCAATTCGGACACTGAAGAAGAAGAATTCCTTAGCTGCAGACACGGTGAGAGTGAACGGAGTAAAGTCCAACCGACTGTTTGACCGGGTCACGTGTGTTCCCACCTCGGTCTGTACGGATCACGGATCAACTGTGTGCTGTAGCACTAAAAGTAAAAAGTAAAAAGGTTCGCGTGGTGGCTGGCGCTCCAGTGCAAGTAAGTGTGTGTGTGTGTGTGTGTGTGTGTGTGTGTGTGTGTGTGTGTGTGTGTGTGTGTGTGTGTGTGTGTGTGTGTGCGCGCTGTTTGTTGGTGTGTCTCGTCCCCCGCGATGCTCACAGTCATGACAGCAGAGAGGAGCAGAGAAAAGTAGCTGTAGCTTCATCAAATGCGCTTAATACTCGTAGCATAGTTTCTATATATGACTTTTTGGTAAAACATTTACCCCCCCCCGGTTTTACCTGCACGTCCTTGCGCATGCCTGCACTCTCTCTCTTGCGCGCGCTCTCTCTCTCTCGCTCCCCCGCTCGCTCTCTCGCTCGCTCTCTCGCTCTCTCATGCACGCAGCAATTTCATGAATAAATGAAAAATTAAATACACACAGGTCGGAAGTATACTTGGGCTCCCAACACAGGTATCGTGTGTGGGAAACAGTGCAATGAGATGAAATTGAAATCACTTTTCTATTTTACAATTGTATTTTATATTGACTAAACATCTCGCGATCGACTGAGAATCAGTCAGCGATCTACCTGTTGATCGCGATCGACTGTTTGGGCACCCCTGCACTAACGTTTGAATTAGCGGTATCAGACTGTGTTTCTTTTACGTGTTTACAATTGAACAAGGCTGGGAGATATTGTGAATATGCACATTAACGTTTGAACAACGTTGAGTTATTGTGAATGCACTACGTATAAAACTACGTTTTGAGAGTTAAGAGAAACGTTAAAGAAATAATTTATTATTTGGGGAAATCGTCTTATGTACTTTTGTTTTTGTAGTTTTATACGTTACGTTTTATACGTATTTATATTTATATATTCACAATATCTCCCAGCCTTGTTCAGTTGTAAACACGTTCTATTCTATGCGCCTTATAATCCGGTGCGCCCTATATATGAAAACAGTTCTAAAATAGGCCATTCATTGAAGGTGCGCCTTATAATCCGGTGCGCCTTATAGTGCGGAAAATACAGTAGTTAATTAGTTGCCATTTAATAGTTGTCAAAATCAGATAAGAGGGGTTATGGGGGTCTCATCCAGAAATATTTTTTTTGTTTAAATGCACCAATTTGGATATTTACTGCAGCATTTTATAGTTTTGGTCTAGTTTCAGTCCTCTTTTTGGTCTTTTTCTCTCTATTCTCTTTGAGCATTCATCAGGCACAATTTCAAACAATGATAAATACTTGAATACTTTTACCAACACGTGAACTTTAGAAGTTTTCTGTTTCCGCCCAGCTGGTGAATTTCTATAGCTGTAGCTGTTCACAAGTCACCTATGTATAGTTTATATGTAGTTTAGTACTACTCAATGGATTTCCTTTGGTTTATTTATGCACACACAAGAATCCCATCACTGTTAAACATTGAATTAATGTCATAAACAAGCAACGACTTGTCAAACAATGAAACTAACGACAGCTAGTTAACATAGAAAATGTTTGGTGAGGCAGCAATCGTTTATGTAGCACATCAGACCGTCATCACAATTTTAATCACACATCACAGCTTTCCTCACATCATGGATATATATATGACTAAAATCTATTTTCCTATTCAGGGGAAATACAAAATTGAATGAGTCCAACATGTTTTTAATGCACTGTTATCTTAATTGAAGCTATAAATTCCAGATATTTCGTTGTTGTCTGTAAAGTTGTGACACACTGACACAGAATCCAAAAGCCTGGTGGGTCTGCAGAGTTCAAAATCATAGTATCCTGAAACATCATCACATCAGCTGCTGCTTCACAGGAGGTTTTGGGATGAGATTTATTTTAGCGACACGTGATACTCAGTTTAAAGTTGTGTTAAATAAAGACACGTGATGTTTACTTTAAAGTTTTGTTTGGTTAAAACAGCTTTTGGTTTGGGTCAGTTTCCTTCACAGATCTGCAAAGATAAAACCGCTGTGCGTCTATGGCACGATGAAAACAATGAACTCACCGCTGAGAAGTTCGATCCAGCTCTGCACCGTCTCTGGAGGCTGTGTGTCTTTGATGTGTTTCAGAGCTTCATCCAAGAGGACGTCCCCTGTCGGAGCGTCGGACTTACAGATCACCTGCGGGTTCAATCCAGAAGAAACAAAGTTACAGGGGTTCGAAAAATAACTGCTTTCTTTTCACCCATCACATCGCTCACTTACATTCATATCAGGAGTTGAAACCATTGACAGCTTGTTGAAAACTGTAGGCTTCACATTTAATACATTACTTTTTCGTTTCACCGAGATTAACAGCTTTTAGGACTCATTTTTTTAGTCGGATTCCAAAAGAAACCACAGCAGAAAAACAGGGCACAACAAGATGACGTTATTACATAAGAAACAGTCAAACCCTAAACTGTGAAAACTATGTAAAAAAAAAAAAAACACAGTTCAATAATACACCGCTCCCAAAAAACATGTTTTCACCTCTTTATGGAAGCTCGAGACATTCCTCCTTTGAGGATCCACCAAAATATCCATCTCAGACACATTTTAAAAGATTTTATTTGTGATGTTTTCACTTATGCTTATGAATATACTAATTACAGGTGCAAAAAGTAGTAAGATGAGAACCCGACAACATCAGACGTCATCTTACTGAGGAAGCTGCAACCAGGAATGTTTTTGCTTCTTTTGCTTGATTTAAATGGATAACCTGTTATTCATTGGATTCTGCTGTTTTTATTACCTTAATGAAAATAAATCCAACACCACTTTCTCCAAAAGCTAACCCCCTCATTTCACTCTGCACCTTAATGAAGCATGTTAGGATGAAGGATTATGTACCAGTCAAGATATGGGGTGAACAGAGTTTGTTAATAGTTTGCTGAGATAATAACTTTACATTACAACAACACCCGTTATCTATATATTTGCGTTCCTGTTGCCTGCAAAGACATGGACGAGGAACAAGGGGACCCAACAAGGCACTGGGAGAGTCCTACAGGAAAACTTTTGTGATTTTCTTTCTTTTCTCACTTAGCAGAGCTTGTTAGTTTGTTTTAAGTGGAGATAGTGGTGCACTCATAATATCCACATCGGTGATTTTTGTGTTGTGCTTTAACTTTTGTTAACAACAGAGAAAAACTTTAATCGGCTCAGTGCCGCCAAAGGCTCGTCAACACAAAGCACCACACTTCAGTTGCTCCACATTCAAACAAGAGCAACAAATGGCATTCTGTTTGCATTGGGAAGCGAAATTCATAGAGTAGAAAAATGAATATTAAAGGTCCCATATTATGCTTTGTCTGGTTTTATATGCCCTTTAGTGTGTTTTCCAAGTGTCCTGTACATGTTTAGGCACATCATGTGCAAAAATTCAAAGTCCATGGAAACACGGCTTCTCCTACGTCCTCCTGTTAGCTGTAGCATTAGCTGCATGTAACACTCGGTTCTAGCCCCCCTCGAAAAAAAATTGTCAGTCCGACGTCATTGTCAGTGTGAGATCACTGATCTAAGCCCATTGGCTCGTTGCGGCAAGCCCAGCAGCTCATGTTTAAATTTCCAAGACGCGTGCTGAGCAACTGACCAATAACGACAGAGCGGATCAGCAGACCAATCAGAGCAGACTTGGCCCACGTGGGGTCTAACAGTTTGGGCACAGCAGAGTGTAGCTGACGGACTCAGAGCGGAGAGGGAGCAAGGAGGAGCAGTACATGAAAACAGACACTTTTTTCGGACTTTCGCTATTGTGAACGTACAAAAGTAGGAACATAGATTAAATATATGAACCCCAAAAAGGGCAGAATATGGACTCTTTAAACGGTGTGGACCACGGTGACCGTTGCTGCGCGATATCAGGCGCTAGTGTGCTGTTAAGAAAGGCGGTTACATTGTTAGTCTCAGTGTCTGACAACATAAGAGAGACGACCACAACAGAGATAGACCTTTTCGTTAAAGAGAAAGATGATTTTTAACCATAAACAGCAGTTACATCACTCTTTACAAACATACCAGACTACCTTGATAAAAACAAGAAGTTGACCTCACAGAATAGAGTAGCTGCTGGTCCACTGCTGGCTTAAGTGTTGTTTGTTTTTATGTCTATCACAAATAGTGTTGTATACAAACTGACCATTTAAAGCCTCAAAGACACAAAACAACAACAAACAAGCAGCCGTGAACCAGACACTTTTGTGTTGTGAGGTTAAATTGTCGTTTTATTTGACAGAGTCTGGCTAGCTTAAAAAATTCAGAATTTTATAAAAGGGAAATGGCAAAAAACAAGAAGAGAAAAGAAGGTAAGAAAGGAAAAACAAAATAATTATTAATGCAGTAAAATCAGAGAGATGTGTCCCACCTTCCTAGCCAGCAGACCTTTCCTCCTCATGCCACAGGCCTCCAGCTGCAGGCGTCCTCTCAGGGCCAGTTCAATCAGCATGCAGCCGCGCAGCCCGGAGGAAATGCAGTCGTTCCAGAAGGAGGTGTAACCCTACAGCATGGAAACACACATCACAACACTGGTTTTTCAAAAACAGTTGGCACTGAAGATCAGGATTTGCTAACAAGAGATCTCACTGGACCAAGAATGCAAAAAACGAGGAAACAAGGAGAACTCAAGTGAGGCCCGAGGAATCAACTTAAATCAAACAGGTCAATAGAAATCAAACTTACAGGTACTTTCAGGCACAAATATTTGAATCCACTAGAAAAACTTGGCATCAAATGAGTTCTCACTGGTTCAAACATTTCAGCTGACACTACAGTCTTACAACTTTTGTAAAGTGTGTGCGTCCATGCGTGTATCACACACACATAAATATGTGTGTGTGCTTTTGTGTGTGTGTGTGTGTGTGTGTGCTCTTATAGATGTATGCGGATTGAATATATATATATATATATATATATATATATATATATATATATATATATATATATATATATATATATATAAAATAATATAATATATACTATATATTTAGTCAAACCACCTAGTCTACCACTGATGCAGGGAAAAGGACAGGAGCACACCACACTGTCGGTCCACACTTTAACATCCAGCTTTGACGTTTATATAACACCTAGCTGTGCAATCTGTCAGTTTGGAAATTAAGTGATAGCTATCAAGTTATTTAATTAAACTTAACATGGATAATTAATCTATCCTGGCTCAGATCAAACGGTGTCTCATCACCTCACTGAGTCAGTCCGCAGGTCGAGCTACACTTGCAGCTCGATTAAGAGAAGTCCATCAGGGATGATTGAGACATGTTTTTATTTCATTCTTTAACATCATGAATAAATGCTGAATCTAACATGTGTTTACACAATAGATTTCCTGTCACCAATGCCTTATTACTTCCACAGAGAATCAATGTGTAAAAATAAAAGCCAGTTATGAGTACCTGGGCGCATCGGTACTCTTTCATTAAGGCTATAACTATCTAACAATAACAGAGAGAAGTCGGAGGTCAACAGGAGAAACCCACACCTGTCTGTACAGAACACATGCTGAAAAATGTTTTATAAAATATCATAAGTTTCATCCTACTTTGGATGTTGAAGGTCAAGGTAAAATTGTGATAAGATGTCTTGTAGAAACCAACTTTATGCGCATGCATATTAAATACAATTATGGGAAGAAACCATAAGTAATAGAAGACTAAACAAGGAGTCACATTTTGGTCTTAGTCTCGAGTTGAACAATTGAATAGAGTTGTAACAATACCAGAATTTCAGACCGCGATAAGATTCTTGTGTAAGTGATACTGAGACCTACTTTGATACCATGGCAACAAATACAAATACTAGACACCCGATATTGGGTCATATTTTGTTTCGTATTACCCAAAAATGAAAACTGCACTCCTACACACTGTCAAAATTGCATAAAAACAACAACATACAAACAACTATGCCATTGTTTTTTGTGCAATTCATAGTACCCACATCTTAGTGGTCAAGAATCAGTGCAGTTAAATTTAGGGTGAAAGATTTGGATGTATGCATCGCACATTGCACTGGTGAAATGTTCAGTTTAGTCTGAGTAAAAAACATCAAAAGACTATTTTAGTATTTAATAAGTGAGCATACAATCTTTATCTCCAAAACAACCTGAACTATCAGTATATGATGTTAAAGACAATTAGAATAAATCATTTTTACATTTAATATTTAAAAATGAAGAATGCATATAATAAATGTATAATTAAAATACTGAGTTTTTCTTCTGGAGCTTGGATAAACCTTCAGGATGGTTTAGTAATTTGAGATTTAAAGTAATGTATGTGTGTACTTCTGACTCTCTTTCAAAATAATGGGAATTAGTTTTAGTTGGTTTGACAAGTAAAACACAATACATGTATAAATATAATCATTTTAGCCTATAAGGACTTATTGTAACCCTGTCAGTAAGTTACAGCCCGTCATTCTTCATCGTTCCTGTAAACCTGTATTTAACCTACAGACGGCTACAGATCATTAACATCTGTGTGATTATTTTACGAGTTCAGCTACTTTTCTCCTCTAATGATTAACACAACGACAACTATCCGTTACCAGACCAAACATGGGCTAAGTACCCGACATTCACTGCTGATTAAATGTAAAATATCTGTCCATAATATGAAGATAAAGGACCATTATTATTGTTAGCTACTGCGTTAGCTCGCTAGCTTTAAAGCTAACACGGATGCTATGTTTGTTAAGCAAACAGAGCTAGCTAGCGTTAGCTTTTTTTAACGTCATTGTTTATCTTTATTTACAGAGTTATTAATCGGCTGTTTCTGATATCACCTCTCGGTCCTTCAGTCCCAGCAGAAGCACTTCTTCCATTAGGGTGAGACGGGTTTCTTTGGAGTCTCCGGTGTCGTCGTCGTCCTGCTCGTCTCCCCGCCGGTTCTCGTCCTCCTCCTGACCGGACGGACGGTCCTTGTCAGCGGCTAGGCGTGAGGCTTCAGTCCGCCTCTGCACCAGGCCTGAGCTCCGCTGATTGAGGGAAGTCATGTCTGCCGGCGAGTCAGCTCAACAACGACGGAAACAACCCGCCTCGGACCGAACAGCCGGGATGTCTTACCGTGTTACAGGTCGGACACCATACAGCATGTGCCCTAAAGTGTGGTTCAGTACGGAGGGCTGTGCTCACTTGTCACCCGGATTACTGCTCCTTCTCCTAGGCTCTGTCCTCAGCCATGTACCGCTGGATAATGTCTGTCTAATATGGCGCCGTGTGGAGAGTGTGATACCGAACTTATCCAGCAGGTAGAAGCCGAGATAACCTGCAGAGACCACGGACTGTGTATGCTGCAGACTGAGAAACTTAGAACAGGACTACTGCCACATCAGCACATCTCATAAGCACAAACTCCAGCCACACTGTTATGATGAAGCTCTTTTAATCAGCATTATGCTATTTTGTATTGAATACCTCTCTAATACCCTATTTATGAGTAGTTCTTTTTCAGCCATCAAACATAATACACTAATTTTAAACAATATAGACAGTTAAAACAAAGTCAACAGAGATGTATTAAAGAAGTAAACTGCTTATAAAAAAGCCTATTCTACATTATTATCCAATACCAGCTTCCAAAGAACAAAGAAAAACAACAACAGATAAATCATTCATCTGTAAGCCTCAAAAATAGCTTTACCAAGCTTCTTTTTTTGTTTAAATCAAAAGTGAATTACAGGGTTGCATTTTATATTGGCATCATTCTTTAAGTTAACCCTAACAACTGAAACACATCTCATTTCAGTTAATTTTTTTTGCCAAGTTTGTACAATAATAAACTCACAAACACCTCTTAAATCACATTTTCTCTCCTGAATTGAAAATAACTTTTGGATAGAGTCTGGATTTGACTTTGCCCTAAAATGAGAATTAGAAAAAGTGAATTTGTGTGTGTGTACTTAATAGATTTTCTTGTAAATAATCCTTTTCTCTCTGTCCACTTACCCTGGCACTGCACATAAATACTTCGACCTTCATTCAGCCACCAAACTGTTTATTATCTACTCACTCATCATTTACTCAGATGTACATAACTACTAATATATTTGTAAATATATGTGAACATATTTTGCAAACGCTGCTGTACAGGATTCCTGCAAACAAAGTTTTGTTGTGTTTTTATACAATGACAATAAAGCTTCTATCTATTATTGTCTATTATTGTCCAAAGTGTCACAAGAAGACTTAAAGCGTCACCCTCCTCTGAAACAACGTTGGCCCATTTCTCACACGTCTTTGCAAAGATTTCTCCTTCACGTCTTAAAGAGAAAGTTATTTTACTATTCCCATACATTCCCAGAGGTTTGGGGGTTCAGGTTTATACCATTTCCTAATGTAATTGTTTTCTTTTTTTTGGGGGGGGGGGGGGGGGGGGTTTGCAAGCGGTAAACAGTCAACACAGATGCCAGTTCATGACAACATCCTCTCATTAAAGTAAGATACAGGGCCTTTACATCATCAGGGACTCCATGACCCAAAATCTATAAGATTAAAAAAAAGACTGAGAATCTATTTTACAGTCTTTAACTATTGAACTCAACAAACCGTGATTTACTTTATGTACGATCATAAAGAACAAATGCTGAAAAAAGCTACATTAAAACAACACAGGCACTAATTAGTAGATAAGGTATTCACAATATCAGAGTTTTAAACTTTGATATGATTCTAGTAAAAATCTAGCCAAATTGATACCTGATTGGATACCATGGCAACACAAACAGAGGTCCTAGACATCCAATATTGGATAATTTGTTGTTTTTAAATATCACAAATTGCAAACAAACTTCTTCACATGTTCTAAATTGCTCAAAAACATTTTATGTTTAGTCAATTTGTCATGGATTAATTCTTCTCCCACACAACTGTCTTCTGATTTAGTTTTTAAAAGCTTCATTACTTTTCAATACTTTATCTATCATTGAAATAACAGAGATTTTATGGTTCTAAAACAAGTGGTATTGACAAAGTGTTGAACATTTTGACAACCTTAATGCTGATTCATGTAATAAGTTACAGTATAAAAATGACAACACGAACTTTGAAATGGCTCACATGTCGATGATGTTTCAGTGTGTTGTGTTCAGGATATCCTCTCTATTGTTGTATTGTTTTCAGAGGAAGAATCCTTCATGTGGTCCTGTGATGTAATCTGTGCAGTCATCCAGAGTGGGAGTTCACTTTTTGTCCACTAGGTGACAGCTCTGTTCACTCTCCTACTGTACTACTATCCATACCATGGAGAAGAGTACACTGTGTCTCTGTGTTGTGTTGGCAATGATTCAGATTTAAGACTTACAGGTATCTCACCTGTAAAAATGTTCTTCATTTGAGAGAAGTTTCACATATTTACTGATCAACAGACTCATCCTTCACCATAATCTCTGCAGAATGATGGAGACAAACAGAAAAATAATTGGATATGAAAATGTACATCTGCACTGACTGAAGAGTTCTTGAGACAAAGCTTTTAACATTTACAAAGTAATGATAACCTGATGGAAATGAACCCGTTCATACATGAATTAGTGAATAACAGAGCAGTTCTATACTTTTGTTACTTCTGTGGACATGCAAAGTGTTTTTCTTTTATTATTCATAATAAAATAATACTAATAATTCATCATTTTGAGGAAGTTACAGAACTGTCCACATGAGTGACATCATGCAGCACTGTAACGTAAAAAATATTCTTTTTTTTAAAGGCATAGACAAAATGTATATTTATTTCTGCTTTTAATACACAGTTTCATTTTGTCACATGTGCGCTGAGATGGAGAGATTTGAGTTTAGACTTGAGCTTTTTCTATAGAAACACAATAAATGAATCTGATGGGATAAAACCTTGCAAGTTATATTTGAAAATAATTGACTCACCGAAAAGAAAAGGCTCAACGTCAAACATTTTCCAGAACAACAAAGTCTCCATTTTAATATGAATTGTTCATGAAATATAGCCAGGTTATTAATGATGATTTTATCAAAACAGTATTTACATCTTTAAAATGATATTGCTCTTGTTAGTTGATGTTAAAAAATCACCTGGGAGTGTCTTCTAGAAATGAGGGATTTGTAAGATACTCCTGAGCTTCACAACATTTCTGACTTTCTAGTATTGGCCATCCTGATTCTGAAAAACATTTTCTTACACTTACTACGGCTGGCCAGCGGGTGGCGCTGTGCAGGATGACCTTCTTATGTCCACTGAAGTGGCTCATGAAACCATTCTATCAAAACCCACATATGAAGAAAATAAGAAGCAAAGCCTCAATGAGATTTAGACTCTCATGTACAAGAGTGTCCTGCCAAAACAGGCAGGCAGCACAATGTAACAAGTGACATAAAACACAGATCAACATATCCTGAGTCACAGAGCAGGAAGTTATTACCTTAAACAAATGAAATAATAATGTTCTGCACACATCATTATTATATTGTGCGTACAATAATTATCTTGTTGAAAAAAAAGTATCTTCTGCGCACATAATAAATAAAATCACTTTATGCTCTATGGGGCTCTGGGGATTTAGACAAAAACTGAATCTTTATCCCCGTTTCCACCAAGCGGTCCAGTTTGGTTCAGTTTGATACAGTAAACCCTGAACTTGTTTGCGTTTCCACAGCCCTTACCCCGTACCCTTACTTGGTAAGTGCAGGGTAAGCCAGATGGAGATAGCCACTTTGAATTAGTGACATAGCAGCAAAACACAGTGTAGCCCGCTATTAATTAAGTTAAACCAAAAAGAAGAAAGGGACACAGTAAACAAAGGACTCTTTAAGGTTGGATCAGTACCCTTGGCACCCCAACAGGAGGGTACCAAAAAAGTAGGACAGTACGGATCCCTTATTTTGGTACCATTCCCGAAACGCCTATGAATGGATACCAAACCGAACTGAACTGGACCGCTTGGTGGAAATGGGGATTATCTGTTGATCATCTAGATGCTGATGCAGACAATCATTTTTTTTGGATCGATATATATCTCTGAAAGGCCGACTAATTGGATCCTTTTTAAGAAAAACAGAAATGTACGTTGTGTGCACAAGATAAAATACCTTTTTTTTATTTTATTTTTTACAACATTTGGGACTTGAGTGTCTCCGTAGTTTTGTCTCTTTAAATTTCAGTCTGTGGTATTTTAAAACCTAGAGTACGGTAGTTCCCACTGGTCCTGAACGTTGCACCATGTCCTGGACGTGGGCGGGGATAGAAATCCTAGATGTGGGCGGAGCTACAAGACCACTTGGATGGGAGGAAGTGATGGTTCGGAGGCGGAGTCGTACACAAAAAATAGCCTCCTCACCAAACTGTGGACATGTAGGCTCCGCCCTCCGGCCGCAGACAGACTCCGAATGAAAGCCCATCACAAAGTCTGTGACCGCGATACCTGCGGACAAACACACACACACGCACACACACACTAATGACTGTAAATCAACACTTTATCCGCTTCTGTGATCAGTTTCCCTGCGCTGGATTTCTCCTGGATGGAGTTTAAAAGTCTGGACACACTTTTTTTTCTCTCTCCAGGCTGCAGCTCTGCTCTACTTCATTCCCGCACGGATTTAACCACTAAGACGCTTTAATAAACTGTGGATGTGTGATTGTCGGAGGAATAACTAACCTCAGTATCTAATTCAAATTTTAAAAAAACCTGGAAAACATGGGAGTATTTTGATGTTTTGACCTGGAATCGGGAGCCTTGGAGCTGCAGGACCATGTAGCTCAGAGGTACGTCTGCTCTGCTTTTTACTTTAATGACATTTGGGAATATGAAATTACAGTCACTTTACATTGGCCTACACAGACTATGTTCATATCAAATATCCTATAATGTTGGCAGATAGAGGTGGATATATTATTAGGATGCAGTTTAATTACAGTCATGACGACAACAGCTCTGACCCAAAACAAGAAGTCTGCTCGGTTTCGTTCGGCTTGTAGCCTACAACTGAAATTACTTTTTCAAATCAGAAATTTGTCTGATTTTTTGCCACCATAACAGCCAAATCGTGTTATGAACTCCAACCTTGCCTTGCTTTTTTAGCTCCATTCTTGTGTTTTCCTCCCCCTCCTGATATAGCCTACATTAATCCTACACTGGCTCTAAGCGATATTTTCTGCTTTTATGTGATTTTTTTTTTTTTTTTGTACTTTTAATCCTATTATTGCATTGAGAATGTAACAAGAGGAACAAAAAAAAAGGTTAAACAAGGCATCTCAAAACATCATGAATAAACCCACTCAAACTAAAGGTGTTGTGTGCAGTTTGGACATGATTTTTTTGATGATCAAAACTGTTGAGTTAGAAATTATAAAGTAGAAAGTAGATCAGATCTGCACCTGTATTTCTGTCAGACTGTTGTGACTCTGTCAGGACTAAAATGATCTGAACTTCTCTCTGTAGAAAACCTCTCTCTCTGCAGTCACAGTTTCTCTCACATGCTCTTTTGGCTGCAGCTTCAACATGACTTCACTTTGAAATAATGTGATAGCTTTTACATGTAGCTGCAGCCTCCCAACAGACACCAGCGGTATTTAGTTTAACACAGAGACTATAGAGGCTGTAGTCCTTGTCACAGCGACCATGGGTTCTAATCCAACCTCAGCCCTTTGCTCCTCGTCACCCCCCCCCCCTTTCCTCCCTACATTTCCTGTCTCTCTTCAGCTGTCCTAATAAATGCAACTATCACAGTTTTATACAGACATACGGGTCTGTAGTCTGAGTAAAGGAAATTATATTTGCCTTCATCATTTGTTGATTCTCTAAAAAACAATGTTGAAATAGTCTTTCGCACTTAATCATCATTTAGTACTACTTTAGTACATAAAGTACTACACTGACATAGTACTTTCACTTTTGCGAGAAACTCCTGAAAAACTCCTGAAAAACTCCTGAAGTCTTCAGGGTGAGCTGCATGTGTAAACACAAACAGACTTCATCCAGAGTTTCTCCCTGCCAGCCCCCTATAGTCATTTTTGCGCAGAAAGTCAGAGTGAGCTGATGTGAGAACGCAGAAGGATGTTATGAAGAGAATTAACCTTGAGTGAGTGGGTGCTGATTTTTATTCCCTGCAATCAGTGCAAACCGACTGTCAGCACGCAACCGGTACGAGTTCTGTGCATGTAAACTGCTGCATTATCTTTTCTGTTCACCAGTACGTTCTGCTCCACTCTTTGATATTGTGATTCCGTTGAACTGTATACATGTAGCATTAATATAAAGGCAAATATTCCCATCATGGCTTGGATAGCGCAGGGGGACCAGAGACTTGGGACCACCTCTGTCCCTGGAGGTGGCTAAGGCATACAACAGAATACAATCTAAAAAACATACGTTTATTGTAAACACTAATTTATTATAAGAAAGGCTAGAAGCAGATTACAAGTAATTAAGACGTTAGCATTGAGTGGTCAAAACTCCCTCTTGGTGGCTCGTGCCCCCTGGGGGGTCCCGACACCCGCTATGGGAATCACTGGTATAGTGGACTTTGTCTCTTCATCCACTATTTCCACGTCTTTCTTTTTACTTCAAGTCTTGCCTCAGGAAACCCTTCACCCCCTTCCTGTCTGACAGAGTTAGCCCCCCGCTGTGAGGTGCATATGTGAACAACCAGGTCGGGAGGATTTCAGGGGCAGTCCTCCTGAAATTCTCTGGAAATTTGTAGGAGTGCATGTGTGAAAACGGCTTAAGAGAATCAGTGTTAAAAAGCAACACTTACATCCTCACTGAGTTGGATGAAAGTTTCTCTGTTTAACTCAGGTTTGGTCTCCACCAGCTCGTGAGAGAAAAGTCTCTTTAAAAGCTCCACGGTGTTCTCTGCTCTCTCCCTGTGTCTGTCTGTCTGCAGGACAGGTACATTCATAATACAAGAGATTCATAAGAGATGTTTCACTCAAAGCAGATGATGTTGCTGCTGGACTTAAAGCCCGTCAGAGCAGAATGTGTTGTCTGTGAAACCAAATCGATGAACTAAAACAGGCTGAAAACTTCTGTAGGGCTGCAGACACTTTTTAATCAGTGTTGATGACAAAAAGCAAACAGTGCATGCTGAGGCAGCTACAGAATCATCCCAAAAACACACAAAAGTGAGAAGTTCTTCACAATTAAAAAGAAAATGTAAAATTCTCTGTTAGACACAACGTTTTATGATTTGTGTGGAACAGCACTGAATGGGTTTCCAGGATCTGGTAGGTCTATCCTTGTGTGCGTGTGTCAGTGTGTGTGTGTGTTATAGAAATGGAAAGGCTGGGAGCAGAGTGTAGATATTAAACATCTGCTTCATGTTGAGTTCTGCTAAAATCTTTAGCTGTCCAGATCAGAGCGGGCCACAAAGGCTCGGCTGCGTTAAAGGAAAAATTCACATTTTTTTCTTGTTGATCTTAAAATGCCCTTCAGGAGACGATATGATACAACATTAAATTAGTTTTGAAATCTGGAAAGTTTGAGAAAAGTTGCTTAATTTCAACTGTTGTGTTTTTGGGATGAAGTGCACAGTATGGGGTTAAGTATGATTATTGTGACAGATGTTGTGACATGAGTCCAGAAAATTGTCTTTTTTACAGCACAGTTTTTACTTTCACAAAAAATAAATTGTTTATTGACTATCTTCTTTTTTTTTACATCTGTAAATTAGATTTGTAGTCCAGCTCATCTCTGCAGCAGCTCTGTGACTCATTATTCTGCTGTTTAGTCACATTGACCATTCTTGAACAAACAGCTGCAGCCTCTGGATGTTACACTGGTCCGCATTAGAACTTAGCTGTTGTTTTAATCAAATGTTTGCAGAGACGAAGGTCTGCAGCTGGTGACATGAGTGCAAAGGAATTCTATAAATATTTGTGGTTATTTAAGATGAAGACATTTATTGTCTGAAAGTTTAGGTTTAAACTGACATTTATTCTTAAAGAGCTGCGTGCATCCCGGGTTTTGCTTCCTGTTGTCTTCCCTCCTGTAGATATTATCACATGATTCCTGATCCTCACACCAGGGTGGCTGATTTACTACCTGGCATGCTCCTGATTAATGTCCAGTCAAATGAAAATTAATTAAACCAAATGCAACTGTGTGTTGTTAAATAACAAAAAGATGACCTTAGATTCATCAGGATACCAGATTATAAAACTTTGATGAAAGTCAGAAATTAAATCATCTTAAAAACGGCATAAATGGTTTTTTTTTAAGATCATAGTTATTCTTAAGAAGTTAGCTATGATAACGATTGATTGTCTCTATGAGCATGCATTTACTTTACAATTTCTTCTACGTGTGCGTCGTGAACAGTAGTGTTGGCTCGTTTCAACATCCGTTATAGCTGTTTCCTGTTTGCATTTGTCTGCCCGGTATAGTGGTTGTGTTTAGCGTTTTTGCAAAGCATTTTGGATTTTGCAATCTGCTGTGACTGTGGAAAGTTCCCTTATATTTGAGTAATTCAGACCACTGAAACTTAATGTTGAGTCAAATGAAACTGTCTTCAGCTCAGAATGAGTTCTGTTTGTTTTGTATAAGTCACATAAAGAGAAATCATCCTGAACGACATGAAGAGGAGGAGAATGATTATAACAAACACAAAGTGACTCAGTTTACATGTGGGTATGTCAGTGTTGTTTTCAGACTTACAGAAATGTTCCTCTATCCTTTAAATCTGAGACGTTTCAGGAGACATTCATTCAGCAGGCAGCAGGCTCACAGGGAGGGACACTGATCACTTCAGTCAGTCAGAAAAACATGTTTCTACAAGTTCATTCTTGAAGGGGAGTGATGTCTGAGCAGATCAGAAAGCAAAACAAGACGCGCACGCAAAGAAGCTCCCGTCTGAAGGATTTATTAAGGGATGTTTTGAGCCAACATGCTCTTCCTCAGACTTCAGCTGAGTAGACATAAACATCAACCTCTCATCTTTAAACCTCAAATCATATTTTATACATTCAGATCAGTTATTTTCAAATGCTCTGTTGTCTTCATAACAGAATTACAGCCCGACCGATTCACCGCCCAGACAATAATATCGGCCGATATTGGCGGTACCGATATCGTCTGATTTTATCGCAGATATGTGCCGACATTACTAGATTCATTCTCCAGTGAAATAGCATTCCATTTGTATTGCCAACAAGGTACCCCGTGCACAGCCTGTACGTTCTCAGGTGTGCTTGGTAACAAGAACATACCATGAAAAATAAATACAGTATCCGTGGCACACTAAAAATAGCTTTACTGTATTTTATTGTGAGCTAACGCGTTTCACCTGTAGCTTCCTCAGGTCCCCCCAGCACAATCACAGGGCATACACAGGTGTGTTAAATACAAATGGTCACATGACCAATCATCACATTAAACTGTAGACTGTAAATATTACTTGACGAAGCCTGAGTGACGTCACCGTCTAAATCTAACTTTTACATTCAAACAGCTCGTTATTTTCAGCTTTGAGAAAAAGTACTGTATTCTCAAAATGCCTAGAATATCTTCATCTTCTGATTTGTTTTCAGTCTATCCTCTTAAAGACAAAAAAGGAATAAAACAATCCCCCTCCTCATGTTTTGCCTCTTGCCTGTCTCTAACATGCAGCCACTGTTCTTGTTCCTTCACATTGCCTTGTTGTGTATTCAGGCTACATGTTAATAGAAAAGCTGATATCTTTAAGCCTCACAAAGTGTTTAGAAATGATTGTACTCAGACTAAACATGATCAGATTCTGTAATCACTTCTCTCCCATCATGTCGTGTTGCTACATGTTGGACCTCAGAGATCCTGTTTCCTCCTCAATGCAAATAAACTCAGTTTCCCCCGAAGGTCTGATAAGTGAAGGTGAAAACAAGATGGCTTAAGGTGGAAATGTTTCAGTTTGAACTTGATACAACTTGTTTTAACCCTGCAGCTGCATGATTCCAGCTGATGACAGCGGCAGGAGATAAGACATACATGCAAACAGCTGGATACAGATGTGCAATCATTCTGTCCCCTATTGAGCTTCTCAGAGTTGCTGATGTAAACCGTGAGCGGAGAAGTGGCATGTTTGTTTATTAGCAGCACCATTGTTCACAGGGCTGCTGGAGCAACAACGTGTGAGCAAACTGAGGGCCTGATTCACAAAAGGATGTTAATGCTTTTGTGCTCTCTAAACCTGCAAATGAGTCAAATAGACAAAGTCTAATTCACAAAACACGCTCAAAGGGTTAAACGCTGCGCTGCAGAGTAAACATTGTCGATGTGAGTTGTGTTGTTAATTCGAGTCGTCCATTCAGGGAGGAAGTTTTCTTTGAAACAGTGAAACTGGTCTCTCAATAAAGTTTGAAAAGTTGCCCCTCCCCTCCTATTAGCTCATCATCTTTCTTTGGACAGAACTGAGCTCTGTCAGCGTGAGAGTGCAGCTCTGTGCAGAGCGAAGGTGCAGAGATCTTTTTTCCACATTCAGACACAAGACAAGCGCGAACTGCACGGAGCAGGAAACAGTTTTTGGGTGTGTTTGAATGGATATCATGAGTGCTATATGATATATCATCTGTTACCAGGACAACAGCACACAACTTGATGATTGCAGGTAAAAACACTTCAAAAATAAATGCAGTTTCATGTTAAAGAACAACTTTTCTCTGATGCTTGTCAGCAGGGGGCCGCAGGTTGAGCTGCTGTCAACTTTAGCTAACGGACTGACTCACATCCTTCTTCAGGTTCAATATAGTTTGATGATGATAAGAAAGTAATGGGCTAGAAAGGTTTTCATGTTCTTCTGAATGCCAGCACTTCTGGAAAGCTCTGTGGTAATTGAGCATCTTACTAATAAAACATGAGACTCATATCGGCTGGTGAAAGAGGTTTTTGTTGGATTGAGCTGAAATAAGGAAACAATAGTCGATGTTTACTAATAAAGATCTGAGTCAGATTAAAGTGACGTAACTCAAGAGTGAAGTGCTGCAGTACACAGTAATGTTGTCAACATTTTTGATGACTTTTCTGATCAGTTTCTGTTATTTTTAATGATTGATAGTATAGAAAAGTACCATAACTTGAAAAATGACACTTAATTCATACAACAGGTGCATAGATGGGGAATGAATCCATCAAAAATGCAGACAAACTCAGTGACAGTGTGCGGGAGTTTGCCTGAAATGTTTCCGTAATTAAAAACAAGGAAATGATGCAATGTTGGGTTCCAGGGACTTTTATTTTTGTTTCCATGGTATCAAACAGGTAAACATATTGTTTGATTTTAACTAGAATCATATTGAAGTTAAAAAATCTGGTATTGTGACAACCCTAGTAGACACACAAATACACACACACACACACACACACACACACACACACACACACACACACACACACACACACACACACACACACACACACACACACACACACACACACACACACACATTAATGCTGAACTTTTCGGATGTGTTGGTTGTGTGATGAGCCACAGTGAGGTGAATCTTCTCTGCAGGAACAGACTGAATGTGCTCCGTGTGCACCACGCTCACATAAACTGCTGACAGCAGGTCAGCTCGGCCTCAAACAATAAATATCTGTAATCCTCGGCAGGTTCCAGAGAGCCCGACCTCTCAGAGCCCGGAAACAGTCCCCCCCCCCAAACAAACCACAGACTGTTACTATTGATCTGTTACTGAACATGATCTGTTACTGAACATGATCTGTTACTGAACATTGATCTGTTACAAACTGAAAACAATAATGTGGTTTATTACAGAGCTTTAAAATGTGTGTTGTGTTTTAAATAATCGATTTTAGCTGTTACGTAACTGTCTTTGAATAATTAATTATGATCTGTTACTATTGATCTGTTACTGAACATTGATCTGTTACTATTGATCTGTTACTGAACATGATCTGTTACTATTGATCTGTTACTATTGATCTGTTACTGAACATGATCTGTTACTATTGATCTGTTACTGAACATGATCTGTTACTGAACATTGATTTGTTACTGAACATTGATCTGTTACTGAACATGATCTGTTACTGAACATTGATTTGTTACTGAACATTGATCTGTTACTGAACATTGATCTGTTACTGAACATGATTTGTTACTGAACATTGATCTGTTACTATTGATCTGTTACTGAACATGATCTGTTACTGAACATTGATTTGTTACTGAACATTGATCTGTTACTGAACATGATCTGTTACTGAACATTGATTTGTTACTGAACATTGATCTGTTACTGAACATTGATCTGTTACTGAACATGATTTGTTACTGAACATGATCTGTTACTGAACATCGATCTGTTACTGAACATTGATCTGTTACTGAACATTGATCTGTTACTATTGATCTGTTACTGAACATGATCTGTTACTGAACATTGATCTGTTACTGAACATGATCTGTTACTGAACATTGATCTGTTACTGAACATTGATCTGTTACTGAACATGATCTGTTACTGAACATTGATCTGTTACTGAACATTGATCTGTTACTGAACATTGATCTGTTACTGAACATGATCTGTTACTGAACATTGATCTGTTACTGAACATTGATCTGTTACTATTGATCTGTTACTGAACATGATCTGTTACTGAACAAGATCTGTTACTGAACAAGATCTGTTACTGAACATTGATTTGTTACTGAACATGATCTGTTACTATTGATCTGTTACTGAACATTGATCTGTTACTGAACATGATCTGTTACTGAACATTGATCTGTTACTGAACATGATCTGTTACTGAACATGATCTGTTACTGAACATGATCTGTTACTGAACAAGATCTGTTACTGAACATTGATTTGTTACTGAACATTGATCTGTTACTGAACATTGATCTGTTACTATTGATTTGTTACTGAACATTGATCTGTTACTGAACATGATCTGTTACTGAACATTGATCTGTTACTGAACATAATCTGTTACTGAACATGATCTGTTACTGAACATTGATCTGTTACTGAACATTGATCTGTTACTGAACATGATCTGTTACTGAACATTGATCCGTTACAGAACATTGATCTGTTACTGAACATGATCTGTTACTGAACATTGATCTGTTACTATTGATCTGTTACTGAACATTGATCTGTTACTGAACATGATCTGTTACTGAACATGATCTGTTACTGAACAAGATCTGTTACTGAACATTGATTTGTTACTGAACATTGATCTGTTACTGAACATGATTTGTTACTGAACATTGATTTGTTACTGAACAAGATCTGTTACTGAACATTGATTTGTTACTGAACATTGATCTGTTACTGAACATGATTTGTTACTGAACATGATCTGTTACTGAACATTGATCTGTTACTGAACATGATTTGTTACTGAACATTGATTTGTTACTGAACATTGATCTGTTACTGAACATTGATCTGTTACTATTGATAATGTTACTGAACATGATCTGTTACTGAACATTGATCTGTTACTATTGATCTGTTACTGAACATGATCTGTTACTGAACATTGATCTGTTACTGAACATGATCTGTTACTGAACATGATCTGTTACTGAACATTGATCTGTTACTAACTGAAAACAATAATGTGGTTTATTACAGAGCTTTAAAATGTGTGTTGTGTTTTAAATAATCGATTTTAGCTGTTACGTAACTGTCTTTGAATAATTAAGAAGTCTGCTGTAAAGTAAAAATGAGACGTTTCACAATGTTGTCACAGAAATCCTCTCCATGCCCTGCGGTGTGATGTCCTAATGCGTTTGTTATGTAAATTGTGATAGGTTGTTCCTTGTCGTCTTATGAGGAACTTTTGGTTCATTTAAAATTTGGCGCCCCCTGTGGACAATGCTGTTCCTCATATCTCTTTACATATTTATCATTTGTAAGTCGTCTTATAAACCTCACCCTGCTTTCTTTGATCTGTCAAACATATCGACCATTGAGAATTCATTCAATTCATGTTGAAAATGTAAATTAAAAAACAAATCCAGCTTCGAGCTTACATTGCATCACTTGTTCTGACACTGACCCTGCAGCAGCAGCGTTTACAGGCATTAAAGATAAATACACTGAGATATTAATTCTTCATGCTGATGGTCTGGTTTGTTTTTTAGGCTCATGAAGAGGCAGCGGTATTACTTTCAGTCTGTTTCATCACCTTCTAAAAACTCCACACAGGAGCTTTAAGAAGAGGATGTAATGAATGAACTCTGATTGGTTACATCAAAGTAAAGAGCGATAACTTTACAGTGTATGTGTTTTGTATTCATGGACTTTATTCTGATGATAGCAGTGATGATCTTTATTAAAACTGTTTTTTGAAGCAGTTAGGGGGGCAAACTGCGAGATGATAACGAATGACATTTATATCTTTACTCTTTTTGCTGCTGGTTAATTGGTTAAAGCTGCTTCGCTGAGTTTCTGTTTGGTCTCTTTATGCCCACCACATGCAGATCTCTATCCTCAGGTGTTTTCTGATCAGGTCCGATTTTTGGGGGTTTTTCATTTTGGATCAGGTTTTGTATTGCTCTGGTGTATTTGGATCTGGTCCACAGTAATGATTCCGTCTGCGTTGCTTAAACTTCAGTGTTGCATCACAAAAAGTTCTTTGTTGGGAAACAGCAGACTGCTTTGGTAAAATCACATAATCATTTTTTGTTTATAAGGCCTGACTAATCTTTGTTCCTAGTCGTTTTCTCTTTTCATTCATTTTTGCAGTGTTGTCTCTCAAATGTGATATCTAAATAATGTTTAAATGATAAATTATTCAATCCAGATTGCTTTTCTTTTGGGATCATTCCCTCCTTTGATCCTTAAAAAAAACATTTCTGGCTTCATCTGTTAAATAAATAATGTATGGCCTCAGAATTGAACCAAAAAAAACACTTACAGAGAAAGAGAGAGAGACCCTGTTAATATAATCACTAACGAGTGCTGTGCTGGTCAATGGAGCTGTGGAAACATATCAGACTGTCTTTAGCTGTTTAAAGCAGATGTTAAAGGTACAATCTGTAGATTTTTTATTGAAATATTTATCTAAATTAATTAACAATGGACTAAACCTATATTATATATATTTTTTGTTGAGTACTTGCATTACCTCAAATATTTCCAACAGTTATCAAAACAAGATAAATCTTTAATTATATAATTGTAACAGGACGTCATGTAAATTATACATTGTCTGTAAACATGTTCTCTGTTCTGTTTCTGTTTCGCTGTTCGTCTTCACTACAGTCTATACTCAGAACTTCGTTTTCATCGGGGGTGGGGGTGAGGTAGCAGAGAGAATCACTCCCATCGTTCTCTGCCGGCTTCACCGTCATCTTTTGTTATTGTTTTGATCAAGGTGGAACTTACATACTGTGTGTTTTGTTAAAGTTCTGATAAGAGCTGGATTATTAGAAATATCTGCAAACTATTTCAACACTTAACGTATCAGGGCCTTTAATTGAGAACAACATTTATTTGTCATAAAAGCAACACCAGACTAGTTAAAGGGACCGGGCATTAGATTGGGCTGTGCTTTTATTTGAAGTTTTACGGTAAACGTACTTCTGATATTAATCAAAGTACCGGTGTAGACAATGGAGGACCAGTTCCTCAGAGTTAAGAGGGTCAGGTATTTTAATGGCTTCAAAGTCTCCTGAATTTCCTAAATGTGTTTCCAAATAATCCGGTCAAAGCCTGTTGTCGAGACATTTTAGGAAAAAATATTAAGAACGATCACTGATTCTTTTACTGCAGACACACACCATCAAGCCTGTGACGTCAGTAAGCCAATCCGAGATGTGATCCACAGATTTATTTATGAAGTGTAAACACCTCAAAGGTTTCACCACCTTCACCATGTTTGTCTCCTATAAATCACTTTAGTCGGCTTGATCTGACCTCTGACCTCTAACCTTTACTCAATAAACATTTCAAACTAATGTGCATCGAAATATGAACTGGATTATTAATTTGAAAACAACACAAGCAGCCTCCATACTGAGTAAAAAGAGTGATTCAGTCATTAGTTACAGAGAAAACAGTCGTCCACCGTGTAAAAAAGTTAATATATATAAATAATTGGCCTCATTCACAAACAATGCGTCCGCACAAATCTGTGTTTAAACCGTTAGTACGAACATTTGATGCACAAATCTGGAATTCATTAATACGTTCTGACATGAATTTCTTCATCGTCTGCGATCAAAGTAAGAACTTCCTCAGACCATGCTCACAAATGATGAAGGACCTGCTTTCCCAAAAAATATAAACATACTCCCTTTGACTAAATGCACGACATATTAAAAATACATTCAGTAAAAAAAGCCTTTAATAGTTAATAGTAAAATAATTACAACTGTGAATTTACAAATGTATTGACGCGCCTGTTAATTTAGAATGATTCTGATTCACTGATATACTCGAGGTGTTGAGAACAAAATTGGCCGGTGTGCATGTGTCATGAATCGGATGGTGAATTTTGCATATGCACTTATTTTATGCGCAGAGCAAGAACATTTCTATGCCTATATTAGTGAATGAGGCTCAATGTCTTATATAAAAAGGAGATAACTGAGCTCTGGTGTTTTTAAAATGATTCTAAACATGTGTTGAAGTCGGTGATACCAGCTGATTGAAGTGTTTTATTTTTATTTTTTTCACCTTTCTTCTGGCAAATGTTCCCGACTCAGACACAGCAGTCTGTTTTATGAGGGAGTTGTGGCTGAGAAGGCAGCACAGAAAGTTTCTCATACAGAACAAACAACAGACTGAATCAGACTATAGCATTATTGTGAGTGTTTCCTCCTGTAATCTGTAACAATGTGACATTTTGGATGCACTAAAACGGGGGCTTTTTCTAATCTTCAGCCATATGGCGCCCAGGAGAAGAGCATGGTGGAGGGGGAGGGGATCAGACATTTAGGTCAGCCTAACCACGAACAAAGAGTGGAGGAATAATCCGCATGTCAAACTAAAGGTAAAGTGTTTTCACCCAAAAAGCGCTGTCTATGGCGAGCCTTTTCAAATCTGTTGTTCTCTGTGTGGAGGTCACTCAGACACCCTGAGTGGTTCCTCAAAGCCACACTGGATACCTCCACACTGTTCTGTACCAGTGCAGGACCAAACCTTCAATAATTCTTCACTTAGGGTATTAAAAAGCTTTTTTTAATTTAACTTATTAAAAAAATATATATTTTATTGTCTCTGATAATACAGAGAGAAACAGAAAACAAAACAAAAAGTCAAACTGCCACCTTAAGAAAAGAGAAGAAGCCTGTGTCCATGTGAGTCCAAATGATGATGGTAATGTCCCTAAAGGTATTGATGGTCAGTAGTAGAGTCTGACAGACCAAGAAAGAGCAAGGCCAAGGGAGGGTGGAGGTCATGGCAGGATTCAAAAGCATCAAAATACAGTACAGTAGATATCACAGTACATTACAGTGTAATGCAAAGTAGTAGTTTGTACCGAATTCTTCAAGATATAGAAAG
This sequence comes from Labrus bergylta, assembly GCF_963930695.1. Lineage (NCBI taxonomy): Eukaryota > Metazoa > Chordata > Actinopteri > Labriformes > Labridae > Labrus > Labrus bergylta. The sequence goes on along the minus strand of NC_089196.1, from coordinate 7,156,878 downwards.
GAAACAGAGTCATATAACCATTTTTTTCAAAGAAGGAGGGGAAGCAAATTAACATTCACTCAGGATAACTCTTTTTGCTACAACCAAACTAAAAATATAGACCAAACCATTAAAATCACGTCCAGCAACATCGTGCTTATAAACTCATGATAGGAGGGAACTATATTGATGATACATTTGCACGTTGCAAGGTGAGCCAAATGGCTAAACTTGATACTTGATATTTTCTTTACTTCAACTCAATGGATTTGCAACTCTTTCCTTTACTTTTTTAAGTTTTCTCAGCTTTTCTTTAGAGTATCTTTAGATGTGTCCATCTAACTTCCATCAGGCCTGATGATCTAGTGCCAAGACTTTGTCAATACATTTTTAAATGTGCGTAAACAGCGCGTAGGATATTGCTTGACATTTGAAGACTGTGCCATGTAGAATTCAGAAAATAACGTATGTCATATTTTGTACTTCAGAAATAGAAATCCCACCTGGTGGTAATTAAATGGTAAGTTACGACAAAATACAGTTTGGCTCTTATAAAATGTAGAAACTTGCCATGCTTCACTTTTGCACAAAACCTCGGACAATCTTCTGAAGTTTTCACTCTGGACTTTATCCATAGTTTCTTCTTATAGCTCACTAGAATTTTCTCTGCAGAAAGCCTAAGTGAGCTATTAAACGTATTTAAACGGCTGCATTATGGACTATATATAACTACTTCATTATAGCGTCATATAACTGACTCTGTTGCCTTATTCATAACTTTCTCGTCATTCTTTCTTCATCACGTCTTGCCTCAGGAACCCCCCCCCGACAGATAGTCTCCCGCTGTGATATGGGTGAATGACCAGATCAGGAGGATTTCAGGGGAAGTCCTCCTGAAATCCTCTCGATATTTTCAGGATATGCATATGTGAAAACAGCTTTAGAGGACACATTCATCCTAATAGAATCGCTTAAAGTGTGCAACAAACTTCATCTAGCTCTGACTAAATCTGTGTGAGACAGACATGAGTGAGTCAAATCACAAGTACAACCAATAACAAAAGGACAGCCTAGCCCTGATGTCCCTCATGGCCGACTGTTTCTTATGCAGATCATGCTTACTACAGTCAGCACTATAGGTTTGTCTGCCGTTATTGTTTTTTCAAAGCGACATTAAAAAACCTTTTCTAAAACCACAGACGCCTCTCATCTCATCTGATGGACAAAGGGTAACAAAACATCAATGCTGTAGGCCCTGTTTTTTTGCACTTACATGAAGATTCTTCTTACAACTTTGTAGTTCCGGATGGCAAAAACATGATGAAGTAAATAGACATCTCTGTGAGGAAGACATTGTTAGATTTCATGAAGCTTTGATTCAAACTGCCAACATACTTTAACAACCTCTTTAAGTGTAAATATTGTGTGCAGCTCCCTCGGCTCAGTGCAGACTGCTCCTTTAAATCAGTACTACAGAGAGAAAGAATCATTTAATAATTATGTCTTTCATGGCCCGGTGTGAACAACAGTGTAAACATGGTGCTGTAAATCAGTATCATGGCAGCGCTGTAGGTCTGTGGTTGTGTTTCAGGCAGTGATCCAGAGATTATGTGCAGAGGGGGAAGGACCATTTAGAGGATTTAGGTCGTTACTGGAAATGTCACGTTAATACTGTTGTTATTTAACTGATGTGTGTCAACAGTTCTTTGCCTGTCACTCTGAAGATTACAGTTTAAAGCCTGAATGAAAAGAACTGTTAACACAGCACAGAAGTCGAGATCAGTTTTAAGACTTTTAGTCTCCAAAATGTAATCTCTGTTGGCTCTGGTTGTCTCGTTTTTTCCTGTTTTTACTTTTGTAAGTCAGTTTTCTCCCTGCTAAGGATGTTAAAATGTTCAATTCTTTGATACTTTTCAACACCATGTGTTTTTTAAAATGATACAATCTGGTTATTTTATGATTGAATGCATCAAAAAAAGGCACCAAAGCTTTAAAAAACTTAAGATCCTCAGTCATTTTTTAACTAGAAGCTGCAGTGAGAAAAGGAAAAGAACCGCTGTGGGCCATTCAAACTCTCAGGTCGGCAAATATTTAGATTTTTAAAGTCCTTTTGGCGTCTCATGAAGATGCAGAAGTTACTTTTATGTCTTTTATCACAGGGAGCAGAGGAGATACTGAAACTTCACAAATGTTGTTGTGCAATTGAGACAGTGTGCTGGAGCTTTCTTACCATTTTTGCTCATAAAAACAAAAAAGTAGCTCATTTCAGGTGCTCTGGACTTCTTTTGTTGCTGTGGTATTGAAACAACCGTCAGACACACGAAGCTTTTTATAACCCCTCTCACATTTAATTTAAAACAACAAGAGTTCTTCTTCCTAAATCTATCCGTCATCTAACACAAGCACTCTCATGACTCACTTGATCAGACTATTAGTGGGATTAAAGTTTATCTGCACAGCTCTGACTCATGCTGCTCCCTTACACACACACACAGCTGCTCTCCTATTACATTACATCTTCTATCTGGATCACTGTAAGAGGACGTGTCTGGACATAAAGACGGATGTCAGAGACAAACGGTATTTTAACCGTCTGAATGAGCCGCATTAAGAGCAGCTCTTTGTTTTACTGAACGTTCTCACAGGTTTTTATTCACAAAGCTTTCCTGAGGAGAAACAAAAACTGAAACTCAACACGACAGAGTTGATTCACGTGAATTCAGACAAAGGCGAGGGATTTTATCATGTCATTTAGTTTTTGTAAGAAATCAATATAGTTTAGAGCTTGAATCGGATCCATATTTAAAGTTTTGCATAGAACGGCTGTTTGATAAAAAGAGGTATCGGCCTGAGCCTGAGGTATAAAATAACTGTCGCTATAAAAATTGCTACATTTTTGTGGAGCTACTATTGTTAAATATAGAATAAAATATGATTTACTACAATTGGATTAATAAATGTAAAAATCAAATATTGTGTATCATTGAGTATGGTGTCTATACTAAGGATCAAGGATACATGAACCCCTGAGGGGTATTCTGTGTTACAGCAGAACTGAACAAACAATCCCACAAACTACAGAAAGAAGAAACAGAAAATGTAGGAGACATCAGGCAACACACCACATTCATTAAAAAGTTCAATGGCAGTAAAAATAAAATCAATAAACAAATATTACATTGAACTATTCAAAAGGCTAACAGCCCAAAATTAACTGGTTCTACGTCTTTTATTCTACATGCTCTAAGAGAGTGTGATGTTGGTCAAAGGTAGCAAAATGGTTAAAAAAAAGTTGAACTCATATATATAGCCTATATATGATGTTATATGTGGATATACTGTATATATTGCTTCATTGGTAGCTGTTTTGGTTTAGCTGTATTGGTATCCAAGACGTGGCTAAGCGATACTTGAGTCACTGTGACATTTCAGGCCAATCTAGACAACCTTTTTAAGTCGTGCAAATGTTTTTTAATTAATGACAGTCAGATTGAGGATCATTATTTGTGTAGTGTACAGCGAGCCAATCACAGTCGATGATTTTCTGGTATGTTTGAAGTTTTGGTCATACGATGACACACACTCGCACAGTGAGAGCACAGCCACGGGACGATTCCTCATATCCAGGACTTTTTTTCCTGACTGTGTCCGAACAAACTGACAAATAGCGTCAGAAATCCCTGTGTCAATAGCAGGCATGACTGCTTGATGTGTCTTCCCCCTCATGGAATGGAATAAAAGGCAGAAAATATCTCCGGCAGACCTCCAGCTGACAGAGAACATTTGTTGCGTAACTTGTGTTTATTGGTGATGCTGTGTGTGTGTGTGTGTGTGTGTGTGTGTGTGTGTGTGTGTGTGTGTGTTGTGTGTGTGTGTGTGTGTGTGTGTGTGTGTGTGTGTGTGTGTGTGTGTGTGTGTGTGTGTGTGTGTGTGTGTGTGTGTGTGTGTGTGTGTGTGTGTTTGGCAGAGAGAGAGAACATTTGTGCTGGTGTGTCCTGAAACACTGAGATCTCTTGACAATTGTGAATTCTCACCCTGATTTAACTCATACAGTGTTTTTTCAAATAAATAAAGTTACCTTATTTCTGTATATATATATATATAGGCCTACACTATATACATATATATATATATATATATATATATATATATATTTTATATATATATATATATATATATATATATAATGAGTAATAGTGGAGTATGAGTATACAGGTAAAATAAAACCGATAAATACACAAAGTCCAAGAACATCAGAGTGTTCTCTCCACCGACTCCTCCATGCACAGTTTGATTTGTATGGTGGCATTAGCTGTGACATTTCTGCAGTACGAGAAAGTGTTTGTGTTTTCTAAAAGAGAAAAACTCCTCTTAAGTTTATTTTGAACTCTGTGTCGTTTCCCGAGCTCTTCTAAATGAAGGTTAAAGGTTCATCTGTAGCCCGTGGTGATGCACAGAGTGAAACAGTCAGCAGTATTTTGTGAACACACCCTCATGAGCAGGACTGACGCTCTCTGGTGTCTCTAACAGGGAGCTGTTAAAAACAGCACAGGGATGTGTTATTGTTGGAGGGACAATAAGGAGGCGGACCCTGAATCTCCAGCTCTTTCACTTTTCTGTGTGTGTTGATCAGTAGAGGCTTCGTGGACGTGTTAATAACAGGATCTACTCAGGATGTTTAACACAATTAATTATGAACAATGACACCCTGCAATCATCTGGTGCTGTAATGTTTCAGAGTTATTCCTGGAATGAAAAGACTGGAGACATGTTGAAATTAAAAACAAGACACTTTGGTATCCATGGGTTAAATATATCTCTCTTTTACATGTTTTAGGTCTAAATGACTAGAAAGTACTTTTTGATTTCCTCCAGTTTACATGTTCATCCTGCAACAGTGAAACCGGCTGTAACATAAACCTTGATAGATCTATGTGTGTAAACTAAAAGTTGTTCATGTCACTGACGGTGGCTGGGCCATATGACCAAAAATCACGATACAAAATGTTCATATCAGTCGATATCGAAAAATTATCACAATAAATGTTATATCATTATTTATTTCAAATTTAAAGGCTGATTTTTGCTCCTGATTGAAAGTTGAAGTAACCACATGTTTAATTGTGGTTTAATTATTCTTTATTTTCAGAGCATGACAAACTCTACTTGAACAGAGGAACATTTCACAATCATAAGCACAGAGCACGGTGATGGAAAATGCTGATATGACAGTTTGCTACTGGCCCGGTGTTTGCTGAGTGTCCACTAACGCTCGTTTGGGACGTTCGGTCATTTCTTGCTCACAAATGGGTGATACTGTTTTAAATGGTGGAAAGGTTTGTGGTGTTGCACGTTTTAGCTGCACTTGTCTTAGATCAGGATTCTGTCATGTCCAAAATATCTCCAAACTCCTGAAGCTGAGGGTCTGTTCTTGTTGACGATGTTTTATCCTGCTTTGAGCCGGTATAGGCTCAACGTTTTCTTCAGTTTCGCTATCGCTCATTTCAGCTGTGTTTCCATTCCGCTCCAAACGTATGTAAGCATGCCTACACATATCCCTGCAACATGATTGGCTGTTTGTCGTCTTTACCTTCTTCTCTTTGATGTCAGGTGGCTACTAGTGTTTAATGCACACAATTTAGCGCCCCCCCATCCTCTTTCCCAGTATTTGGGTGGTTTAACTGCAGGTTGAAATATTTTGAACTTTTATCAAACGTTATATTTATTTTGATAAAAAAATGTATTGCGATAATTATCGTTGTGGTTTATTGCCCAGCACTACTGACAGGCTCAGATTGTTACGATCCAGACATAGATAAACCTTTTGGTTCAAGAAGAAGATAGCAGCTGTTACAGTACATCTCTCTCTCTCCAAACACACCACATTACTTTGACATAAACAGGAATTTTACCTCACAGCACTCAGGAGTCCTCTGCTGTCCCAATCCTGTAGCTTTTTGTCAATATAAAAATATTGTGTTGAGAACTAACCATTTAAAAAAGCCAATGTCATTGAGGACTTAAAGATGCAGGAATTCCCCTTTAAGTTGTTATACCACAACATCCTCGCTCATGATCTACAAACCATGAAAAGTAAACTGAACATCATGTGTGAATTTGGTGGAGTTGCCCTTTAAGAAGAGTTTCAGAGAAGATCTGATTTATTCACCACATCCGCTCTTCCATCATCATAATCATCCATTATGTGACTTTGTATGTCTTGATTTAACACCCTGACACTCTCCTCCGCCCTCTCCTCCATCACTTCCTCGTGTCCTCCTCTTCCTGATGCAGCCGAGGTTCAGCCCGAGGTTCAGCATGTCGACGAGCTCGTAGCAGAGCAGGGCTGGCCGCGCTGGCTCTGGGTTTCAGAGTACAAGAATAGTAAGATGGATGAACCACAGAGACCAACAGTTTATTTGAAGCCTGGGCTCTACATAGTCATTACAGTGTGGTCTGATGGAGGCCTGCTTTAAGTCTATATGTGCACACATGTGGCTGCTCTCAGCTTTCTGTCTGTAGTTAAGATGCAGCTGAAGGGTCAACCCAGATTCTTCCTGCACAGCAGAGCTCTGCTTGTTTAGCAGGTTTCAGACCATTAAAAACAAACTACCATCGCTGTCAGCCAGTTACAAAGAAAACTGGATCATTCATGGAACACCAAAGTATTCAAGATGAATGATACATATCAACCACACAGGCTCTGGTTTTAAATTATTTCAATAGGGGATGTTTTGGTGAAACCTGATATTGAATCCTTGGTGTTGTGAAGGATCAGGGGGGTCTCCAGGATTTCTGGGCCCCATGAGAAGATGTCACAATGAGCTCCAGGTCTAAATGACTCCACCACAGGAGATATTACTATGACCACAGCTCCTTTACACAAATGACCCACTAAAAGATTGAAATTGAGGTCATCAACATTGTACTCCTTCAGTACTTTATGAATGGATACAACCTTTTTTTTATAATCAACACTATTTAAAAGTACTGAGGATTAAAAAAAAAAAATGTGTATATGTAAGAGAAGAATGAGATGATTTAAACTTCCAGGCAAACACCTGCACACTGTCTATATTGCAAAAAAACTTCAGGCACATTTTGGTACTGAAATGTTGTTTTGTTCAAATTAAACATTGTGCAAATGTTTGTTTGCAAATTTTGCTAATTAAAAAGAAGAAATTATCTTATATTGGGTGTCTAGGACTTCCATATTTTTTGCCATGGTATCTAAACAGATATCTCAAGAAAACGGTTGTTTTTTCTGTGATATTGACCTAATAGCTTTCTAGTTAAAGGTGCACTGTGGAGTTTTGGTAGAGAAATGTGAAAGTTGGAGAAATGTACAGATTCTGTGGTATAGGTTCATAACTCTACACAAACTGTCCTCAGAGGAATATTTGGTCCCTGTAACTGTTTGTAGATAAAATGCTACGCGAGAAGTTATGTTTGGGGTCCGCAACAGTGAAACCGTAATTCTCCCGGTAGCTTTTAAGCTCAGTGTCCAGGGACCCATTTTTTTTACTTTGAATAAAGTTTGTGTATTCAATTTAGAAAATATACCATAGAATTGTTTCACTTCTCCAACTTTCAAATTTTACTACCAAATCTACAAAGTGCACCTTTAATGAACAAAGAAGAGGAAGATTGTTGATATAAAAAAAAAACTGAATCAAAGTATATTTTCATTAAAGGGGACATATTATGAAAAATCCACTTCTACAGTGTTTTTGAACATATATTTGGGTAACCTGGGTGTCTACTGACCCACAAAATGTGAAATAGATCCACCAAGTCCTTTTTTTGTAGTCTACATAAGTCTTAACACACAGAGAAATGTGCTCTCCTTGTGACATCACAGTGGGATTCTGGTCATGAAAATCCCCTCCCCTCCCCTGGTATCTCCACCCATGGACTCCACCCCCAGTCTAGAACAAAACTTTTGCGCAGGTCCGCCATTTTTATCATCGTTACAGAGGAGTGATGTCTATGGGGAAAACTCAGGGGGGGGCTCATTGCATTTAAAGAGACACACACACCAAAACAGAGCGTTCTGAGAGAGCTGGTTTATACAGGGTCACAAAAACCTCCTCTGCTGCTTGATTCATGTTATATTTTGACCACAGCACAGATGTTTCATTTAGACCACAGGGGACTGTTTGAAAAGGAGGAAAAGGAGGATAATATGTCCTCTTTAAACCTCCTTTATTTACCTCGATATAACATCAACCTGTTGTTCTGTCTTCATCAGAAAAGTATTCAGGCCTGAGGGCCCGCTCTGCTTCCTGTTCTTCACCCGCTGTTGGAGCATCGGAGCGGACGACTGGGTCGGCTGGTCGGGCGCACGATGCCAGGATGCCCATCACTCAGGACAACGCCCTCAGCATCCTCCCTCTGTTGGAGGACTGGCACAAGACTCAGACTACAAGAGGAAGGAAGGACCAGAACCAGAACCAGGAAACTTCTGGAGACAAGGTAACACACCTTTAACCATTTAACTGTTTCATTTAGTTATGTTTAGCAGCATGTTGATTCCACCATAACAAAAAGTCTGCTCATTAAAACAAGATACTTCTCCCTCAGTTACAGGACCATATCATGTTAAATAAAGACCATGTTAAATAAAGACCTTTCTTGTTTCTTGTAAATTAAGAGATCTCTAATACAAACTATATGTCACAATGAACAGCTCATGACAATGAACCTTTTTTCATTTTGCACTTATTTACATATTTTTACATGACGTCTGTGAGGTACAAAAAGTTTCTGAATGTCTCCTGTAGATTATGTAGTTTATCCTGCAGCAGTGAAACAGGCTGTAATGTCTGTAACATAATCCTTCTTGTACCTAAATCATGTCAATTACTCGACATACCGTGTTATTCTGTGCTACACTAATATTCTGTTTATCTAAACTGTTTATAACACAAAAGTGAAATTGAATTTAAAATGCAGGAATTCCCCTTTAGAGGAAGAATGTGCGACTTTTTGATCCAGTAGATGTCGCCCTTGAGCACCAGCATGAAACCAAAACAAATGGCTGTTGGTAACCCCTCGCTATTCTGAAGTCTCCGCTTTGAACTTTCGTGGAGTGCAGTTATAAAAGGACTGAATGTATTCCCATGGTTTGTTTGGTGGAGTATCATGTGAGATGACTGAGGGGGGCGGATGATTGATGGATTATTGCATACTTCCAGTACATCCAGTAGAAAGTGGGAGAGTGCTTTCATTGAGGGCTTTCACATCCTGCAGAAATAAGTGCTGCTGGAAGCTCTGTGACCTACTACGAGCAACATCTCAGTCACTATTATGACAGCCAGTTAACCTAGTTATTTCACTCTGATGGCTGGATTGCAGACCATTGTGCGGCTTATACTGCAGCGAGGCAGGGTTAGATCAAGAGGAATGATTTGACATGATAGCTTTCTCACTTCAGCGCCCTCCGGCTCACTGGTCCCTCCACACAGAAGAGAGAGACGCTTTGCTTTGGTGCAAATTTGAATGTCAGTGTTTACTGAACTCTGGGAAAGTGCAGCAAAGACTTTCTGAACGCACTGATTACAACGATTCATCAAACTGAATTGACCCTAGTCCAAAACCTTGCTGTAAAAGACAGTGTGACCGGCCTCCAGGGCTATAACTCTTCATCAGTGAATGTATTTGGTAAATGATTAATGAGGATGTGGTGAATAAATCAGAGCTCCTCTGCACTCTTCTTAAAGGGCAAATTATATGATGTTAGATGATACAAAGTTAATAGTGACCTGTAGGAAAACAGAATGTAATGTCAACGCAAGGGCTAAAAATGAAAGCAATCTGATTGATGAGAGTGACGCCCTGGACCTCATGAAACAACACACTCACTATCATCCACACGAAGCCTCCGCTCTGGAAACACCAACCTCCTCCGTCCCCCCAGGACTAAACTACACACCATGGGTGACCGGGCCTTCTGCTCCTCTGCTCCCAGTCTGTGGAACGCTCTCCCCGAGCAGCTGAGGGCTCCACAGTTTGCTGATGCTTTTAAAAGGGCCCTAAAAACCCACCTTTTTAACAAAGCCTTCTGCTTGTGCTTTTAGTTTTGTTAGTTGCTTAGTTGATTAAATATGTTTTTATTTCTATTTTATTTTTCTTCCTGTAGCACTTTGAGATTTTTTTGCAAAAATGTAAAGAGTGTTACAAATTAAATGTATTATTATTATTATTATCATGACACTGTGGAGTCGTTTATTGTTCCTCCAGCAGCTGTGAGCTGATGTTTCTGTTGGCTGTCATAGTCTTACCTCCAATTTCCTTTTTTTTTTTTCCTCCATGGTATTTGTAGATAAAAAGAAAAGTAAAGATGATCAACAGTCTTCAATCTTGAATCCTCTACTAATGTCATGTTAAGTATGAATTAAAAACATAATGCAACCTGAACTGTAGTAAATCATAACTTAACTCACCATCAGTGTGAGACCTTCGCTGGTTTTCCAGAGATAAGTTGTTAATAGCGTGGCGTCATGTGTGTGAGTATCAGGCGCAGTGTGTGCCTAACATAAAGTCTGAGCCTTGTTTTGGTGGCAGTAAAAGCTGAATGAGTAGAGAGTGTCTCCACTATCTTTACTGTCTGAGAGTCTTTTTTCAGCAGCACCAGTCCGTAAAAACTGTTCATTTTTGTGGTTGGTCATCTTAGGAAAATAAAGGACAAAACACAACGCAGTACATAAAACATCCACCCTCTAGATTTTGACTGGGTGTTTGCGGTCTGGCTCGAAACAGCCCGCAACCTCAAGGTCCTGCACCGATCTAAAGGCCAGTGGTTGGGGACCCCTGATGCAGACTGAATATGGACAACATGAGAACATGTCTTTCTTTGTTGTACAAAAGTGAAGCCAAAAAACCCCTGTGAAGGGTGCTGACATTGCGCCTTTGACATGATTTGGAGCCAAGACATGCAGTCCACAGCAGAACAGATTCATGTGTTGGTTTGAAGCTGACAATCACAGTTATGGAAATTCAATGACTGTATTGTTAGTTTTCAATCCATAAATTCAGCTGGGGTTCATGCCCTAAATATTTTGGCTTCACTCTCAGTAGGCTGTTGCTCTGTCCATCTCAATATACAATCCATGGTACAGACCTGTAATGAGATTTATTTTATTAATACGTTTTGCCAACTGATTTTCCATCTTTTCTTCCTCTTCTCCTCCTCCTCCTCCACATCCTCCTCTTCCTCCCCCTCCTCCCCCTCCTCTATGTCCAGCAGGTGGATCAGGACTGGTACAGGAATGGGGAGGGGGACAGCGTGTGCAGCAGCAGCAGCGTGAACAGTTTAAACATGGACGACATGTCTGTGTGTGTGGCTGCCATTCAGAAGCTGGTGGAGTACATAAAGTTTAACTTCATGGAGGGGGAGGTCACTCTGTCTCCCAGCCCGTCCTCCTGCAGGGAGGGGTTAGACGTGGAGATCCAGGCCGTCTCCATGAGTAAAGAGGAGGACGACTCTGCAGAGTTCGGCCTCAGCTACGGGAACATCCCAATCTTTGGAGACCCCGACGGGAGGAAAAAGGGGGGCCCGAGGAGGAGGAGGGACCAGGGCCCCATCATGGACGTGGGCTGTATCTGGGTGACGGAGGTGAGGAAGAAGAGCCCGGCCGCCCGCTGTGGGGGGATCAAACTGAGAGACGAGCTGCTGTCTCTGAACGGACAGCTGATGGTGGGAGTGGACGTCAGCGGAGCCAGGTGAGACAGATTTTTAAAACAGTGATCCAATCATATGGAGGGGAAAGTTGTTGTTTACTGTAAGAAGCACACAATTTCTGTTCAAATCAGGTTTGGTAAAGATGGTCTTAAGAAACCTGATGGTTCATTATTAAAACTTTAACATGTAGTGAATAAACAGCTGATCAACTTGTTTTTTAAAGGTTTATTATTTTTGGGCTTTTTATGGCTTTATTTAGAGAGAGGACGGTGAATAGAGTCAGAAATCAGGGAGAGAAATAGTGGGAAATGACAACGAGCCACAGGTCGCTTTCGAACATGTGCCATCTGTTTGGAGGACTACAGCCTTAGTCCATGGGCTGCGCACACTAACTACTAGGCTACCTGCACCCTAGAATGAATATATAATAATATAGGTTCTCACACAATAAAAGGTTGTAACTCGTGGCCTTTTATCCCAAACAAACAACACTACGATGCCATTTTTCCTTTCTGCATATAGACTTTCATATTTCAGGGATGTGAATCTTTCAGATTTATATGGAATTCCGATTTTTCCGACCTGAAATGTTGACCCGCAAGACTTAAATATCCTTGAAAGTGTTTCTTACACATAGACTACGAGTATATGTGCCAGCCATTTTTGCATCTTTCTTTTTATCCGTGTAAGATCGGCATCTTAGATTGATAAATTAGCGGACAATCAGAACTCACTCTCTCCAGCTCAAGTTTGTTTTGCTCTGCTGGTTATCAGAGAGAGAGAGAGAGATTTAACTATTTATACTTCATCTGGTGTGTGTTCTTTTCTGATTGCATCGGGATATTCATTGTTTCTGACAGCCCTGTCTGAACATAGTGTGATATAATCTAATGTATCTGTTTGAAGTGTCTTTTTTCAGCCTGTTTGGTTTTGTGCTGCACCACATCCACTTTAGAAATACTTATGAGTTTTTAATACTTGAACATTTTAATTCAGGCATTCCCGACATCTCAAAGCTTTTCTCTTCGATCCACTGTGACTTCTGTGTGTGTGCTGTGTGCATATGGCCCTGCAGGCTCATGCCCTATTATGGGCATAAAAGAGGTGTTTTTATGCTAATTATCAAAAACATGTGTGAGCTCCCAGATAATGAGGACACGGCATTCATCAATTTCAGAAGACAGGTGAGAACAATTTCGCTGTTTAAGAAAGCAGCATGAATCAGACTTAGAGTTTTCTTAAGAACTTCAATAAAACTCATAAGTAGACATTAGTGCCAGCTTAGGCTCACAAGCTGCCAAAACTCCTTTGAGGTTGAATGACAATGAAAAGTTTGGTGAAGTGTCTTAAGAAAGTAGTTTGCTTTTTGTGTTTCTAAGCCAACAGCAGCTGGGTAAAGAACATTTGCAGCACTCAGGTAAAACATGATACACATGAGGCTTATAAAGGAGTTTGGTGTGGATCGAAACTGAAAACATGGAACATCCAAATGTGATTTTACTGCCATATCCTGAGCTGGTGCTGCGCATGCTGTAATGAGAAGCAGCTGATCTTCACATTTCAGAAGCCAGAAGTGATTCAACCTTTCTTCAAAGGAAAGAATTCAACCTGAATAAAAGTTTTCCCACCGTGAGCTCTAATGAAGCATAAAGGTACATGTCAGGTGTAAACTGCCCTCATGTAGTCCCTGTAAACATCACCCGCTCACCTCCTTCATTTTCTCAAACACCCAGAACAGGAGGAGTTTTTGACTAACAAGCTGCTTATGATGGAGGTGATTATCGCAGCAGGATTAAAAGAAGTTAACAAAGAGTGTTCAAAACACTTCATTATTGTTTAGGAAAGAACAAGACGCTCCATGTTCCCCTGTAGAGATGTAACTTTGGGTGTTTGTTGACCTATGGATGTCAGGACTCTAGTTTTCTTCATGATATTTAAGCCTGCATGATTTTTTATTTTTTATTTCTTTTACAGTTACCTGACTGACCAGTGCTGGAACGGAGGCTGCATCTACCTGATCATGCTGCGGCGAGTCAAGAGAAAAGCCCCTCCCCCTCCCCGTGAGGTCAACGGCGTCCTCAGTGTGTCTTTGAGTGGAGATGGCTGTGACGGACAGCAGGAGGGCGGAGCCTGCGACCCCTCTGACAGCTCAGGAAACTTCAAACGCACACGCAAGTTTGGAGTCATCTCGCGCTCGTCCTTCACTCGAGACAACAGAGACGGGTCAGACTCCGAGCTGCAGAGCGGCTACACGCCTGCAGGAGACGACCCCCCACACACGCCCACAGAGGACAACACACACACCTGTCTTCAGGTGAGACCTACAATCCATCGGATGCACAGCGGAGGCTCGGCCACGCTGCCAACACGGAGCCACAGCCAGCTGTTAGAGAGCAAAATGGATTCAGTCAGCAGCGAACCTTCAAACCAGGTGAGACTCACGGAGAGGTGATGTAAAGCACAGATACAGGGGGCGTGAGTTTTTATTCACACCCCTTTATTCCCCAGATCAGTTCGTTTTTTAAAAGAATTCAGGCAAAGAAAAAGTTCAAACGTTAAAGACGTAACATGAGACATTCTGATCATTAGAGTAGCAAAAATCAGATATACCCTTTGAAAATATTATGTGGATAATGACTTCCTAAAATGAGAGTGAAGGTTTGTTGTTCTCAGCTCTGTGTTAACAACTGACAGGACGGCACTTCCTTTAGCTTGTTTTTTGATTCACAGAGAGGCTCAAACATGTCTCATATTTATATTCCACTTCATCCCCTTCCTCTCTAGCTGTTAGCTCTGCCACTTGGACGCAGTTTCCAGGGTCATCATAATGCAGTGTCGTCACTAGAGTAAAACTAAAGAAGACTTTTCAAACTGAAGAATTTCTTCAGATAACAAACAAATCCATTTTGAGATGCTCATTGTCACTTGAAATTGATTGCAAAATCTTGTTTCCAGGCTGCACGATGGTGCATGCATGTTGGTTCTCTCCGGGTACTCCGTCTTCCTCCCACAATCCAAAGACATGCTCGTTAGGTTAATAGGTGACTTTAAATTGCCTGTAGGTGTAAATGTGAGTGTGTCTGACGGTTTGTCTCTATGACCAAAGTTACTCAAAAAAAAGTCTTGTGTTTTTATAAAAAGATCTGTGTTCAGACGACAACGTTTTGATAACAACCACCGTTTACAAAGATCTACAAAAATGACGTAAAACGCGGTACAGTAGGATACATGCCAGGGTTCCATTTATCACCGCTGGGTACACACATAACAGGGCCTGAAACTGGCATACGCCATTTCTCATGCAAAAGTTGTGATCTATAGGAACAAACCTGATGGTAAAATGTTCACTGGTAAGCAAACTCTGGCGTACATTTTGGAGGCAGAGGAAATTGGCGACACAGAAGGCGATTCAGTGAATTGCAGCCAGAATTGAAGTCTCTTATAGTAAGCCGTTTTCCATTAGTAGCTTGAAACAATATGAAAAGATTTAAACATTTAAAAAATACAAAAGAGTCTTCCACATATTTCATCAACTTTGTCTCACCTTTATTATCCCAGAAAGTCCATTTTTATTGTCCTCCTTCCAGTTGTTGCCATGATCCAGCGCTGGAAACCTTTGATCTGCCAGCTCATTTGTATGCATTAGCATTCATGAGATGCTTTGCATTGACCATTTAGAGTTGAATGTGCCGTGGGCATGTAGAGGGTGGCTTACAGGAGCCGATCCATGTGCGCACATTCCCAGGTGGATTGTGTTTCGTAAATGCAACATTGCATGCAGGTGTGCATACCCAGTTTTATGAATCTGAATGATTTCGGGCACAGGCCTTTTCCGGGTTTTGGCCGCAGGTACACTTCTAGTATGGATTCTACGCACTGTTTTATAAATGAGACCCCGGGCCAGTAGTTAGCAGTGTTACTTTGTAATGAAACAACACGTGCATGTGCACATACTCTTCTTTGCACAGAGGGCTGAGGTGTAAACATGAAAAAATGACGGACGCGCAAACATTTGTGTGGACAGAAGATGAGGGGTTGCTATTCCAAGTGACCCTAAACCACAAAGAGTAAATTTCAAGAAATGTTGACTTGGCGTCGTGCCAGTCCACATTTTCACATAAAAGAACTTGTGAGTCCACCATGGTTGTTGTAGTAGTAGATGGAGGTGCTGTGCACTCTGGAACCCATTTCTTAAAACACCAAAAACTGAGCTGAGACAGGGCCTATATGTCATCCCTGTGATTGATGGTGTCTTGTATTTTGATGTCCACAGAGTGTTTGTCTTGGTCTGAAAATCTGATCTGAGAGATTCTTTGTAAGTCCTTTAATAATGTCAAATACTTGATCAGCCATAAAGACACTTTCTGGACAAATGATCATTTGGTTTGATGATGGTGCTGGTTGAAATGTCAGCACACCAAAGTTATGAAAGGCCTTCAGAGAGGAACACAAGTCTTTGTCCCAAATCTGAAGAACGACATTCAAATCATTTTTTGAGTCATCTGAGTAAACGTCATAAATTGGTGCTTTGGTGAGTCTAAACAGAACTCTAATATAATCATGCTCTTGTATCCTGGTGAGGATTTAGCAGGACATCAACAATTTACATTTTCTGATACAACATGTCAATAAAAGTACTGAACTATGTAAACAGACATGACATTTGCTAGAAAACAATTTGGGTCAAGCATGTCAGCCGGCAGGAAAATATTTATGGAATTAGTAGAAGTTGTCGTATTTATCAGGTTGTTAAAACGTTTTTCTCTAGTCTGTAAAAATGGATCAACGCAGCTTTGAAGATATTATTTTTTATTTTTTGTTGAAAAGCACAGCATTTGGTTCTTTCAATCACTCTTTTGTTTCAAATTTCTCTTCCACTTTTAATGTAAATGAATTATGCTGATTCACAGAGAATATGACGAAGCATCAAAGCGTCATCAGCCTGGTTTGACTCTTGGAGTGGATTAGCATCAGAAAAGAGTTTGTTCACTGTTTCCTTTGAAGGACAGAGCTGCTTTGTGATGAAGAGGCAGCAGCACCGCGAGGGACGAGTGCAGAGGAGAGGGAGGGGATCATGGCCCTGTTTACACTTGGTGTTAACATGCATCTTGAGTGCACTCACAGGTTTAGCACAGATTTCATTAATCATGTCTGTTATGTCGTGTAACCATCAGTATTGTTTACTGTGTGTTTAATTCTTTAAAAAGATGCATTTTGAAGACCATTTTTAAGCTTTGAGGCAGACAGCTGGTCGAGGCTCTGATTGTTGCTCTTTAATTAGCTTCATAATCTGGCTTCAAACTACAGACTCTTTATGGAAGATCCATACAGTAAATCCAATACTCATGTCTCCTTGAGATTATTTATCCATGTTTCTTTCTTAAAACTGCTAGCTATCCACTGGACGCCCCTCAGTTTGCCAGATATGGGACCATTTATGGTAAATGGACTTGAGTTTATATTTTGTTTTCTAGTCTTCAGACTACTCAAAGCACTTTTACACTACATGTCACACCCACCCATTCACACACTGATGGTAGTGGTCGCTATGTAGTATCATCCATCAGAAGTAACTAATCCCAGTGTTTACCCTACCATTATATTAGGGGGGCGCCCCGCCCCAAGGTCAAGTTAATTTTTTTTTTTTTTAGATTTGTATTTGGGCTTTTTGTGCCTTTACTGTAGGGATAGGATAGTGGATAGAAAAGGACAGCTGTCATTAAAAGTAACCTATGAACACCAAGGTTCCTTCAAGTGTTTGTGTCGGCATGTTGGAATGTCCCCCCCGACATGAAAGCACTGTAATATAAAACTCTGCACTCTGAAAAAGACAAACTATTGTTAAATAATTGCAGATACTGCAGCATGAGATGTTTTTCAAGAGCTTTAAATCGGTCTTTTTTTGTGTAGAAAAAAATCTTCTGTCTGGATCTACACGGCTACAGTATTAAAGCTTTTTGGCCCTGTAATCCAGCCGTCCAATCAGAGCAGAGGATGAGCAGATATGTGTGCAGATGTCTAAGTGACAAATCGCTCTGTAAACATCAACTGGTGAGAGGATCCAGAGCGAGCGATATGCTGAGGTTTAACATGTGGGTCAGAGGATTGAGACGGACAGCTGGTGAACGAGCTCGACACACAGATTGTAGAAGAAGAATCACGTCTGCACAGCAGCTGTGTGTGTGTGTGTGTGTGTGTGTGTGTGTGTGTGTGTGTGTGTGTGTGTGTGTGTGTGTGTGTGTGTGTGTGTGTGTGTGTGTGTGTGTGTGTGTGTGTGTGTGTGTGTGTGTGTGTGTGTGTGTGTGTGTGTGTGTGTGTGTGTGTGTGTGTGTGTGTGTCTGCATCTGCATCTGCATCTATAAATCCTTCCACAGGTCCACAAGGCTTCAAATGGCTGATCAAGCTTCGATCAGGGGGGCACGGAGATGTTAGACCAGACAGAGGGCCAGATTGTTAAACACACAAAAACCCACAGCGTGAACACACGCTCTGTGAGGCCGCAGTCAGAGAGTTTTAGTTCATGTGTGTGCGGCTGTAAAAGGTGTGAAGGAGCAGTGTGACATTCATTAAAATCAAACAGTGTAAGGGTTCATTAATACACTTCTAACCAATCACCTCACTGCTCTCAAAGCTCTGAAACTGCTCAGCCAATCACAGTGATGAGTGACAACAACAGCTTAACAAATGGAGATTTATTCAGGAAATAATGTTGTTATTGTTCGGACAGGTCAAGACCGCCATGTTTACAAAGCACATTTTATACACCAGGGAAATATGAAGGACTTTAAACAGGCAATGAAAAGTTTTTAAATATACATGTATGTGTAAAATGTAAGAGCAATAAAAAAAGTCTTTGACACAAAATGGTTCAAAAATGTATCAAAAAAAGAATCAATTACATTTTTAAAGGGGATATGAAGCATGATATTCATTTTGGGCGCTACCCACATGTTTAGCCGTGTTGCTTATTTCACGAATGCACGATCCTTACAAGTTATACCTCGATGTAAAGGTGACTAATCAGGCTTTCTAACAAAATATAATACAACACCAATTAGTATTATTAAAGGGCGGAAATAATTGACCAAAATAATGTTCCAGTGGTTTGGAGTTTATGTAAACAGTATGTAGACGTGTGTATATCCTATGTATTTATGTTTGTGTCCGTGCATTAATGTTTAATTTAAAAAAGAAAAAAAAAACTATTTGGCCCGATGCAAGAAAGCCCAAGCTACATCCCTTTACAGAGAGGGGTGTGGTCAGAAACAGCTAATTTCCATTTAAAGGTACAGACACAGAAACAGCCTGTTCTGAGCAGGGCTGAAATAGAGGGGTTTATAGTTCATGATCAAATACAGGATCAGAGTCGATCATTGGCACGTCACAGACATGTTTTGGGGAGCTCTGAGACTTCTTTAAACTTGTTGAAAAGAGGGAGAATATGTGACCTTTAATGTGACAGACCTCTTCAACATCACAGTAACAGAAGACCAAAGGCAGAGTTTTTACTTCCAACTTGTTGGTGTTCTAATGAATGTTTTTCATCAATTTTATGTTAGATTATTTTTGATGAAGTAGATAAAACACCAAATCGTCAAAAGATAGACTTTCACATTCATCCTTTATGTGAAGTAACTCCTGTTCAAATACGAGAAAGGGAGAGTTTACTCAGCTGCTCTCTGCGCCTCCTGAAAGGATTTATTTATTAGCCAACAAATAACAATTACAATCAGGTGCTGGTTGTTTCATCACAGCTTAGACTGAGCTGAATAAATAAAGGCGTCTTTGTTTCAGCACAGTTCAGACTGAGCTGAATAAATGATTTCACAGTTTAAGACTTTATACACACAAAGCTTACATAACAGCCCCCAAGACGTCTTCTAATCCAAGTTTTGGCCACAGCAGGGAGACTGATTTCATGTTTGATCAACACCATAGTGAATCAAATTCACCTTTTTATTCTGTTGTGATGAACTATTGACTATTTACACCCATATACACCCAACCAGTGAACTCTAACCCGTGTCTCTGTCTCTCCTCTGTGACTGGTGTATGTGTCCATAAAGATAATTTTTTTATAACCAGTAAATCATCAATAGAAATACTCTGTAAAAGTTCCTGAATTGTGAGTTGCAGCAGGTCTGAGTTCAGGGTTCAGGTTGTCACAGGAGGTTTGTGAGGGTAACAGAGAAAAACAACAATACGATACAATAATTTGGGAGGGCTGTCCGATGATTTTTCAGGCAGTATATGATGCGGATGAGTTTGTTTCTCTTCACAACTGTTAGCATGGTGAAGAAAGAAGGTGTGCAGTGGAGGAGGATGGGCTGGAGGATGCTTCCACACAGTAGTAATAGGATGTGATGTGAAACAGACAGGGCTCTAAGTTAACGTGTGACCAAAAGTCTTTGCTGGCAGTGTTTATTGTCCAGAGTGAGCCGCTGAGTTGAGCAGTTCAACCGCTTCATTGTTAATGTACGAGGGGTTGCAGTGAGCCAGGGTTAGGTCAGGATTAGTGATGACCTTTTCTTTTGTTTTTGTGGCATTCTCTTGGAGATAGTTGTCTGTACACCACTGTGTGAAGTGAGATTTGTGTGCTCTGGTACTAAGTAACTGTAACTGAGTTGTTGTAAATCAGAAGTGTATCTACATCTGTGTCGTCCGAGTATTTAAACAGATCACATGCAAAAGGAAAGAAGTGCAGATCCAAAACACAAATCACACTGGTCACTTGATTGTGAAGCCTGATGTAACTAAAACTAACAAGGATAATCACTGAAGAGAGTGAACTGAAGTGCAGTCTGTAGTTAACGCAGTGATAAAGTGATGGCTGACCCAGGCTGGAAGTGCATCGCTTAATCAGCATTTCATATGTTCAGTTCTTTCAGATTGTGGACACAATTATTGCTTCTCTGATCTGATATTGGTTATCTATACAGATGCTGCCTTTGAAGAAAAATGCATTATTTGCTCTGCATTGTTTCTGACACAACCAGATTTCTCAGCATGAGTCGTGATGCCTTCAGGTGCTGCAGGGATTTAAAGAACTGAACAAGCTTTTCATTTAGTTTAAAGCCGCTATGTTATTAATTGTTATTTATAGATGAATGCAGACACATTCATTGATGTTCCTCATGTTCCTCATGAAAACTTTAAACTTTATTCTGGTTTAAATCAATCTTACGTTTGGGGAGAGATCTATTCTGATTGTTTTCTGTGTCAAGATTGGATTACTGCTTTGTGTAAATTTTTGCAACTTATCCTTTTGTTAAATTTTATGAAATGTGTTTGAAATGTGTCCCTACCACAGGAGCCTCGCCATACCAGAGTTGTCAGTGATGACGAGCACAAAAAAAGATGACGACACATTGTTCTACCTGTTTCACTGCAAAGATTAAAGAGCAAAAAAAGCAGAGAACAGGCTCCTCATGTCTCATTTTTTTTTTTATATCAGTACATTATTATTAGGTGGGGGTTGTTTCAGCTGTATAAATCCAATGATGAAATCGCAAAACAGGCAGTGGACTTTTCATTTATTCGGCCGAGGTCGGACAACAGCAATAGAACAAGCTTGTTAATATTCTGCTAGAAGGTACAGCCTACAAATTCCTTTGTATTTGGGTACACTTCTAAAAGGCTAGAAAGATGACATAACCTTGACTTGTGAATGCCAGACATATACATTTCAGCCTCCGTAAACCTTGTTTCCTTTTCAGTTTACAACATCTAATCCAAATATAACTCTGCTGCTAGACGAGCTGTCTTGCATACGTATAAGTTACAGCTACTCAAATCTAAAATAGTTACTCTTAGATGGTAGACAGATTTAAATGGTACATTCACAAAGTTTCAAAGGTGTATGAATTAGTAAAAATAAAAATAAAAAGTTATTTTCCAGCTTCATAATCTGTATATGCGTTTATAAAAACGTGCATTTTAAACTTGTCCTCCGGGTCGTATTTGTTCTCTGTTGCAGTCCAGAGACGGCAGCCACATCTGGAAGATGCATCTGGTGAAGGGCCAGGAGGGGCTGGGCATCCAGATCACCGGGGGGCGAGGCTCCAAGCGCTCACCTCATGGCATCATCATCGCTCGAGTGGAGGAGGGAGGAGCCATTCACAGGTACACGTTGTTCTCATGAAGTGGGACAAAATGGATTCATCTTTGTGTTTGTGAAGCTTGAATTAGATTTTCAATCTGTCTTCTTTATTTAATCAATTATTAAATTATAATTTTTTCTTACTGCTTTCATTTTTTCAAATGTTTTTTTATAATAAGATGTATTCACTGAACACCAGTAACACGACCACATGCAGGTTAATGGACTTCTTCATTGATGGAGAACTGTTCAGCTTTACATTGTGTGTGTGTGTGTGTGTGTGTGTGTGTGTGTGTGTGTGTGTGTGTGTGTGTGTGTGTGTGTGTGTGTGTGTGTGTGTGTGTGTGTGTGTGTGTGTGTGTGTGTGTGTGTGTGTGTGTGTGTGTGTGTGTGTGTGTGTGTTTCAGGGACGGTCGTCTGCACGCTGGTGACGAGCTGCTGATGATTAACGGTCAGTCTCTGGTGGGTCTCACTCATCAGGAGGCCGTCTCCATCCTCCGCTCCACCTCCGGACTCGTCCAACTTGTGGTGGCCACCAGGGTGAATACACACACACACACACACACACACACACACACACACACACACACACACACACACACACACACACACACACACACACACACACACACACACACACACACAAACACACACACACTACAAAAATAAAAGAAATAATCTGGTGGCATTTTTTCTCTCTTTTGGCAAGCAGCCATTTTTGTAACTCTTGTTTAAACTGGACTTTTGGCTTTGATTCTGCAAAAGGAGACTTAGATATGAAATGTTACAAACTGCAGATTTTGTAGTTAGATAAGTTAAGAGTCAGTCCCTGCCGGGGGTGATTCATTGACACCGAGCAGAGCTGCAGAATCAGCACCCTGGACAGCGGTTTTCAGCTCACAGAAAACAATAAACAGCCCATCAGTTTAGTAACCATGACATTTTGTTATTTCTTTTTATTTTCTCCATATACACAAAATGAAACTAACTAGACATCTCACACACTCTCTCCTCTCTCTTCCTGCAGGAGGAGTCAGACGTCGGTTTCGAGCGTTTCCCCTCCACCAGTCTACCTGACCTGGTCAGCACCTGTAGTTACCTGTCCTCCCTCAGTCTGACGGCCCCCCCTCACTCACCTCAGGATTCAGACTGCAGCCCCAGCCTGCACAAACCCTGCCTGGTAAACACACACTTTCTTTACTGCAGGTTCATGTGTCTTACATCAGTCATCAGGAAGATCTAATCTGTGAGTTTGTCTCTACAGGCGACTAACCAGGAGAAACAGGAAGAACAGAGTCAGGCGGAAGCACCCAAAGGATCCTGCTGCTCCACACCCACCAAACTCAACAGCAGACCCTCGGGTTTGTTCCTCACTAACACTAAAATGTTTTGGTGTTTGGTTCCCAGTATAACGAGCACTAAATAAAAATGTTTCCATGTTCCGTGTGTGTTATTTGAAGTAGTCGAAACAGATAATGAAACACTGGAACATCTTCTTCAGTGCAGAGGAATAAAAGTATCTCGTGTTTCTCTGTGTTTCAGGGGGAAGCAGTCGTCTGGAGTCGGTGGGCGAGGACGACGAGCTGTTTGTGGAGAATGGCGTGAGCAGCTGTGAAGTGGTAGAAAAGCCTCCGCCTGGCCGACGGAAACACTCACTACCTCAACAACTCGATACAGGAGGAGTGAGACAGGTCAGTGAATACATTGAATTTAAAAAAAGGATAGCCACTTGAGATGCAGCATCTCACTTAAAGAGGTAACACAACACTAACACAAATACAAAGTAATGCACACAAACATACATAACAGCATACACAGATATACAGATACAGATACAGATACATACAGTGAACACCTCACTCTGCTTTTAAAGGAAGAACATGCAACATTTTACACATAAATACAGCAGAACTAAAGTATATCCTCTGTAACTATCTCTCTGAGTCATGATTGTCTACAATGAGAAGCTCGAGTCCCGCCAGCTGTGTTGTTGTCAGAGCCGTGTTTACATCATGTTAACATGGACATGACGGCCTTGAGTATAAAGCTGTTTCAGTCAAGACCAGAGAAAAGAAGAACATACTCACTGCTTATTTGGATGTCACATAAGTATCTTTGGATCACGATCATTTGGTGTCAATTTGTGTGAAATGTAAAGCTATGAGTTAACCAGAGAGCGCTAACATTAGCCTGCTAACACAACAATGCAGGACACAGGCAATAGCAGCTTGGGCGAAGAACAATTTTGTCTGCCACTTGCGCTTAATGATGCTTAATTATGTTGCGTTCTACTTGATAACTCCTTCATCCAAACATGAGTGGAGAGGGGTTGGAGGTGTGGCGCTGGAGGAGAGCGGAGGCTTCAGAATAGCAGAGGTGTCACCAAACATCAGTTTGTTTTGGTTTCATGCTGGTGCTCAAGGGCGACATCTACTGGATCAAAAAGTCACACATTCTTCCTTTAACAAGTCTGAAGGTTTAAGAATGCATCACGCCTGTGACGTGCGGTGAGGTTCGTGGCTGATGAGGCACTGACTTTTTCAGATTCAGATTTACAAATATATGAACCCATTAATTGAACCCGGTGTATTCATTGTCTTACCTTTACTTGTAAAGGAAGTCCGTTCGCCTATCCTTCTGGGCTAAAATATCCGTGACTTTGTTGTAAAAGTTCTCATCATTTTCTTTTAGTTTTAAAAGTCTTCTATTATTTATCACTTCACGTTTTGATGAAAGTCCATTTTTGAGAAATCTTTAAGCTTAGATATAAAATCTTCCTTTTCCATTTTTGCAATCGGAGTGAAATTTTAAACTAAAAATTCTGCATAGAAGAGGAGCAACATCAAACCAAGCATAAACTCTTGGCCTTATGAGCCTCACGCAACCTGATGCACGCCCCCTTCAGTTGAGGCAGAGGTACTGGCTGCTTCACCTCATGTTTTTTTAGTGCGGTTTAATGTCAAATTTCAAAGACTAAATATGTTATAAACACACATGAAATACATTACTTATTCTATGGAAAGTGAGGACGTATAATAAAAGAGTCTACAAGCATTACATTGGTGACAAACAGTAAGAAAGCAAAAGACATATGCTTGACCCACTTTGTGAGGGATTGCGCAATCTGACGTGAGGCACAACGGGCACAACTCGTCGCTGCCTCACCTTGCATATCTCCGGCGGAGCCGGCTGGAAATATGCAAATTCAGCGATTTTGATCATGAAAATGATTGAATTTTTTTTAATCGTACAGAAATAACATTTAGTTCAGTAGAAAATATATATATTTATTTTATGTAATCATTATTTGTTTTTTACTCTTGATGATGACAGGTGAGTCTCTGCATCACGCCCTGCACTTTATGGATAGGACAACTAAAGAGATATGATACAGAATGGGGAGGAGAAAGCAAGGTAGACATTAAAAGAATGGCTGCAGGTTGGAGTCTTAACCCAGAGCTAATGCTTTCAGACTTTTCCTCAGTACATTGGGAACCTGCTCCACTGAGCTGAACTGGAGCTCCCCTCAATCCCATTTCGAACAAAAAGTTCCAGGAACTAAAGTTTAGAGTAAATGTCACTTTTTGGGGAGCTTTTTTGGAGAGATAGGACAGTGGATAGAGTTGGAAATCAGGGAGAGAGAGAGTGGGGAATGGCATGCAGGAAAGGAGCCACAGGCTAGATTGCACTTCCATAAGGTTTATTTAGTAAACAGTATAGCATCATTTTCTTTAAATGCAGACTTTTACACGACAAGTCAGAACAGCTGTTAAAAAAGATCTGACCTCAAACAGAGAAAAGTAAAAAACAAACCTTAAATAGTCTGAAATATGCCGTTACATGTGGACACCATGTGCTGCAAGCGTGTTAAATGTAAATCAGTAACACACACACACACACACACACACACACACACACACACACACACACGTGTTAGTCATTTAAAGAGATCAAAAAGGCAGATGATCGTGTGGATGAAGGGTTTCAAGTATCACTACACAACACATGTACTTTAAGCCGCATGAAAGAGTTTATAGGTGGATGTGTTTTTTCAATGACTCTTATCTCTCTCTCTCACACACACACACACACACACACACACACACACACACACACGCACACAGACACACGCACACACACACACACACACACACACACACACACACACACACACACACACACACACACACACAGATCAAAGCCTGCTTCGTCACGCTGACTGTCATGACAACATGTTGAAGGAGACCTGAGTTGATGAGAGATAAACGAAGAGAAGAACCATTTCAAATCACATCCTGTTTACAAACCTGTCCACAAGACGTCCACCTTACATTAACAGATCCAGACATTATCCTGACTAATAGTACGTTTAACAACTGACCGAGCACATTTTGAAGAGATGATGAACAGGATTTTTAGAAACGTTTTTTCATTGGACATTCATGGAGACTTTTGGTACAAAGATGGAGATGATTATATAGCACCAGGTTGTCAGGCAGGTGAGATGAGCCCAGGTAGAACGAGGGACGCAGGAGAGAGGAGGGGGGTCTGAGGGGTTAAAGGAGAATATCTGAAGGAGGGTTCAAGGCTCAGAACTTAAGTCTTTACTTAAAGGTGCAAAGGGACTCTCTCTGACCCTGAACACAAACTGGTTCAGCGGGGGAGACCTGAAGACACCCAGACTGGTTTTAGAGACTATAGGATCAAGAATGAAAGGCTGCATGCACAGAGCTCCCGGAGGTTTCTGTGCAGCAGCATCAGGCAGATTTGATTCTTTTTGTAGTAAAGCAACAATATGCAACTTTTCAACCTTAGAATAGTAGTTTCAAAGTCTAATAACTTTCAACTTTCAGCACTTTGTGTAAAAGTGTGAACAGCTACACCACAGACATCATGGTAACAGTTGAATACAAATACTCCACATACAAAAAGTTTGAATAAAGAATCAGGCTGTAGACACTAGCAGAGTCATATTTACTCAAAGTCTTTAAATATTACTGAGCCTTGTCAGTCGACATGGTTCTTTGGCTTCTCACAGTGACAAGGGGAGGAGTTAACGGCATTATGATAACAGTGCAGTTCCACTCTGAGACCTTCTGTAGGCGTCAAAATGCACCAAACTGAATTTCTACATATTGTTGCCATAAAGATGAGGATTGTTCATCATCATCTTCATCGTCATCAACCTTAAAAAAATGGAAAAAGAAAAGTCATTAAAATAAAGTTGGCCTCAGAAAAGAAAGACGATTTGTTCCAAAAACAGAAAAGTGATGTATTTAAATCCACTTGAGTGTTTTTCAATTTTTCTGATCCTCTCTCTTTCAGGAGTATCAGATCATTAAGAAATCAGCTCGCTCTCTGAGCACCGTTCAAGTGGAGTCTCCATGGCGACTGGCACAGCCGTCCATTATCTCCAGCATCGTGCTGATGAAAGGCCAGGGCAAGGTGAGAGCTGTGTGTGTGTGTGTGTGTGTGTGTGTGTGTGTGTGTGTGTGTGTGTGTGTGTGTGTGTGTGTGTGTGTGTGTGTGTGTGTGTGTGTGTGTGTGTGTGTGTGTGTGTGTGTGTGTGTGTGTGTGTGTGTGTGTGTGTGTGTGCTCACAGATAAAGCTGTGTGTTGTTAAATGTGTCCTTACATGAATAATGAATTCTTAATTAACAAATGTAACCGTCTTGCTGCGACATCATCATCATCATCATAATATTACCAAATTAAGGTTCATATTGTGATGCTGTAGTGATGCACAATGCTGTGTGTAGTTGAGTGTTCTCTTCAGGTACTCTGGCTTCCTCTCACAGTCTAAAGACATCCTGGTTAGGTTAATTAGTGACCTTAAATTGCCTGTAGGTGTGAATGTGAGTATGTCTTATGGTTTGTCTTTATGGCCATATTTACATGAAAATGATCCTCTGAAAACGGAATCATTTTTTTTTGTATTCAAAAAAGTTCTGCGTTCATACGTGAACGTTTTGATAACAACCTTGGTGCGCACGCCTCCAGTAGTATACAAGTCAGACCAGTATCTGGCAGTGTGACTTTGTAATGAAACAACACTTGCATGGACACTCTTACTGCAAAACGTTGAGGTGTAAACATACAAAAATGGCAAATGGATAATCAGCTCTCGGCTGCCCTTTAACCACATAAAGATGGATTCAGTATTTGCCGTTTGTAAGCAATGCATCTCCGCTGATCAAAGTGATGGTGAAGTAAGTTGAATTAAGTGTCTTATGTGATAAATTTTTATTGTCGTTCACAACATTATCAAGCATAAAGGTGAACTTTGTTATTTATTATCAATGAAAATATGAACACCACCGCAGCATTGTGCTGCAGTGGTGTGACTCGACTCGATGTGAATCAGTTTTGTGTTCAAACTTTGATCTAAGCCTGTGTGTGCAGTTTTCTCTTTGTTCTCCCTGTGCTGCAAATAAATACAACTATTTACGATAACGTATGTTAACAAGACATGAGCTGCCTTCATGTGTATGCAGATTTTTTTCTGGCTTGATGATAATAAAAAAATGAGTTTTGATTTAGAAGAGGAACCTTGTAGCAGACTGAATCTGCAAAGCCCAGAAGATAAGTAGGATGTAATGTTTAAGACTGAGCTGTAAAAGGATCATGCAACTTGTCATTACTTGTGATCAAGGCCATCCATAAGGAAGGTAAATGGGGAAAGCTTTCTGGGGACCTGTCACATGAGGAGGGGCCCATGGAGCTTAAGAAAGACAAACATGGTGCATCCTAACTTTAAGCCACAATGACCACATTTTATTTAACACATACATACTCACCATTACCTCTTAAAGCAACAAAAACACACATTTAATTTATTGTTGCTTCAGTAAAATGTAGCCTCTTTCAAAATATAAACCCCCTCTGTTTAAAATGATATGAGCCTTTTCTTTCTGATGTTACCGACGTAAGCGGTCCCAGATAACTTAACTCTTAATGACAGTTACGTTGGAAGAAGTATAGCGACTCCAGGACCTGCACAAAGTATGGAAGCCAGAAAAGAAAGATGAAGAGAAGGAGGGAGCAGGCTGGGGCATTTGACCCCATCAAGAACTTGTTAACAACAAACAAACTTATTTCAGTCGGCTCTAAAGGCTGGTGGAAGCAAAGGCAGGGGGAGCTAATGTTAGCCAGGAGGCTAGCGCTAAAACTACTGATCAAATGTGCATACGTTGATTTAAATCATACCCTGGGAGGGCCCGTTCTCTGGGCCTATCAGGGGCCCAGCCGTTTCTGCTTGTGATTAATTGTTGGTTGACTGCAGCTGTGTTTCTGGTGTCGTGTAAGCTCATGAGGGTTGGGCACTTTGTGTGCATGACACGTAAATTAAATACGATCAAACAGTCGACCTTAAACTCTTAAAAAAGGCTTTTGAAGTTGTTTACTCCGCTCACTTGTTATGAGCTGTTAACAAACCTTAGATTATTCTATATGTATGGACTTTTTTTAAAAGAGGATGATGCTGCTGTCTTGGCCAGGACTCCAAACAGAGTCTGTATCTTTTTGGGAATCTTCCTGATAAAGTAATGGTTAAATAAACATTTAGGCAAAAACACCTTTTGACCCATTTGTCAAAACAATAGTCTGTTTGAAAGCACGTTACATGACAATACGCTCTTTAGATTTTATGTTGAAATTACAAACTTTTTCAATAAAGTTCAATAAAACTTAAAGAAAATATCATTAACCTCTAACTGTCCTCCCTCTTTCAAAGCTCTGATGTCTTACATGTTGAAAAAGCTTGAGCAGAAACTGGGGAGAGATTTTATTTTCCTGTAGGGATAAATCAACAACAGAAAAAACATCACACATCAAACATCAAACATCAGTGCTTTTAGTTTGAAGTGGAAGATTCACAGAGATGTTAGGAAGGCGTGACACCTGAGTTTAAACTGCAGGTATCTTCTTTCTTCTGTCACAGCCTTCAAACTAAAACATATATTTCTAAATGCTCTTCATTGCATTTTTGTTATTTCAGGGTCTTGGCTTCAGTATTGTTGGAGGTCAGGACTCAGCTCGGGGTCAGATGGGGATTTTTGTGAAAACCATTTTCCCTCACGGAGCTGCAGCCGCTGATGGACGGCTGAAAGAGGGTAAAACATTACCTTGGATCTTTTTGACTGAACTAGGAGAGCTTATGACATATGAGTAATCTTCATTTAGACTGTGATTGATTGTTTTCTTCTGTGTGAAGGAGACGAGATTCTGGAGGTGAACGGAGAATCTTTGCAGGGACTCACACACCAACAGGCCATCCAGACCTTCAAGGTACACCTCATGTTCGACTGACAAGAACTGTTCAATCAGACATGAAAAGCTGCAGAAAAGAAGCCCTGGAATAGAAAATGTCTTTGACATGTTTCAAAGATTTTGTTTCACCTCGAATCTTGATGACGTCCAACTCATTTATCAAAGTTAGCTGATCTCATTAATGGAGAAGTCACCAAAGACTTTTTAAGACTTTTTTCTTGTTTTAGGATAAATCTATGCGTTAAATATTTTCTCAAACTAAGGACGAAAGTAAAATCTAAAATTGACTAAGTGTCCCCTTTGACATTGAATCTTGTTTCCTCAAACAGCAGCTGAAGAAAGGAGTGGTGACTCTGACCATTCGGACTCGTCTTCGTAGTCCCAGTCTGACCCCGTGTCCCACCCCCACCCTCCTCAGCCGCTCCAACTCACCAAACTCCAACACAAGCGGGGGGACGCCAGTCCCTGCAGGGTTTGAAGATACTGAGGGTCGCAGGGGCCCCGGACCTGGTCCCAAAGACTGCATCATCATGGAGGTGACACTGAATAAAGGTGAGCTCAGCGGATGGAGAACCAAGAGAAACATATCAGACAGTTGCACTTCTTTGTTTCCACATGTCCTAAAACCCTGAAAGTTATTTAAAAAAACCTCTTTTTGAGCCTCAAACTGAATATTTTTTTGAGCCATTGAACCCTGTATGTATGTTGTTGTATTTGCACGATTCTTAAATGTCAAAAATGAGTCTTAAAAAATGTAAATATAAAATTAATTTAAAGTGTGAAAAATTAATTCTGATTTACAATGGAGTTTACGCCTTACTAACATTGATAACATTTACATCTGGTTCCTACTGCAGTAGGTGTAAAGTAATCCGTAAAAATAACCTGGTTGACCTGGTGATGGTTTTGAAAGGTGGGCTATCTGGGAGGATGAGTATGAGCTGCAGAGGGTTTTATGGATTGTTTAGCATCATCAGTGTATTCTCTGTGACTGATGCCAACCCTCATTAATGTATGATGACGCTGATTTGTAATCCAGCTGCCATTCCATGACTGAATATATAATTGCACATGTCCAACAACGGAGCATTGTTTAATGACCTCATTCCTTTATTTTTCAGAAGATTTCACCACTAGATGTCACAGTTGAGTCTAGCTGTAGATAAAGGCTGTAGGATGCTGTAAACACTAGATTTTTATATCTTTTTATTATTGTGTCATGCATAAAACCCTCCACCCATGACAAGTTTCACCATCATTAATACAAAGAGACCAGAAACCAGAAGCACACACTTACCGATAATAATTCTGATCAAATAACCATCCTGATTCCTTCTAGCGATTAAAGATTAAAAGTGAAAAAACACTGATCCTGTCATCATCAGTGATCCAAAACATTTTGAATGTACTGTATATATTTCAATTATCGTACTTGTTCTTAACTCATCATAAGAGGGACAATTCAAAAGAAACTGAGATTTATTCAAAATCACATCATTCAAACAGACTGTGTTCCTCCGTGATGTTTTTATATCTGCAGTCTAAATGAGCCAGTGAGCCTAACTTCTGACAATGAGTGTGGGTGTTTTTCATGTTTTGTGACACAAGGTGTGTTTTATTTCAGAGCCCAATGTGGGACTGGGGATCGGCGTTTGCTGTCTCACTCTGGAGAACTCTGCTCCTGGGATCTACATCCACAGTCTGGCTCTGGGATCTGTGGCCAAGATGGATGGCAGACTCAGGTAACAAAATCAGCCCTCTCTAAATGTTAAAAAATGAAGTGTTAAACCTGGGCTCTATAGTTAAAGAAAGAAAGATCTACCTTTACGTTAAAGAGGGAGATGATTTCATAACCACAAACAGCTGTGACATCACTATCTACAAACACACCAGTCTACAGTGATAAAAACAGACATTTAACCTCACAGAACACAGGACTTAAGGTCTGCTGTCGTCTTTATTGGGAAGTTTATTGCGTTATTGCATTACACAAATATTGTATAAATCTGTAGTAACTGTTTGAACCACAGAAGTCTCATACTATCACACACAGACTAATTTATTGAGGAACCTGCAAAACAGCAACTCAAAAAAAGCAGACACTTTTATCCAAAGCGACGAACATCAGAGAGTAAGAACAACACAAGCAAGGCTATAGAAAAAAGAAAACAATGCCAGTCTAAAAGAAGGAAGACTGCCACTTAGTTCTCTTTTTTAATCCTTCTGATGTAGTTTTCAAGTTTATGTAGAGCCGTCTCTGACTGGCTGAATCTTACACAGTTCTTTGACAAAAGTGGTGTTGATGTTTTTTCTGTGTTCAGTCGTGGAGATCAGATCCTGGAGGTGGACTCGGTCAGTCTCCGTCACGCTGCTCTCAGTGAGGCCTATGCCATCCTCAGTGAGTGTGGACCTGGACCGGTCAGTCTCATCATCAGCAGACACCCCAACCCAAAGGTACGAGCTAATGTGTGTCTCTGTTCTTAGAGTTTGATCTACTCTCGTTTGTCTTTCAAAGAGGAGCTGAATGATTTGGTAAAGTGTCAGATAGTAAGTTCGTGGACTGTCAGCCAGATTTTCTGGTGCTACAGATGAAGGTTAGTTAAACATCAACTAAAATAAGTTTATTTAAAAGTATTTTAACACAGGTATTGCAAACACATCATGGAGTGTCCTTACCTCTTGAAACATGTGCCTTTGAAACATGGTCTATCTGTATTAATTTATCAAATTCTCTGTTTTCTTTCTTTACTCCTCTGTTGATATAAGGCCTCGTTGTTCCAGCTTCTCTCAGTTGTGTTCATCTCCTGCATGTTGTTGTGTCTCCTCAGGTTTCAGAGCAGGAGATGGATCAGATTATAACTCGATCTACACTCAGGGACAAAATGAACAAAAACAGAATCTCCTCTCACCCTCAAGGTCTGACATCTCTACCTTTGTTTACAGTTTCGTATCATTTTACTGGTTAGCTCTGTCCAATCAGAAATGTCAGCATTATAGTTTAATCAAAGGTATTAAATAAGCTTATTAGGTCGGCTTAGACGTAAGAGTTGAATATTATTCATGTTTGTGGTGTCTGATAACCTGTGTGTAACCTGCAGGTGTGTCCTGTAAGAGTCCCGGCCTGGCGGTGAAGGAGCGACAGGGAGACGGCTCGCCCCTTCTCAGCTGGACCATGAAGAGGTTCCTCGAACCGGCCAGCAGAGTAAGATTTTATTTAATATTAAATATTAAATATTAAACTCATTTGTGTCCCAGGCTAGGGACACATATTAGTATAAGAAAAACACTAATATGTGCATTTTTTAAATTGTACTAAGCATAATATGTGACCTCTAAATAAATACAGTAAAAGATAAATATGTTTCCCTTTTTAGATTTTAAAGCTAAATCTGAAAGAAAAAATGACTTGATGAATCATGAATGATTTGAAGTCATTTTTATTACATATCCTCTTCCTCCATGAATAAAATGAAAAAAACCCTCAAGAATTATAAAGACAACCACGTATGCACAAGATGTCTTCTAACATGACCTCTGTGTTTGATTGGATGTAGTTGGTGATTAGCCGTGTGATTTTGAAAGCACAAAGAAATACACAGCCTCCAATAATTACTTTTATTTGTGAGGCCCCTGGTTAATGTTGGTTCTCTGCGAATGGAGTGAAATTACAGGAGTCAAATAACCTGCAGAACCAGGAGGAAGTGTCTGGTTCAAGAATAACAGGAGAGTTGGTTTATGGTAGAAAAAAAACAAACAGCAGATGACAGGATGAATACTTGAAGCCAGCTGGAGTTTCTGTGTCACCACTTACCACTGATGATCTGTGACACAGACTCAGATAGCGGGACATCATTTACCCTTTTATCCACTTCTTTCATTGGCTATTTCTTTATTTCATCTTTAAATGTAGCTTTCTTTTCAAAAATGGCTTTAAAAACATGTGCTGCTTTTTCTGTTCTCATTTCCTCCAGCAGGGGTCGCTGAGCTCAGAGAGCGAGCTGTCTCAGTACTTCCCTCAGGATGTTTCCACGAACTCGTTCTCCGAGTCCTTGCTGACTGGCTCGACCAGCGATGAGGCCATACACCAGCAGAGCTGCGTTACCTCCATGGATGACAGCTTATCACAGACACATGGTAAACATTCATCTGTGGAAACACCATCAAAGAGTTTCCAATTCGCTTCAATATATCTCTCTTTAAAGTCACTGAAACTTGATCAGATGTCAATCTGACACCCTCCAACAGAACATCTAACTTGAGCACACAGATTATTTTGAATATTTTCATGAATATCAAACAGCAGCACCAGCTGGGACAAGTTTCTTTCGTTGAAAGGCATTTTGAGCAAAACTTTTTGACATTTTAGACTTTATCTATTATTATGTTTGATTTGATTTTTTACTTCTATCTTTATTTTTTAATAATTATTTCCCATCCCCTGTTTTCTTGAGCTGCTGTAATGCACAAATTTCCCCCACAGGGGATCAATAAAGTTTATCTTTATCTTTATCTTTATCTATAAACAGAAAACTTCATATGACTGCACAAAGAATCTGAAAGGTCCAAAGAGGACATTTTTAGTACCAGAAGCATTCTCCTATCCATTTAGAGTGGGATTAATATTAACTAACCACATTTGAGTGGGCTCTGGAGGAAAACAGTCCATTTGGGGAGCAAAAGAGATAATAAGCATTAATAGAATTTAATGGGCTCGTACCGGACAACTATTTAGCATTTTAATAATCTCTATACAAATAAAACTGCACAGTGCAGCTTACTATCATGGACATCCTTTTTAACTTCATTCTCATATCTAAAGTAGGTCAGACTGTAAGCAAATACCAGCCAATGTAGGGGGAAGTGGTGTGTCTGACATCCAATAAGAATATTTGTAATCAAACATTGATGGGCTTTACAGGGTTCTTTTTCCAGAATGTGGGCTCTGTTTTTTGTTTCTGAAACTGTCAAACGTTGTGTCTCAAAGACAGTAATCCTAATTTATTATTCTTTACAGAAGTATATTCTAGGGCAGGAATTTCCATCTCAGATTGAGGCCAAATCCCAATTCCTTCCCTCGGTCAAACCTTTAGTTTTGGAGCGCTAATTGTTTTTCCACCTACCCTCAGAGACAAGAAAACTGTACTATGTACAGTTGTACATAGATATATATGTACATATGTACTATGTACATGTTTTTTGACCTTGTTGATATTGATGTTTTTAATTGCCTGTATCCAGTTACATGTTGTTCTGTATCTACATTAAACTAAGTTCAGTCAGCCATCTCACAGTTGGGTTTAAATGTTTATTGCAGCAGCAGAACATAGTTTGAGTTTGGCATTTAGACTCCGACCTCATCACTCCTCGCAGCTTGTTTCACCTGCTGAAATTTGAGGAGTGATGAGATAATATCTGAAAAGCCCAGTCAGGATGTGGATGCTGGGGTGGTTGTGTTGTTGGTGGTAGGGTTGAAAGTAAGAGTGCAGTACTGGTGCAGGGAAGCGCAGGCAATGACCAAGCAGAGGGAGAGATTGGAAATCTTTCATCTTAAATAAACCACCAAAGCAGGAGGATCAGTTTGTCATGTGTTTGTGGAGAATGAAGCAGGCCATTGTGAAATCACTGTAGCTTGAGTTGCCTGTCTAAACTAGCTCACAGGCCCTCCGTGTTTTTCTACAGATTTAATACATTTGGCATGAATTGTTGTTGGCTTCTTTTCCTTGAATGGATATCATGTTTAATATTAGGCTGCCCAAGTTTGCAAAGATTATTGGGAATTAACTTCTGCCACTCTGTTTGGATATCATATTTCAAAATGCTATTTTTGGAGAACAGCAAAGAGGAAACTATTCCTCAATCTGCAGGAGAAAGGCACACCCTACCAAACATGGGAGTGCAAAAAATCTGAGGGTACCGCCAAGGGGGGAAATCTGATGGGGCCTTAGACGATGTCCAATTCAGAAAAAAGGCCCATGATGTTGAAAGTTTAAATTCTTTAGGACACATTGTTTTATTTGTCTGTTTTTATCTTGAAATGAAAAGTATGTGTTCATATTAAAAGCTTTTAATTTCAGTCACCACACCTGATTTTGACTGTACTGAATTACCTGCGTCTCTTTCTCAGCTTTCACCCCGTCTCTGACACAAGTGGAGAGGGAATCCGTCTACAGCGCATCACAAGACAAGAACGCCGCCCCCTCCCACGCCCATCAGCATGCAGAGGCAGTTTGCCCGCCCATCTCTGTCTCCAGTCCCACCTCGATGCGGAGCCCGCTCCTCCGGCAGCGACGGGTGATGTGCTTCGAGGAGCAGCTTAGTGACGAAGACGATTCTGACAACGCTGGACTCTTCGACAAGGCAACCAAAACCAACTCGGTTAACCTCAGTGGCGCCAGAGAATCCCACAAATCGAAAACTGATTTAGCCATTGTTTCCGCTACGTCTTCGTTAAATGTAGATGGGGACAGTGAGAACGGAGGAGATTATCAGGGAAGCAGCGACGTGGCGTCTCTGCTTCATTGTAGTTTCTCTCAGTGTGAGGAAGCCCTGCCTGGTTCTGAGTCCCCCTTCATGCCTATCCGCTGCCCCTCAGAGCACAGAGCAGGGAGTGCGGGGTCGTCTAATCTGACCATCAACACTGAGAGCGCCGTCAATAAAGATGATGGACAGGTGGAGTCAAAGCGCTCCCCCAAGCTCGAGCACAAAGCAGTAATGCGAGTCAAAAGTATGATGAGCATTGAAGCACCAAACCTGACCCAGCAGCAGAAGTCCAGAGCTGATGAGCCCTCCCCAGGTTCGACCCCCTCCCAGCCCCCGGCCCAGGCTTCTCAGGGTGGGAAAAACACTACTGCTGGGCTGATTCCACATCACCACTATAAGAAGGGAGAAACCAGTGAGCTTGCAGGTGTGTGTACTATCGACACAGTGACTCTGTGGAGGAGAGAGGATGAGTCGTACGGACTGGATCTGGAGATCATGTCGTCCCCTCTGAAGGTTGTCATCACCGGGTTAAAACCTGGAGGAGCAGCAGACAGGGTACGTCTCAATGGTTTCAACCAGTTCAGTCATTTTTTATTTAATGTTGTGCTAAATGACAACACAAGCTTTAACATGGAACATTGCATAATGAGCAGGTCTGATCAGGCTTCATGAACTTATTTACAAGGATCCAGAACTAATCCACCAATGAGCAGGCACCTGGCAAAAGTTACGCAGAAACAACTTCATAAATCATCTTCAAAAACCAATGGGTTGAGACGTCCGTCTTTCATACAGCCTATTACAGAAACCCCTAGCTGAACCACGCTCATTGGTGAACAGACATCTGCTGCGTCTGGATGGACAGAGAAACTGGGATATATACGGAGAAACAAAGGAAAAGAGAGACATGGGTAGAGACAAACAGAAAGAGACAAAGAAAAATAAAAAAGACAATTTAGATATATAGATAACTGTAGCAGTTGAAGTTGGCAGAGCCACTCCAGCAGGCAATCAAAACACTGAATTACACAAACCTGACAGGCAGCTGAGTACAGACACTCTTAGGAAGATAGTAGTATCAGGTCTAAATGTCCTGGGCAAGACAGGGAACCCCAAATTGCTCCCACTGTTACGCCAGCAGCATCTGAATGTGTCTGAGTGGAATTCATAGAACAGATTGGCAGTTGGGCATTTTACGTAGCGTCCTCTGCCGTTAGTGTTTGAATGGGTGAAAGTAAAGTGTAAAAGAAGACTAGAAATGCACTCTTCAAATTCAAGTACATTTACCATGTATCAATGGTACATTAAGCTATAAAGATAAATAGAGTGCCAGGTCCCCCGGCAGTCTAAGCCTATAGCAGCATAACTAGGAGCTGCTCCAAGCCTGAGCCAGCTCTAACTATATGATTTCTCAAAAGGAAAGTTTTAAGCCTACTTCTAAAGGTAGATAGGGAGTCTGCCTCCTGGACCCTGACTGGTAGAAGATTCTAAAGAAGCCTGATGACTGAAGGCTCTACCTCCCATACTACTTTTAGAGACTGTAGGTACCACGAGCAGGCGTGCATTGCATTCTGGGAGGTTTCATATCTGTTGAATGATCTTATGCTGTACCTCTTTAATTTACTGAAAACATATGAGCTTCTTTGATGTGTGATGCTGTTTGTGGCTCAAGGGAAGATGATTCCTTTACACCACAGCTTATTTGTTTCTCTCCTGTTTCATCCCACTTATAGGAATCTGCAGGAAAGCTGTGTCCTGGAGATGAGATTGTAAAAATTGGAGATAAGCTGGTTTGTTCCTCTAGCTACCAGGAAATCTGTGAGCTCATGCTCAATCTTCCAATGACTCTGTCCATAGAAGTGAAGAAACCAGTGTCAGGTAAGGGCGTACATAACACCACTTTTAAGGAAGTATTAAATAGAGCATGGTCTGTGCTCCAATGAACTTCTACTTGAAGTCCTAAATATTGTTTACCTCTCTTTCTGTTCCCAGCTGTAGATCATCTGTCCAGTCTGATCATGTCGTCAGGTAACAGTGATGGAGCCGCCAGACAGAAAGCACCCAGATCTGCTCAGGGGACGTCTGATGAAGAAGCAAAAATGAGTGAAAATTCAGTAACTTCAAACCACATTGCCGAAATAGATGAAGACTTTAAAATCCCCATCACAAATATTGATGATATCTTATCAGTATTGAGCCCCAGCAGTGATAAAAGCACAAACACAAAATTCTCCTATGAGCCTGAATCCTGTTGTTCAGAACAAACCACTGTGACTCCACCTGAGGAAACTGAGAATCAGGATCCATCAAAGTCTGACTCTGACCTAACAGATCTTTCTGTTAGAGGAGAGGGAAAAGACGAAGGTACCATCCTCTCTGTGGAGACAACACAGGAGAAGAGCCCTGCTGCTGGTCCTACATGTATGTACAGCCCAGGAGACGACAGTGATTCAGACAGTGACTCGTCCCCTGACAGCAGCGTGTTGGTCATTAAGTTATCCAACAGCGCACGACGTGAGCCGTCATCAGATGAGGAGGAGGTGGAGCTTTGTTCTTTGGACGTGCAGCAACAGAATTCAAGCCGTAAAACAAACGGGTATTCATCTTTTCACCAAACCACAACTCAAAACACTCACCTGGATCAGACCTGTGAAGTCTCACAGTCGCTCAAAGAGAACTCAGCAACACAATGCTCTCAGGTTTCTTCTGCAGGGCAACAACACCAGACCTCCAGCTGTAGGATACCTGTAACCACTATAGATTCAAACACAGACAGCTCCATAGAACCCTGTGATAAAATGAAAGCATGTCTGAGCGTCTACAGAGGCTCCTCCCCTCCACAAACCAACAGTCTCACTCAGGGTTTTTCTGCAAATATAAAGACAGACTCCTCACTGACCTCAGATTTACCGAAGCATCTGAAAACAGAGACACCTCATTCACCAGCAGAGAAATCAGAGATCTCAGGTTCAGGATCAGAAGCCAGACTGTCGGCTTCAGCGACGAACTCAGAGAAGCTGCTGGAGTGCACAACTAATTCCTTGCTAAAGAAAACTCCTGGGCTGAAACTGTTTGATAAATCTGACGCTCCGGTGAGGGGTAATAACTGTAAAGCTCAGGCTGAAACTCTAATACAGACAAACACTCCCAAACTGAAGGGTCTGAGTATAAAGAGCAAGAGCCAAGAACCTAAGAGGAGTGAAAGTCCTTTAAACACAAGCAACTCAACGAAATCACCGCCAACAGCAACCATGTCCAGCCTTTCTAAGACCAATAACCAGCCTGACACACACAGCAGCCTTGTTTCACCCAGAGTCAGAAAGAGAGTTACGAGCAGCCACGGACCTTCTGAGGGCACATTACATACTGCACAACCGAC
Source organism: Labrus bergylta (assembly GCF_963930695.1). Taxonomy (NCBI): domain Eukaryota; kingdom Metazoa; phylum Chordata; class Actinopteri; order Labriformes; family Labridae; genus Labrus; species Labrus bergylta. The sequence goes on along the minus strand of NC_089196.1, from coordinate 7,116,991 downwards.
CAAGGAGAAGGACTCCAAGCTAACATCACCTCCTGCAACTCAGAGGACATTCATCGAGGTCCGTCTGTCTCCGTTATCCTCACACAAAGAAACAAAAGATGCAAAACTCTCAGATAGAAACACAGATTCAACTGCCACAGTGGAGAAAAACAACAGCATGTTCACTAACGCAGCGCTGGGTACACTTTGTTTGACTAAAGAAAGTCATTTCACTACAAGTAACGGCGCCAAACACAGCCCTGAGGTGGAGATGAGTGAGAACATGAAGTCAGGCGTGTCCAGACTTTATATAAAGTCAGAGGAAAGACAAAGCTTCCCCTCTGACTCTGACAAATACAAGCCCTTCTCTGTGCGACATAAAATCAAGTCCTTCGAGAATCTGGCTCACTTTGACAAACCGGTCTCTAGAAGCAGTGACATTCAGTCGTACGCTCTGGCATATCGAGCCTCACTGAACCAAAGGATCGCCGGTTACATGGACTTAGTGAACTCGACCGACTGCCAGACACGACACAGGAGTTTCAGCCCTTATATGGACAACCTGATCACCAGCACACCTCTCATGCTGGGGAAATCTCCATCCAGCATTGCTCTGATAAATCTTGATCTGCCTGATTTAAGCTGTAAAACGTCTCCGCTGTGTGAGACTGAAGGTCAGAAGATGGCTGGGACGCCTCAGGTGCTGCGGAGGAAACACGGGAAACTGGCCCGCAACCGGTTGAGGCAGCTCAGGGCTCTCAGTATGCCGGAGCTGGAAAAGATCTGCACAGAGGACTTCACCAAAGGGACACCTGAGGAGAAGCCTGAGCCCGGAATCAGTGAGCCTGTACCCACAGCGGCGTCAGAGACTGAAAGCCGTCCACCTTCATCCCTGATGAGGACAGAGGTGAACAGGGTGAGCCGGGCTGATCTTAGATCCACTGAAGAGACTCCTCAGAAAACCTCAGAGAGCCACAGAGCAGGCTGGTCTATCAGGTGAGGAGCTCAATTCAAACCTGCTCATTTTAAATAATGATGTGATAAATATTGAATTATCTATTGTGTGTGAGGAAATGACAAATATGTGACTTTTGGACCCTAGTCGTGACTCGTTACAAGGGTTGGTGATGTAGTGTGAAGTCTCCTTTAAAGCACTGCTTATCCAAATTTGCTGATCTTTAAAAGTCTGTACCTGGATCAGGTAGATTTTATTTAGTTTTTCTTTAAGAAACCAGGAGAAAAGGGAGCTGGATTAACTGATCATTGGTAGAAAAATGTAGATTAGCAAATATGAATAATTTTAATCTGCATCATCCCAGAGCTTTAAAGACATCGTACTATACACTTTGTCCACAGGGGGCGCCAAAATCCAAAAGAACTGACATAATTAAAGTTACTTTAAATTAATTATTCAATGTTTGATAATGATACTTTTTGGTGAAATTATCTATTTTATGTTTTGACAACCCTAAAGCTTTGACACTGAAGTAAAACAGCATTTATTTAACCGGGTAATTAACCCATTGAGTTCAAGATCTCTTTAACAAGGGTGACCTGGCCTAGTGTTAAATATATATAAAAACAATGTTTTAATATATGAACTATCATGTTAAAATGTTGTTTTGTTTGACCTTGTAATCTTGTATCAGCCCTCTGCTGGGATCACGATGATCCAGATTTTTTAGATCAAGGTTTTCTCAATCATAATAAAAAGTTTCAACAACACAAACTGGAGGATTTATCAGAATTCAAAATACAGGATTAGATTTTTCTGAATTAAACTGTGTGCTGTCTATTAGAGTCCTGTTTGACTCCAGGGAGTGTGATGAGGATTGATAAAAGTCATCATGGAGGATAAAGTATATAGAATCTCTTCCTTTTTCTCTTTTTGTCTCCAGTTTGAAGGAGCTGTCTGCGTCTCCTGAGAGTCAGAAGCAGCTTCAGACTGTGACGGCGAAATCAGACGTGTCTGCTCTGCTGCAGGAGGTCAAATCTCTCTCAGAGGTAACACCATCCTGCTGATACTTAATGAATTAAATACAGTTCATTTTAAAATGAAACATCTTGTGCAGACGTCATTGTTTCAGCATGAATCATTTTGTCACATTGTGTCTGCGTCAGGCTAACAGTGAAACTCACCTGGTGGTCTTGAATAAAGAAGAAGGAACAGGACTGGGTTTCAGTGTCGCTGGTGGAGTGGACCTCGAGCAGAAAGCAATAACTGTAAGTACAGACTTAGTCTAAATGCTGTTTTTAAAAATCAAACCCTATAAGATTAAATGAAACCTAAATAAAGTGAATGAAAATGTATTTACAAAGCACATTTATACGACCAGGGGGAATTAATAACAGTGTTTGACTTCACTCCTTTTTAGAAAGTCTTCACTCACCGATATATTAAGTTAGGATATATTAAATATCTGCTATATTCATGTTTAAAATGTTGCAGACTGTACCTTTAAAGAGTCATAAAGAAGCTGTTTGTCCAAAATCACAATTTAAAGCACAACATAAGAAAATGTGTTACATTGAAAAGGAAAAAAAAAGATACACAGTCTAATGTAAAGCAGCCCAAATAGTTGATTCCTCTGACAAGAACAGTGGACAATCACAGTTGGATCCGCCCCGTTAATGTTTTCTAGCTTTACAAATGTTGTTTTTGTTCATAAATGATGATGTTTGTGATACTTTATTTATCACAGAGATGTCAGAAGATGGAACAAAAGATAAATGACTGATGTATAAATGTTGTAAATGAAGCTGACGTCCGTTTTGTGTTCAGGTTCATCGGGTGTTCAGCAGAGGAGCAGCCAGCCTGGAAGGGACGATCCAGAGAGGAGACAACATCTTATCCATAAACGGCACCAGCCTGGCAGGAAGAACTCATGGAGAGGCTGTGTCCTGTCTGCATCAGGCCCGGCTGTCCAGTCAGGCGCTAGTGGTGATTCAGAGAGACGGTCAACAGAGACTCGACCTCGCTGAAAAAACACAGAGGACGAGTTCTAACGGGAGGAGATCTTTAGGAGCCGGATCAGGTGAGACTCGCACCTTTCATCTTTGACCATAAAGAGAAACCTGCCAGTGTTGATAACGGGAAGCCAGCACAGATTCTTATACCACGATGGATCTCTGGATTTAAAAATACTAGTATTTTAAAATGCTTTACTCCTTAAAATCAGAAAATTGTTAACTGAAAGGTTATATAACACAATAAAACAATAATATTTGACATTATGTTATTAAAAAATGTACATCTCACTTTTTTTTTCATCAAATTTTACAAAATAAAAACACAAAACATGTTAAATCAAAACAAAGTATTGAACAAATCATTTGGTAGCACTCCACAGTGAGTTTAACTCACTCACTTAACATTTTTAGTTTGTATGGATAGTCTTATTTTTATGAACAGAGTAAAAGTCGTTTTGATCGTTCAACCTGCAGCAGAGATCGATTTGGAGTCAAGATTACGTCAGAGCAGTTGCTCACACATTGTGGTCGCAGAAAAAAGGAAAAAGCAAGTGAAGCGTAAAACAAGGAGAAGCTGCACTTATAGAGATTTAAATTACATCCAGCTGAAAAGGCTGTTGTAGTGAACTCTGTGTAGGACATGGTCATTACGTATCGTATCATGGGGTTGTGGGAAATACCCAGTCCTACCTCTATACCTGTAGATGGTATTTACATAGTTGATCATTATCAGGCGGTTAATGAAATTACTTTTTATATGAAGCTCCTCTACTAGCGAGCATGATCAGGTAAGAGCTGCATGTTATTATTACGTACCAGCTTCATTAGACAGAAGGGGAAAAAAGGAAATACATCCTTAATTAATATCTAATAAAATGTATTTCACAATGCAAATAGTCTTTGATGATTAAATGCAGCTGTTTATTGATTAAGCTGACTAGCATCGCAGAATAAATGACGCATCACTTCATTAAGAAAGGCGGCCACCACAAGAGGGCAGCCCTGAGCGCCCACTAAACAATCAGCCAATTCGTCTATAGACCAACTGAAGACGATTGTAATATGATTTACTGTTTGTGTTAGCTTCAATCAGCTGGACGCACATTGAATGTCTCCATTAGAGTGCAGTATGAACTGCTCATAAATGTGCGAGTGTTGTTTTTTTTTCAGCGCTGGTTGTGGGTCCAGACGGAGCTTTGAAGGTGGAGCTTCATAAGACCTCAGCTGGTCTGGGCTTCAGTCTGGAGGGGGGGAAGTCCTCGAGCCAGGGAGGGGACAGACCTCTGACTGTCAAACGCATCTTTACAGGTAAGCCTTTACAAACTGCTTTTATACATTAACATCTCTATATGTTTAATCCTGACACGTTTTCAGGCCTTTGCTCCTGTAGTCACCTCGTGTTTTGTTTGTAAATCCACATTTTAGCTGAAAGGAAATATCAGGCAAAGGCATAGAAGGCCTTTATCATATAAGCATGATGATTCATATTTGATACACACATTATTGAGAACTCTGCATCTTCAGTGAGATCTTTTTCTTCATGAAAACCTGATGAATAAGCAGATACATGCAGTACACAGATGATCCACCAGGGGGCACAAAGTATTCTCCATAGTACCTTTATACAGCAGCACAACACAAATGGAGTGACATATATGGGATTTTTCATGAATAGTTTGACAATTTTAAAAGAGATTAAGACAGAAAAACAATCAAATTGTTGCTGATACTTCATGAAGGATATTTATTGGATTGAGAAAAATAATTATATTTGGTGACTTTTTTCTCGTAAAATCGTGTTAAATATGTGTCTATAAAATGTAATACAGTAGGTGTTTAAGCTGATTTTGTTTATTAGCATTTTTTCCACTTTATGCATAATGTATTCCATAAAGCGATATTTTCTCTTGTTCATGTTAAAGTTAACTAATTAAAGGCTTAAATGGCATAATTTTATGTATTTAAAGCCTAAACTGAGATTCTTATTTCTGATATTGTGTTTTTAAATGTAGTCTGTTACAAAAAAAAGTAATATATGAGTTATTGGATGTTTGGGTGGGTCACTTGCTCATTGTTTTTTTTCCTAATTAAATTTTCCACAACATGAATGATCAATTTAAAAAAAAAAATACTAAAACAAAGATGTAAACATCAACAAAAGCAGTCGATAAAGTGAATAGTAAATAGACTTGAGCTTGTGTAACACTTTTCTAGTCTTCACCTACACATTCACACACTGATGACAGAGGTTACTATGTGAAGTGACCATCAGTATTAACTTAACCATCCATACCCCTTCACACACCGGAGCTATCTGGGGTTGAGTGGAACATCGACATGTGGCTGCAGGAGCACCTGAGCCACAGCTGAAGCGTCTCAGAGGGGGAACAAAAAGTTTGAACTTCCAGCAGAAAAAAATTATATAATATGAAACATTTTGTATCAGCATGCTTAGAAAAATGAATGCCTGATGTATCAAATATCATTCAGAACAGAACTCATACAAGCAGTGTGTTATTCAATTTAAACATTTTTTTTTTTTTTTTAAGATTTATTTTGGGCTTTTTGGTACCTTTAATTCAGAGAGAGGACAGTGGATAGAGTCGGAAACCAGGGAGAGAGAGCGGGGAATGACATGTGGAAAGGGGCCACGGGTGGAAGTGAACCCGGGCCTACCGCTTGAGATGAGAGTCTCAACACATGGGACGCGCGCCCTGCCACTGTGCCACCAGCGCGCCCCCAGTTCAAACATTTTGACAATTATTTCATGATGTAGGCCTTAAAGCTGATGACTTCCCTTCTCTCCAACAGGGGGCGCTGCTGAGCTGTCCAGGGTTATTGAAGTTGGTGATGAAGTCTTGTCCGTTAACGGCTGCTCTCTGGAGGGCCTCATGCACCACGATGCCTGGAAGATCATTAAAGCCTCTGATGAAGGGCCGAACCAGCTCCTCATCCGCAAACCCAGAACCTGACCATGGACCGTCTAATAACATATATACAGTCTGTATATATTATTACTGTATAAGTAAATATGCAGCCTGTTAAATAGTATACAGTCTGTATAACGACGACGACACAGAGAGAGAGCGGAGACAATCAGGAGACATATGGAGAAGCTATTTCCCTTTTATTGACACATCTCCTGATGGACTTTGTTTGAGATTGTGTCCTGTTTCATGTTTTTACTCATAAAAAGGTCAAATTGGATGGACCACTAACTGATGTGATGTGCAATGCTGAATCATGGTTTACTTCAGATGGGACGTGCAGTTTGTTTACAACAGATTCACTTTGAAAACTTAAAAAAAAAAAAAGAAAAAAGAAAAAAAAAAATTTTGGATGTCAGTTGTTTCTTTTTTTAAATAAAGTCAGTATGTGAAATGACCTTCGGCTGTTTGTGGTGTGACTTTTCCTTATTTTTTATTGTTAATAACTTTAAGCATCAGCGTCTTATCCCCATGTTTTACATTTAAAAAGCAGGAACAAGTGATCAGGTAAAACACTATTCTCTTTGTTTTCATACTTCGCTGTTAAAACATATTCAAACTGTTGTCATAGCGAGATATTTTTAACGAGTAGATTATTTTACAGCTCTCTATGGGAAAACGCAGTTCCTAGTACCCATCCTGGTTCAGCAAATCTCCGATCTCCAGTGTGTCAGCAGCTCTGTGTAAGTTCAATCGCAGCCTGGTTTGAACTTACTTCTAATTAAGGATGGAGTTTACGCGCTGATAAATATGTAAGGTGTTTCATTTGCTGAGAAAGTTCAAACGCAGGCAAAAGTCACACCTTAACACTTACATCTAGCTCCTCGTAAGTGTAAAGTCCTCTGGTTGTCATGGTGATAGTTGTGAATGGCGGGATAACTTGGAGGATGAGCTGCAGAGGTTTTTACCGTCTGTTTGGTGTCAATGTATCAGTGAAAATCAGTCAAAATTAAAAGAAGAAAAACTTTCAGAGTATAGCGAGTGTAAAGAACTAACTGTGTTGAAATGTCTTTGATCATATCCCCCAAATAGTATGAAGCAATAATAAATAGAGCAAATATAGAGTGCAAAGGCAGGGTTGGTAATTTTCTACAGATAGACTTTTTAAGATTTTGATTGAAATTGTCTTTAGGTCTTGATAGAAATTAATAACTCGTTCTCTGAAAAAGGAACCAAGAAAATTTGTCATCTGTAGCAGTTGTGAGCCTGTAAAAACTTTGACAAATGTCTGCGACGAGGTATCAATCTGATGAACCAATCACGCCTCCCTGACTCCCTGCTCCTTCCATGCATGCACGAGCCCACCCTCAAACTTTATACTGCGAGTTTACTCACCGCTTTACTCAATCTGAACAGCTTATTCTAAATCAGGCCGAGCAGCAGAGTGAGATGTGTGCTGCAGGATGTCGTCTCATGTCCTGAATATTTAATGCAATGGTCAGACTGCGTTCCCACACATTAAACTAAAGATGTCATTACATTACAAAGTGTTGACTTCAGCCTAATGGCCATAATTATCTCCATGTTCTGCTCACTCCTGTAATTTGGACATTCAGATAGCACAGTATAATACTTTACCTTTTCATGTAATGATTTAATGATTTTAAGTGTAATGAGAGCTGTGGAAAACATCCACATGTACGTCAACAAATTCCAGCTGCAGCTGCCAGCAGACAGAAAGTGTCCTCTCAGAGACTCGGAGAGCTACGTGACTCATTAATGACACTCGTTAATGAGCCGAGAGACACTTAAGGTCACTTTTTCAGCATGGGAGCCGAGCATTGAGTTCGGTTCGCTTCAGAGTTAAACAGAAGTCAGTACTTTTGTCAGATTGAACCTCTGTGGTCTGTAGAAACTTTTCTGTTTGGTTTTCACCATGAAGTCAGAAACATATGACCGATAATAGACTTACAAAGAGAATTGTAACTTCATGTTCACTTCCTCTCCTCAGACACATTTCCACTGTTAATTTGTATTTTTATGTGATGCACTCAGACTTTTTTCAGATCCTGACACTTCAATCAGCCTTACAGTCACTTCATTCCCCTTATCTGACTTTTGACCCCAATCTTTCTGCATTCATAGAAGTTAAATAAATATGGACGGAGCAACCAGCGTTCATTTTACGGGCTGTTTTAGGTTTACTGTAGTCATAACCTTTTGACAAAATGCTCATTGGTTTTAGTTACATTTTAGTCATTTTTATTCTTTAAAGTTTTAGTCTAGTTTTAGTCGACGACAACACAAAACACTTGGCTGCAGTACAGGTCAGAAACCACACTTCCCCGCGCATGTCATGGGAGTATTTTGGGTTTAGAAGGAGGAACGGAAGGAGAAGGCGACAGAGAATGAGACGGAGACGCGTTGTCCATTTTAATTTTGTGCAGGGGTTGGACTCCAATTCTGATAATTAAAAACAAGGACTGGTATTTTTGTTGCAGTGGAATCAAATTGATATAGTTTGATTCTGTTTTAACGACTTTGGGTGTAGACTTTAATAAAGAAACAAACCACTAAGGCAGGAAGATGAGACCTTAACGCCAAGTTAAAGAAACAGTAGGTTCCATTTTATGTAAGGATTCTTCCAGACCTGAAAAATAAATAAAGTATAGGCCTATGATATCTGCTTTTAATGTGTGCAGACAATGTGTGCAGGGCAATGCTGTCGCAAATGTGTTTTTCCACTTCTTCTTTATCCATATACAAGATGGAAAACACTTCAATCAGAATTTGTGAATGCATCATTTAAAATGTATTTTTCCTGCTGTTATGTAAACTCTTCAGGCTCTACGTTGGCTCTTCTTCTGTGGTTTTCTCCCTAAAGACAAAGTTTTTAATTGCAGGTATAAATTAAAACATGTTTTTATCAAAGCGGTATGACAAAGTGAAACCATGATTCTGATGTTTTCTCTGTTCATGCAGTTTTACCTCCTTATATTACTCAGGAATATCTTTGACTTGACAATCTAATGGTGATTACTGAGTTTCATTCTAGCTCTCTCAAAATATCTTCCTAAAAAGGTCTATATTGCTCTAAAAGTCTCAGGCCCCCAAAAAGGACAACACCTTCTTTTTAAGGTCAAAACAGTAATTACTTGGAGTTAAATTATCTTGACCCTGGCTGTAGCCCCGGTGGAGGTGCATCAAGAATAAATGCATCTTTGTAAACACACAGCAGGAAAGTTTTGTATTTCGTTGGTTGTTGGAGGCTAACAGCGTCATAATTCCCACCACCTCTGCTCACTCTCAGTGTGTTGAAGAGGCTCATTGTCACACATGCAGCAGTGTAGCTTTAAGAAGGAGGTGGGCAGCGCTCCGATGACGCAGGAATAATCCTGAAAAGATGCTTCAAAACTCCAGAGCAGAGCCAGCGTGTGTGGTGCTGCTGGCTGAGCTGGAGGATCGAGCCTGACGCGGTCCACAGAGGAGGAAACACTCCAAGGAACAGCAGGAGGTGCTCTGTCTGCGGGATAAAAAAACACAAACACAAATACACGCACTCTGATAGAAACAGACAAACTAAGTTGGTGAGATTTAATCTCTTTAACACGTCTCACAGCAGAGCTTGTGTTTGCAGCTGAATGCGCGCTGCAGAGTGGAGCCAACTCCGGGAAACAAACCTCTGAGGAACATCTCCACCATGCCGTGTTTCAGCGCGCTCTGTGTCTGCTTTGTGCTGCTCCTGAGCCCGGCTCTGACACAAACCTTCTCCGAGGACATCCAGGTTCTGGTGTTCCTGCCTCAGAATAACTCGTACCTTTTCTCAAACGCGCGAGTCGCGCCAGCGATCCGTTACGCACAACAGAAACTGGAGACGGCCGGAGGAGCGTACTCCGGCTTCCACTTCACCATCCAGTTTGAGGACTCGGACTGTTTGAACGACGCTCTGTACCGGCTGGTGGACAGGTCGTGCGGGCTGAAGCCCGACCTGATCCTGGGGCCAGTGTGTGAGTACGAGGCGGCTGCGGTGGTGAGGCTGGCGTCCCACTGGAACATCCCGGTGATCTCTGCAGGTGCTCTGGCCGCAGGCTTCAGCAACAAGAACTCCGAGTTCTCCCACCTGACCCGCATCGCGCCGTCCTACGTGAAGATGGCAGAGACGTTCAGCGCGATGTTTGAGCACTTCACCTGGAGGAGCGCGCTGCTCGTGTACCAGGAAGACAAGGAGGAGAGGAACTGTTACTTCACCGTGGAGGGGATCTATCACCTGATGGTGGACTTACACATTAAAACCTATTCTTTCTCCAGAGACGAGCGAATGGACACCGAGGACATCCTGCACAACATCGAGCAGACAGAAGGTAAACATGTTTTTTTTTTAATCTTTCCTTTAAGTTTCTAATGAATGAAAACATTAAAAAAAACTATTTTTTTTAAGTCACATGTAAGCTATGTAATGTTTATTGATTGGACGTCACATGTCGGTCCTGTCACTTTAATCAAATCTGAAAATTAATCAAACAAATGTAATCATTTCATGGGCGTCATAGAGGGAGAGAAGTGGGACTGACTAGGAAGGGATTTGTTTCTCTCTAACTGTCATGGGACAGGTGAAATTTGCCCAATAAATGAACATGATGATTAAAGGTGCACTATGTAGATTTGGTAGTGAAATTTGAAAGTTGGAGAAGTGAAACTTTTCTATGCTTTATTTTCTGAACTTAATTCACAAACTTTATTCAAAGAAGAAAATGGGTCCCTGAACACTGTTTGGAGCTAAAAAAGCGACCAGGAGAGTTACGGTTTCACTGTTGCAGACCCACCACTATAACTTCTTGCGTAGCATTTTATCTACAAACAGTAACAGGGACCAAATTTTCCTCTGAGGACAGTTTGTGTATAGAGTTATGAACATATACCACATAATCTGTACACTTCTCCAACTTTCACATTTCTCTAACAAAACTACAAAGTGCACCTTTAACTCTGTCTTAACTCTTTAAAGAAAATAAATATAAACATTTAGATGCTTAAAAATGATTAAAATTCCCAAAAAGATGAATACATCACAGTTTAAATCATTGTTATGTTTTAATTTAAAGTGCAAAAAAACATTTTCAAATGACTAACATAGTGTTACTAATTCAAAGTAGTCACAATACCTGAATTTAAAACTTTGATAAACAGTAGATACATGTTTCAATTGGAGCATCTCCAGGGGTCCATGAAAAGATGTCACATTCGGCCCCTCCACCACAGCCTCAGCCAACCCTGAGATATTACTATGACCACACCTCCGTTATGTAAATGACCTATTAAAACATTTTCCTCCTTTAATACTCATCAATGTCACACATTGTATAAGGAGACTATCTCTCTTATGGGTCGATGCTTTGAAAAAAAAACTACGTCTATTTCTTATGAAAGATGAGAAAGAGAAGAATGAGTGACAGCAAACATCTGCACAATGTCTAAATTGCACAAACACGTTCACAACATTTCAGTACCAAAACATTGCCCAAATATATTTGTGCAGTTTAGACAGCTTGCAGGGGTTTACCTGTACATTTTTGATTGACTCATTCCTCTCTTATACATTTTTCTTGTGAAAAGGTTGTACTTTATTTTAAAGCTTCAGTATTTTCTGACAGTATCGATCATTAAAAAAGAAGACATTGTGATGTTTTATAACGCTTGCTAAAGGAGGAACATTTTGACAACCTTGACTTCAATCTTTGAATGGGTAATTTGCGTAATGGCGTTGTGGTTGTAGTTATATCTCAGGGTTGGCTGAGGCTGTGGTCGAGGGGCCCAATGTGAGGGGCCCAGAAATCCTGGAGACGCCCCTGATCAATATGATGACAAACCTGTTAAGAGTTTGGTTTCTCAAAGGGAAACATGTCCTTGCATTTACCGCCAGGAGCTGAGTTCAGGCCGCAGCAAACATTTCTAACATTTTTTCAAATCATTTTTATGACGGATTAATCTGACTAATATTTTCTGTGAGTGTTTAGTCTACTAAATGTTTGTAAAGGGTAAAAAATGTTCAAATTCCTGAGGCAAAGAGAGACTATAAATGGCTTGCTGTCAGACATAGACAAACAGAAAATCCTCACATTTAATTAAAGGTTTACATTTTTTGAAGTCTTACTCACATGAACATGTTTAGACTACATTAAAGGCATTCTCATTACTGTGGTTCTCGTGCTAAATAGAGCCCCCATCTGTGATTAAAGGTAGACTAATCAAAGTAAAGATCGTTTTAGCACCAGATTCTGTGTGTGTTACTCTAACTCCACGGCAGCTCTTCAGGTCAACATGGAAGAAAGTTAACCTCGTGTCAGCTTTAGCTAAATGTAAGAATGAGTAAGCCAGACTGACATATTCCCCTGCTTATTACTGATGTGGTTCCATACACAGATATATAACAGAGGTGCAGTGATTTTAAAAATCAGGGCCGATACCAATGTTTAAAATATCAATTTATCAAATAGCTGATTCTCATACCGATGTTTCATTCTCTACTTCTTTATAATTGTTTGTGTCTGTTTTCAGAAAAAGCTCTTTCATTTTGTGTTTTTAAATTATTGTTTGTAGTCCCTCATCTTTCAGTATGTGAGAGACGGTGTAAGACTACCACACAGTTGGCTTTTTCTGTCACATTCTACCATGAAAACAAATGAGAGTTTGTCCAACAGGTGACATCTTCTGCCATATAAAAACCTTTCCTCTATATCAGCAGTTAGCTTACCAGCATTAAAATGCTGCAACACATCAGATAGATATCGGCTATACCTTATATATCAGTGTATGGCACATTATTCACTGATGGGCCTATGTTTGTCAACAGGGCCGATATTGGCCGTTTAAGGCCAGCACTATGAGGAGAGAAAAGTGATGGGCAGCTCTATTTTTAGAAATCAGGATAATGCGTGATAAACAAACTGATACTAAATAATACGTATCAGCGTTTCTAGTGAATTGAATGAATAAAAAGTATTTTTCACAACTAAATTTGCAACACTTAATCTGCAGGTTCGCTGATTGCTAGCTTGAGCTTCATCTGAATGCATGAAAACAGTGTGAGAGTGTGTAAAATGTCCACATGATGATTGAGAAAGTAGTGCTTGTATGCATCAAAACGTTGATCTAATTGACATATCTGAAGTAACTTCAGATCTTTGCGATGTGTTGCAAAATGACATGTTGCGATAACGATAAAATTGCAATTTATTGTGCAGCCCTAAACCAGAGGTCTTCTTCATGAGAAGATTTATAACAAAGGGGGCCACGGCCATAAATAGGCTGACAAGCATTACAGTCCATTACGTGCAACGTTTATATTCCACTCGAGAACAAGACAGATTTGTCTTGTCTTCATCATCATGCATCATCTGAGCAGACAGGCTGCAGTCACTCTGTCTGTCTCTGTTGGTTTGTCGTTGTGAGGCTCTGTTTGTAAAGTTTACAGCTCTACATGCTGCCTCTTCTGCATTGATCTGTGTACACTGACACAGCTAAAAAACAAAAGTGTGTTTGTACCGTTACAAACGATATCCCACCCTATACTCCAAAAAAGAAACAAAAAAGTTAGGATCATTATCCATTACAGCGTTTCATTAAAGGAAGAATGTGCGACATTTATAAAACATAAACGCTGATAAATCTGACAGGCCAATAATGGCTGAATAATATCAACAGACCCATAAAGTTCAGTCAGACTGTACGTGTAGCAGAATGACTTTAAACAGTAATCTCATGATTTGTTGCTGAGACCTCATTAAACTTTCTACTGAACTTCGAAACATTCTGTGGAGGTTTTCCTCTGTCATGTGTTAAATATGTCAAAAGAGGCTCGTTTCAAGTCCAAACTTAGGTGACTTCACGAGTTAACAGAAATGTTAATCTAACTTTTTTGAATTTGCAACTAAAACATTTTTGATTTGACTTATTACCAAGTTTAATAACTTTGTTTATCAATGAAAACTGTCTTCTTCTATTATCCTCTTTCACCCTCAGCATGTGTGTATATGACCTCATTTCATACACGAGTAGGCTTTTGGATGTTCACAGGTTTGTGAGGGAGCATTTTGGAGCCACATTCACATCTGAGACAATAACATATATCTTGTAAGTTATCTAAACTATGTTATATAAAGCAAATGGCAGGAAAAATACATGATACATTTCTGGCAGGCAAAACAGTTTTTCATATTTGTGGACAAATTAATGAACTGAGAAAATGTTCCATCACAAAGACAGAATAAGCTACGTTTGTAATACATAGGGTTGTCACGATACCAAAAATGTAAACTTTGATAATCTACTAGTAAAAAATCAATCATTACCGATACCACAGCAACAAAAACGGAAGTCCTACACACCCAATACTGATAATTTCTTGTTTGTTTTTTTAAGATTTATTTTTGAGCTTTTCATGTCTTTATTCTTGGGACAGCTGATAGAGTCGAACGACATGCAGGATAAGGAGCCACAGGTCGGACCCAAACCCTAGCCGCCCGCTTGGAGGACTACTGCCTCCATACATGGGGCAAGCACACCAACCACTAGGATACCTGCGCTTTAATTTCTTGTTTTTAGTTACTAAAATTGCAGGGCAAACTCCTGCACACTGTCTACATTGCACAAATACACTGACAACATTTCTGTACCGATATGATGCTAAGGTTTGCCTGCAACTTTTGATGGATTCTCCCCTCTCTCTTCACCTGTCTTATTAAATAGATTTTTTTATTTTTTTTAAGGTGTCATTACTTTTAGATAATATCATTCATTAAAATAACGGAGTATGTATCGTTTACAAACACATAGTATCAGAAATGTGGAAAACTTGAGTAGTACATCCTGCACATAATTTAAGACCTACTAAATAAATAAAAAAGTGTTTAATTTAAAAATACACGGCGTCTGCAGGAGTCTCCTCCCTCTGAGCTGCAGCAGGAGCCGACAGTGAGGAGGAATCTGGGGATGAGCATCTGTGTTTTGATTTGTCCTCACTGCACCCGCAGCCTTCATCACTCACACACACTTGCACAACGTTCCGCGCGATGCTGGCACGAAATATTATCTCATGTCTGCAGACTGCACGGATGAGCCACATGGGTTAGTTTAGCTGGAAACTGTTTAGAAGACTTGAGAATTGGCAGAAAAGACGGGACACCTTCTCTCCACATGTGGCCTGAAGCATGATCACAGCTCCTACAGACGAACCTCTGAGACTGTCACTGGGTTATTGTGCACCGTTTACACCACAGATGGCCCCGCTTACATCAAACACTTGTGAGAAACTGTTTTACTGTCAATTAAGATGAACTATTATCTGTCTGAAAAGAAGCTAGTTTAAAATGTTCCGTGAGAGTCTTTGGAATATCCTGAATCCACGAGTCAATCATGAACAGAAACTGCAACCCGCGTTGACAGACATCTTTTTCCATGACGACTAAACTCACTTTGAATATTTATGTTTTCAATTAAAACCGTGCGAATGAGTAACATCAGCAGGAAGCTGAGAGCCTGTGTCCATTAACGCCGTATTGTGCGATGGCAGTCTTCAATACAATACCAATGTAGTTCAGCGTTTTCAGAGTGCAAAAACACCCTCATCATGAGTTGTTCCAGGTCTCTTCATTGTAACTTGAAAAAAAGTTCAACTTCTGAAACAGCACCGTGTTTGTCAATGTCACTTCTCTCTCACCGACCACTCAAAATTCAAGAAGGGGTGTTAATTGTGATATCAGCTTTGTCATCAGCAATGATGGAGGACAACTAATCTAAGTGGTCTTTGCGAGGAAACAATGGACATGATTCCGTTACATTGTTTCATTTGTTCTTGGTGATATTTCCTTGAATGAAGGAAAATATTCAGCTCACATGTCTATTTAAAGCAACATTACGTAGGAATTTGGTTTGGTGCACTTTGGAGCCCACTGAAGGTCTTGGACTTCAACTGCACGGTCATAAAACACATTGCTGTCGTGGCTCCCTCTCACAGACTATAGCCGTTTTAACATATGAACTCCTGAAAAGATCTAGATAACTTCAGGAGGACTGCTCCGGATATTCTCCTAACCTGGCTGATCACATATATTCCTCGTAGTGGGAGAGTTTCCCTGTCAGTCAGGAGGGGGGTGGGGGGTCTCCTGAGGTATGACGTGATGTAAAAAGAAATGGCACAGAAGTAGCAGACAAAGCGACAGATTCCGACACACAATGCTGTAATGAGAATATTTACCTTTACTGTATATGAATGCTACGTGTAGTCTGGCGGAATCACACTATCAACACAAGAGTGGAGAACAACATACTGACGAACAGAAAACATAATGCAGCCGTTTAGTCATTTGCACAGCAATCGTAGAGGTCACGGTACAGACACTCTATGCACCATGCAGCAGTCACAGTATATAAACATCAAGAGGTGAATTCTCCGGAGAATATCCTGTTGAGTTCTCAAATCGGCTCATTCGGACTTGCTGCAGAAAAAATACTAGAGGTTGGCTGTTTGCATTCACACATACAGCTCCTCCTGGAAATATCAGGAACATTTCAGGGGTTTTCTGCAAGTGTGAAAACCCTAAATGTGTATTTTTCTGACAAGCAGAGAATGGTGTTGTTAGAAACCAGAAAACCATGTCGACTGACAAGGTACAGTAATATTACCAGATTTTGCGTAAAAATGACTCGTCTACAGCTCGTTTTAGAGACAACTTACAGGTGTAAGATGGATTTATTTATTTATATATATTGTATACAAACCTTAGATATAAAACCAGAGATGCCATTCTCCTTGTTGAAAGTTATTATACTGTTAGATTGACCTTTGTAAATACTATTTTTAGTTAGAAAAGTGACATATTGTTACTTCAAAACAGACTATACAGTCACTATTGACTGATATGGAAGTCAACTTTGGTAACCTGTGGTAACAGTAAGCTCGTTGTGAAACGTTATGTAACTGACCCTGTGAGCGCTACCAGCGCTAAAACTGCTGTCAATGGACCCAGACCTTTAATGTTTTCTACATGAGGAATATGATATCTAAACAACGATACTACACAAAAACGAATTACACTATTCTGAAACTGTACAGCTGCTGCGTTTAACTTGACTGTCTGTTTCGCTAACCCGTAAAATAAGCCAGCGCCTGTGTCCTTATCAAAGTAAACTAAAAGTGGAAATGTGAAAGTTACCTCTAGGCTGGTGTCTCAATCATTCAAGTCAATCAAACCACCTCATTACAGGGGTGATTTGTTTTGAGCAGCTTGCACATAAAACACAGAGATGAAAATGAATACATCAACCATGTTTTAATATGAAAAATGTTTGTTTCTGAGAGGCTGTGAGCAGTACATCAGCTCTGATGAGAAGCTTTTTTTACTTTCATCCTCTGCTGATTACATCACCTCATATATCAGAGAAGTGAAGTGCTCTTGTATAACTTAGCATAAATTATACAATCTAAATGCTGCAGAGCTGCAAAGTGCACCTGACAGCAGGAATTAGTATTCTCTGCATGTCAGGTGCTTAACTGAGAGGTGTGAAGGGTTTCAGTAAAACCTGAACAGAGAGAGAGGCGGGGCGATAGAAGCTTGTTTCAACGCGACTCGTCTTTGTGTGTGCACCGCTTTATATGGACCATGAATTTACTTATTTTTTAAATCCCTTTATTTACATTTGGGAAACCAGGTTTAAATATGACAAAGTGTTAATGAATTTTCCATCCTGCAGACGGTCTTCATCTTCCTGCACTCAGAGTAGATGTGACTGTACAGGTTCTTTTGTCTCATTTACAGGTACACCTGAAACCTGCCTGTCTAATGACCCAAAACAGTTTAAACTACTTCTGCCAGAATTAACTCCTTAATGAAAATTAGACTTATGTCCAAAATAAATGCATTACATTTTTTAAACCATAGAAACCGTGTTCTATTTTGTCCCTTTCGGTGCACCATAGTAACGCCTCTGTAGTGTCTTCCTACAGCTGCAGTGATGGTAAATAACACCACCTTGTGACATCAAACATTTCTCCTTTTAACATTAATTTTTGCTGTTTTAATGTACTTGTCAATCTGGAGCGAGATCCTTTTTCTAAGATCTAAGAAGGAGTCATTTCGTGACTTTTTCTTTACTGCAATGCAAAATATATTTCATACATGCGATTAAAAATGTGATTTACCACAATTAAATTTTGAAATTCAGCAATCAAATGGGGTTGAAGAATCATTTCACAGCTAAACTCTTGGAGGTAGCGTATACTATGACCAAAGAGATCCAGAAATATTCAAGATGTGTGAAGGAGTTCTTGTTTGTTTTCCATTCAAGTTTTGTAGTTGCCGGTTGGTTGCATTTAAGAGCTCAAATTTTACATTTGTTTTTTTATGTTTCAGAAATATTGGATAATTGTATCTGCTGAACATTAGGAATTTGCATGCACACTTGGTATAAAGCTTGCATAAAGATAGAAATATTCTTGTTAAAGGTGTGGACCACTCAACCTTTCCACCCGGGTCACTTTAGATCTGTTGCTCTTTGTGTTCGTTATTTGCAAATATGAGATTAATAGTTCACTCTTCAGGGTTTGGAAATGAGTTGCTCGGAGTTTGAATCCTCTGAGTGTTTTTTTGTATCCGTGCAAATATTAATTGCATGTATATTTCAAAGTAGTTCAAAGATATATTAAACAATGAGTTTGCAGAAAGTCTAAACACACAGGCGAAAGACGCAGCATGTTTCCTGAGTCCATCTGCAAAGTTAAAAGCTTTAAGCTACGGGCTGGGAATGGATTAGATGTCAACATGTTTCCCATTGATCTTATCAGAGAAAGTTTACTTCTGATTGGCTGGAAGGGGCTGCTTTTCTTCCCTATCATCACCTCTGCAATGAAGCAATACATCTGTGCATGTATTTTTTTTGTCAAATTATTGGGGGATTTAATTTCAAAAACTCAAAACATAAACAGCCCTTACTTTCTTTCACACCTCTACCTCAGCCAGATCAAATATCTCATTCTCTCTCTCTCTCTCTCTCTGCCTCTCTCTCTCTCAGCATTCGTCTGTCTGTCCATCTCACTCTCGTGAAAGGAACATCTCAGGCACGCTGTGAAAGAATTTCTCGGAATTTGGCTCAAACAGCCTCTCCAACTGAAGGGTGAAACGATTGGAATTTGATGGAGTAAGGTCAAGGTCACTCTGACCTTACACAAATAGTATTTGCACATCTCAACCTCATCCAGACCCTCTGATGGTGTGAAATACGCATCTCTTCCGCCAGCAGCTTCAGCACAGCAGTATTTCCTGCTTCTTTTTCCATATAAACGTCAGAACCTTGACATCAAAGAATTCAAATTTCTTGCAGTAAGTATTCTTGCAGTCAGCTTATTTTGTGCAGTTTCTTGTAGGGTGTGGAGTTGACAGAACTTTGCACGAGGGTTGTAGCTAGTTGATGTAGTTCAGGTAAAGTGCTGTTACTTACCAATGCTGTAAAAAGGTCAAAGGTCCTCAGACTGTTCAGCTCCTGATGCAGTTTTATTTAAACAACTCAACGTTTCTATCTACAAGCTCTTCCTCAGGCAAACGTTGCAAGAGACAAATCTTTTCTGGTGTGTGGCAATCAGCATGAATCATTATCTCCAGTTGATCAACTCACTCATGTTGAACAACTGCCCATGTCTCCAACTGTAGACGACTCGAACAACAGCTTCACAACTCCATCCTGTATGGCCTTTGCAGTGTCACCAGTCCTGCATGAGTGAGGAAGTAAACTCTTCCTTTTGACTAAGACTGAATGTAAACAATCTCCTGCTCTGATTTTGTGACGTCTTCCAATCCAGCAAAGTGTAGCGACAACTTTGATCTTCAATTCCATATTGTGTCCGAAGATATATACCTCCCTCAGTCATTCATGTCTGATTCCATGAAGAAGATCTTCAGCACTCGAAGACGTTGGAAGGGCACGTTCAGCTTTGCATGGAGAAAAATGTTGCACAGTGCTAACATTGTTCGGTGCATTGAGCATGTGGGCGAGAGGACTTCAGCTTGACTGGCTTGTTTGTCTGCTGCCCGCTCTCTTTGTGATTATCAGATAATGATTGAAAGTCTTCGACGTGTCCTGCTACACGTTTCAGTTTACGCTCTTCAGGCGATGGTTGAGCTCATAGGACTTGATGTTACAATCCCTCTTACAATAATTGGCACTTTATTGAGTCTTGAATGGGGGGGGGGGGGGGTAATCACTTCATTGGGGTTATCAGGTGGGCACCCTCCTTCCTTGATGTTTCATTGATAGGCCCACAACATCTCCAGTGGGCTCAACGGCAACACCTGGCGTCCCAGGTGCACCCCCCTCTGCTTTTACCCCTCCTGTATGTTTATGGTCATCTTGCAGCCCAGTTGGGATCCTTTCTTTTCAGCCAGATCCAATTGCTGCTTTGTTCTGCAGCCTCTGACAGCAACTTGATGGCTCGTTGGAGGGCCTGTCCACAGACTCCCATCCCTTTCAGTAGCCTGGTGGAAGATGTTGCAACAAAGCCTCTGCAGCCAATCTCCACAGGGAGTACTTGAGTTCTCCAGCCCCGTTGTACTGCCTCGCCTGCCAGATCTGAATATTTCAGCCTCTTGCGTTCATATGCTTCCCCAACTGCAGCCTCCCATGGTACAGTTAGTTCCACAATATATAGGGACTTTTGTGAAGCTGACCACATAATCAAATCCGGCCTGAGATTGGTTGCAACAATTTCTGGTGGAAATACAAGCTTCTGGTCAAGATCAACTTGCATTCCCTTCTCACAGTTGGATTCCTTCGGTCTTGTCCTGCTGGTACGAAGGTAGTAGTGTAATTGATGCCAGAGGTTGGGGGAGAGAGTGCATTGGTGGTAGCCCTCCTCCCGTCTAGTATTAGAGCCAGTTGCCGGAGGACCTGGTTGTGCCTCCAGGTATACCGTCCTTGGGTGAGGCTTGTTCTGCAGCCGGTGAGGATATGTCTTAGGGTTGCTGGTGTTTGGCAGAGTGGACATGCTGGGTCTTCTCCAAACCACTGGCTTAGATTCTTAGGAGTGGGAAGGACATCATAGGTGGCTCTAATGATGAAACTAAGTCTGCTTCCTTCCATCTCCCAAACATCCCTCCATGTGATTTTTCGATGCTCCAGATTTTCCCATCTCGTCCATTGGCCCTGTTTGGCCTGTGAGACAGCCATTGCACATCTTTTTGCCTCTTCCTAGTGACGCACCTCTGCTACTACAAGCTTTCTTCTCTGGCTGAGTGTTGCTTTGTGCCATGTAGGTCTGTTCCGAGACCAAGACCACCTCTTCCTTGCTGCACCTGGCCTACAATGTCCCCATGCCTGAGAGCTGATTTTGCCTGTTGTACAGCCTCAGTTGGGGTCCACTTCCTCCCTGTTGCCAATCTGGGAGCAGCCGCTCGTATTGTGGAGTCTTGGGATTCGGTCAGGGTCATGTCCAGTCTTACCTTGGCGCATTTGTACTCCTCAGCCAGGCTTGTGACCGGCAGTTCCAGCACGCCAATTCCATACAAGCCGATATTGCTGAGACAACGTGGGAGTCCAAGCCATTTCTTGATGTATGAACTGACTGTTCTCTCTAGCTTCTCTACTTTGGTGACAGGAACCTCATAGACTGTCAGAGGCCACATTAGACGGGGGAGCAATCCAAACTGGAGGCTCCACAGTTTCAACCTGCCAGGAAGGAGGGTCTTGTCTATGTTTACAAGGCCATTGATGGTTTCTTCCCTCAGTTTTTCGCTTTGGTCAGAGTCCTTGAGGCTTGAGTTGTACCAACGCCCCAAGCTTTTAACTGGCTTCTCTGACACCATTGGAATGGGTCGATATGGAATCTCTGGTCTGTGAGTTTTCCCTTCACAATGGAGATACTCCTGGATTTGCTGGGTTTGAACTTCATCCGTGCCCATGTTATGTTTGAATGAAGCTTTTTTAGCAGCCGTTTCGTGCATGCAACGGTTGATGTCAGGGTGGTCATGTCATCCATATAGGCACGGATAGGAGGTAGCTGCTGTCCCGACTTCAGACGTTCTCCTCCCACCACCCACTTAGATGCTCTGATGATCAGCTCCATTGCCATGGTAAAGGCTAATGGGGAGATGGTGCACCCTGCCGTTATTCCTATTTCCAAAGATTGCCAGGATGTAGTGAACTCTGATGTTGTGAGGCAGAACTGCAAATCTTGGAAATAGTTTCTGACCAGTTTGGTGATGGTCTCTGGAACGTGGAAGAACTCAAAGGCTGTCCAGAGGAGAGTATGAGGGACAGATCCAAAGGCGTTGGCTCCTCATTTAGTTGGGAGAATGGTTTTGAAACTAAACGAGCAGTGGTTGATGACCATTGACCGTTGCTGCCTGGCACGCACATTAGCATACATAATTTTTGTAGTGCATACTTAGAGCTCTGCTTTTTATAACCCGTTTGGAGCTTGCTTGAACTACCCAAAACTTTTCTTTAGCCTTTTTCACTTAAGCTCTCTTTTGGGAATTTGGGAAAAAACAGTTAATCCCCTCATCCCCTAAAAAATGTAGAAGACCTTTGAACAAGGGTCAGGTCAGGCATGCAGGGATTACCGCAAAGCATTTGTCCCCGGTGATTCTAAACTACTGAAGAGCAGTAAATTAAATTTTATTCTGACTTCAGTTGTGAGAATACGTTTTTTTTTATCGTTGACTTTGTAAGCTGTTCTCACGTTCAGTTTGACTTCCAGTAAAAAGTATCCTGATGAACTGTTTGTTTGTTTTCATGGTGTTTCAATGAAAAATATCAGGAACTAGTCCTTCGATTTTAAGCTCTGGTAGCTTCACACTTTCATTATTTTTTTTTTACCTAACCACCATCTCAGAGACCCTCTGTTATGAACATGGTCAACGTTATGAAACCTCCAGTACAAAATAAGACAAACTGTTTTAATAGCCAGTTTTAAGTTGAAAAGCTCTTCTTTCTTCCCATCGGGTCCAAACAGGTTTCCTAAAACATGTTGTAAACTTTGTCCCACAGGTCTGGCAGAGGCCGCCTGAGGCTGGGCATGTATAATAGGATTAGAGGTGGACCTGTGGCTGAACCAAATGACATGATGTAACAGAGCTGAGTCAGTGACAGTTCACCTGAACAGACATCGCAGAGGAAAATATATATTTTTTTTTAAACCAAAACTTTGTGGACAGTCGAGTGTATAGAGATATACATTTAGCCCGTGCAGAAGCCGCACTCTTTAAAGTAAGTCTATCATAAAGAAAACTCTGCCTTTATTAAAACAACTTTATTTTCATTTGTATTGATATCAACCATAACAAAACCAGATAGAACAGCATCTCTACATTAGAAACTGGTAAAAGGTTGACTTGGTGGTATATCCTTTATTATACAGCTGTCAGATAGTTATAATGGGGAACACGCTGCTGAAGAGGGAATAAGAGGATCTGATGTGATGGACAGATGTTTATTCCAGTCCACAACTAACCCGCTTTTACCCAAATACTCTACAACACATGCACATGGTGTTATAAAAAAAAAGATGAGCGGGAGGGGGAGAATACTTTTTACACTCAAGTGTTATTTGTTAAAACCAGGAGAACTAATGTTAGTGGTGTTCACACCTAGGGTCCAAAGGTAAAACAGGACGCTATGTTCCAATCGTTCATTTCTGTTTTCATATACACTGAGAACAGAACTGTTAATGCTGGGATTCAACAGGTCACTGCCTCTTTAATCCCACAGAGATAAAAAAAAATAATAATAATAATAATCAGCAACTGCAGCTGGTCTGCACCAGACAAGGGAAAAATGAACAATTTTACAGAAAATGTATTTTTGTGCATACGCTTGTCCACACCCAAAATGATTTTAACACGTTCACACATTATGGCAGTATTTACACTTGAGTATTTTAATTATGTTGAACAGGTAAGCCTATTATTGCACATGTCTCATATATTGCATTGTCTTTGTATATCATATTTTATTGTCTTTGTGTATCATAATGCAGTGTCCTCATGACGACTCATGTTAGGGGTTATTGACGAGTTTAAGTGACATCCGCACAAATAAGTTTTTGTGGAGGTTCAGCCTGCACTTAGGGTCCCTGAATCTCCTGCTGGAAGGTAAAGGCTGGGACTCCTGGTGTAAATGTGAGTTGGGTCTGACACAAATTTTCTGTGCTTGTCTGATAAGAAGGGACGGATAGTTTTCAACCCTAATGATGTAGCTGCACTGCATGTCAAGTTACCATACCAGGCAATGATGATGTATCTTACGATAGTTTTTAATATGGCCCAGGAAAAGAATAACGCGATCTTCTGCTCCACTCCATCAACCCGAAGTCTATGGAGCAGAAGATCATGTTGGAGTTATCACTTGTTAAAATGTATGAAATCATACATGAAGGGGGCCACGTTCTTTTGGTCCACTACATCCATTATGTCTGATAATGGATACCTCGTCTGGGATTTATCTTTAACATGCTTCTTTGGCACTCCTGTATCATGATATGATTCTTATCACAAGACTCTTTCCAATTCAAAGCCATTTTGATTTAAAATATGTTAAATGACATGCAGGGATGAATGGCTGAGATTAGAGATTCCAGAGACATTCCAGCTGACGCTGCACATAATTTATCCTTGTACCCACTTCTCCTCCACTCATTTCACCTCATCTGTATGCTGCACATTTCTGTACCATTAACTGCACAATATTATAACATGTTACAACCTCTTAGAGGGAAAATGAAGCACCTCTCTTGTGATTGGTCAGTTTCTGATGCTAATCCTCCTGAGACATGCACTCCCATCCAGAGTCTGTATGAAGTCTTTGTGTTTGCAGAGAACTCCCCCTGGGCTGCAGCATAGATGTAAGGCTGTGACCTGCTTCAACTATACGACCACAAGTGTGTTCAGGTTCAGTCTGAGAGGGCAAAGACACGGATATGTAACCTCAGACAAGAAAACATTAGTCAGCTTACCCAGCAGTCCCTCAGTCAGTGTGTTGATTAACATTATCTTTAAAAGCCACAGATGCGTCATGTTTTTTGCTGCCGTTTGCTCTCTTCTCTTTACCCTGTTCACCTCTCTGACAGATGGAGCCGACAACAGAAATACCCGTTTTTGGAGAAATGGCTTTAAAGATTTGCAAAACAGTCCCCTAATTTGCATATGTTCTGGTTTTACATGTTAACAGCCAACACAGGGCACTTTTAAACACACTGTGGGCCCTCAGTAAGTGCGCCATGTGCTGCCCCATTCCTGAGTTAATTTGTAACTAGCATCAGTGCCCTCGCAAAAAGGAAAATCCAGAAGTTTTGAAATATTGCTGGCTGTAAGCGCTGCCCCATGGAATGGCTTGCAGAGCATACACAGGGCCAGTAGTGTGTGTAGAGCCCAGTGTAATTAAAGGGTGCTATAGTGCTGGCAGGACTGAGGTGAAGTTTGTCCCACTGACTCAAGGGATATTTCAGGAGGTGTGTTTAAGTGACAGAGTTGTGAGGAATGTTCCAGCAACACTCTGAATCTTCCTTATTAACAGGGATGCTGGGGTTACTGTGATTTCAATCGCAAGCCTTGTTTGTGTAGCAGCCCTATTTATTTTTAATCATTCGGATACCGAAGGAAAAGTTAATATCAAGCCAGTGAAGGACATTTTTACTTATGATATTTGTTGGCAAACACACGCACTACATTTTTATCAATGATTGAATGTTTGGTTTAAATTAAAAGCAGAATCGCTCACAGTCTGCTGGATTTCCATTAGTGGTAACACAGCTGGCAGTGTGTCGCTTTGCTGCTCACTCGGCCTGTTTGGAAGCACATGGCTGGATCAACCCAGTGGGGATACAAGAGTCTGTTGGGGCCTTAGGCAGAAGTTTACAAGGGGCCCCTCCAACCGCGTTCATCAGCATTATGTAATAAATAATCTGAAGAAAAAAAACTGCAAAATGTAAACATTTCATTATTTATCTCCAAAGGTCACTACTGAGAAAATGTATTCTGTGTAACATCGTCCAAGACACAGTTGATTGGTTATAAGGAGTTTGTACCGTCTCTACTAGCTTATTCATGTTCTTTCAGCTTGCTAGCTAAGCTAACAAGCCGACTGCCAATGACCCGACTCTGATCCCCAGCGGTATACACTCGACTGGTCATGGCCAGCAGAGTTGGACACACTAGGCTGCTCTGCTAGCTAAGCTGCTAATGTTAGACATCAGTGAACAGACGCCTTAATGTAATGACAGCTGAGGTTATGTTATTCAAGTGTCTCTACCCAATAGTTTAGACTGGACTAGCAGCATTCAGTCATTTACCTTTGTCTCTAATTATCATTATCTGCCCCAGTCACCACTGTCTTGCTGTCTTCCTCTTTTTTGCTCTTTATTTTTTACTCCCAGAGGTTTAATTCCTCCATATCCTCCGTTGACATTCATTGACAAACGTGGGTTTTTACAGGAATAATACATGCGCAGTTAGCAGAATGAGTGTGAGTTCTAGCAAACTTTGCGCATTTTAAGACAGTTGTTCAGCCTCAAGCAGTTGCCTGCCTTATCTATGGACAAGCAGCACCTCTGGATAAATCATGGAGGGTAATAGTGCTGAAACTTGTTTCTTGACTGTCAGACTGAAGCTGGAAACAGAAGTTAATACGATTTCTGTCTGGGAGGGGGATTCCGTTTTCCTTATCAATCACTAAAGATCAACGTAGCCACATAAAGTTTGTATCATTGATTTATCCATGAATATTGAAAGTGGACAAAAAACAAAATTGTTCCCCACTGTCCGTAGTTTTTATATTTTGTATTTTTGTTCTTGGCATCCAGTAGGGGTCTTTCTGCTTGATCCATATCCACTGTTTGCTTCTGGCAACCACTTTTGAGACTGACCCAGTGGTTTCATCAAAAGCTGCTTTACATGCTCATAGACCTCTTTGTTTAAACTTCAGTGAAGGGTTACCAAAGTATCAAATCAGGTCCAGGTCTGGGGCAGGCAGTCTGAGGTCAAAACCAGCAATTCTCAACCTTCTTTCTGCAGCAGGCCATGCATGGTTTCCTTTGTCGACAGAAGGATCTTTGGACTTTTTTTTATCTTCTCAGACCATCTTTTGGACTTAGTTACTCTCTGTGACAAGGAGATGGCTCTCTCCAACTTGAGCCATATCCACTGGTTGCTTCTTTTACCTGCACCTGAGACTGATCCAGGGGTTAACTGTAGAGCCTGTCTCTTGCGCCTTTGCTTCTTCAGTAGTCAGAAAGAAGAAGAAGCCACATGCCTCTGCAAATTTCCTTATAAAATCCTTATAGGCCTTTCAAGGAACTGTTGGCTCTGCAATATTCATCAGCAAAAAGATTAGAGTACCAAATATGAGATGGTGGATACAATCTCAGGTCGAAAGATAAACTGCTTGTCTTATATTCAACAAAATATTTCAATTATTGGCCATGCATAGTTATCCTTTGTCTGTCTCAGAATATAAAGGCAGAACCTCAGACCATTGTCTTTCTAGGTTTTGTTTATACTTTGTGGCACTGACATGTCCCTTCCCCACTTGATCTAAAGATCTTCTGTTAGGCTCATGAGGGAGAGAGGCTGATTGTACAGCTGGTCTGAGAGATGTCTTCATCGGCATCTCTTGAGTTGGGTCAGAACCACTAATGGAGATACTTAAAGGAATCACATTATCTGTAGCGCGGATGGTAAAGCTGATCTTGTTTGCTTCCATTTCTCATTGGTCCATTCAACTGATCCTTCTTCTCTCACTTTGTCATTGCATACATTACCCCTGTTCAGCAAGACTGATAGCCTTTGTACTTCTTTCTGTGTGTTTCTGTTGGAGGACATCCTGAACCACCACTTACCTTCCCTCTGGCTTTGTAGCCTTGAATCAAGTTGATAAGCTCTTCCCCAGTCCAAGCCTCCTGTTGTACATTGGACCTGCCCTCTAACAACCCTCTTTTTCAGGGCAACTGTAGATCGCTGCACTGTGTTAGATGATGTCCATTTCAACAACGTTCATATTGATGGTACTGCCATGCTGATGGTCTTGTCTCAGAACTATTTAAGATTTTAAATCTGTGCGGCCCTGAGTTTATCTGAGCACCAGATCTTTTTGAACAGACCTCAAACCAAAGGAACATCTGACAACATCATCTTAAGAACCATCAAAAAATTGGCCTGATTATCTCAGAGTGTGTACCCCTCTTTAGTTGTTGCTCCTTCTTTGTCCTCGAGGTTCGTGTTGTTCAATCTTTCAAAATGTTGCTAGACAGCCCAGATACTGATGGTCTTCACAGATGCAGAATCTGGTGTCTTTAAGCCCCTCTTGACTATATGCATTCGACCTATCAGCTTTGTCATGTCCTTCATGGCTGCCCTGACTGGTGAACGGCCAAGTCCAGTCTCAGTTTTTTCACTGCCCACTACCCATCTTGAGGCCTGGGAGATGACTTGCACATCCATTTGAAGGCCAAGAGGGTGATAGTGCAGCGTGCCATGATGCCTGTTGCAGTGCACTGCTATGTTGTTGTAAAGTCAGCCGTGCATGAAGCACAGTTGCAGGGCCTGAAATGGGTTTTTCATAATTTGGGGGAATTACCCCTCTAAATGCTCCCTGTAGGGGAGATCATTACTTGTTGGGGAGGAGGAGGGTGGTATTTGTGAGCTTAAGGTTTTGTCCTAATTTAACCTCTGAAGAGTCTTTATAGAACCATTGTCCTGTGTTTTCTTAATTCCTAAAGTTTCTTAAGTGTTCTGCTTAGGGCAAGGCAGCAAGCCAGCTCCTGATGTCTGCCTGAGGTATTAACTGTGCAGCAGAGGCTTTTTTCCTTTGCTTTTTCATCTGTCTCCTCTCCTTGATTAGCCTGTTGATCTCTTGCTGCCTCCTGGACTTGTTTGGCGCTGGTAATGCCTTTCCACTTTCGTTTTGCTCACGTCAAGCGCTCCAATCCAATTAGCCAACAATTGCATGAAACCAGAGCACCTCAAGTGTTACAAGGTTGTTGTTTTGTAAATCAGACTGATGCTGCAGCTGCTGCACTTCTAAATCAATGGAGAATGGGCTGGATTTGTTTTTTTCCAAGGGAATACATTATTAAAAGTTTGAGAACCATTGATATTTAGATCAGTTTCAGTGAGTCAGTTTGAAAGTTGCTCATTTCTGTGGTCTGAAATGAATCACTTTCACCAAACTCTGCAGCATCAGAAGCAGTTATTTATCAGAAGGTTTTGATCTTTTGGAGTGAAATTAGAGTCGTTATGCAGCCAGTATATCAAAAGTATCTGTTCCATCAGATGCACAGGACACAGATGACTGAAAAACAGACTGAAATGCCTCCTGTGCAGACACTGTGGCAGGTACTTTCCTCACCTGTGCCAGGTGTTGATGATTCAATGTGCTCTTGCCAATCTAGAGGTGTTACGCAACTTGACTATTTTGCTCCATCTCCCTTTCAGGTGCTCTCCCAAGTTCCTGGAAAAAATTGTCTGTTATTGTTCTTTTTGCTATTTCACATGAACCTCTCTGATATATCTCACAAAGATTTGCATTCATGTTTTGTTGATAAATTCAACTTTAAATCTACATCTTAAATCTGCTGACATGATGATGTGATTGTGTATAGAGCTGCAATGATTTATCACTAGCTAGATCTAAAGAAAGTCAATCAGCAATTATTTCAGCATTTTAAATGTGAGGATGTGCTGCTGTCTTTGTCACTTACAACAGTTTCTGAAGACTTTGGGTTTGTTTGTGTTCCTTAAGCACTAATTGGACAAAAAACGCAAGATGAAGCTCTTCAATATTTGTATTAAGGTCTCAAAATGTTTGATACTTTTTTTGAGGTCTTATAAAAAGGATACAATCCCTTTTATTTTAACGATCAACAGGATCAATTCAATTTTAACTAATTACAGACTAAAGGTCAAAAAGTTAAATCTATTTTATAAGACAGGTGTGTAGGAGAGAAATAACTATATTCAATTTAGACAGTGTGTAGGTGTTTGCCTACATGTTCTGACGATGAAAAAGAAGAAATCATCCAATACTGGGTACCTATTACTTCTATGTTTGTTGCTGTCATATCATAACATGAATTGATAATGTTTGATTTTACTAGAATCCTATTGAAGTTTAAAGCTGGTATTGTGACAACCCTAACTAAGATTATTTATTTTAATTTTATTTTAATGGTAAATCCTTTAGTTGTTAGAAGAATCAGCGGATGAACAAGAATAATAAATATAATAGATAGTTGCAGGCCTAACCATGCAAAGAATTTCCTTTAGATGGTAATATTTTCTGAACACAGAGCTGCAGGACCCCATCTGCTCCATCGGCAGGCTCTGATCACTGTGACGTGTTCTGGAAAGCCAGGATTACACACTACAGACTGTGGAAAATTAACCACTTCAACCAACCACAGAATCACATGTGCACATCAAGCTTGTTGGTTATGATTATTAATGATCCACAGGCATATTGGAGTCTGCAGCACTGATTGTAATTCTACTTAAAAATGGGATTTTAAGTGTGGCTGTTCGGCTCTGGTGGTGAGTAAAAAGATGACGTTCAAAGGATTGCTCAGGAGGCTGAAATCTTGGCAAATAAAAAGGGTGTATTAATGAACCAAAATGGCATTGTCCCAGGTAAATCCCTCAAAAATAAACAGTATCAGCTGAATCAAACAGCCTCACAGCAAGCTGCCACAAGCAACAATTAACCCTCCAGGCTGTGGCGGATTTGGAAACCGCCTACTATACTAGAAGTACGTATTCAGCATGCGAACAAATGCAAGATCTGCAGTTTGCCATAAATACCCGATGTGTACTTATTCAGGTAAATCTACAGTATGCATCAGACCAGTCTTCTCACCTACTAGTATTTCCCACAATGCAAAGCGCCAGGTCAGAGATTGAAATGATGGTCAGCATGGGCCATCGTAACAGGGGAAATAATAACAATCAAACCAAACTACATAAAGGTACAACAGTCGAAGGCTGAGACTGATTTCGAAACCACCTACTGCATACTACTTTGAAACGTAGTATGTCGTATTTAAGACACTATTTTTTGCCACTATTGAAATGAAGCGATTATCCACGATTAGATATTTTAAACATTTGACAGCCCTAAAAATAACGTAACCTAGCAATGCTTTCTCACTCATCACTTACTGCTTGATTTTAAATTGCCTTCTGTCACTACATGATGAAGTCAATCACCAAAGCCATTTTAGTGGCATTAACTGCTGACGGTTATTAGATCAGTCTTAATTTCAGAAAACACTGTCAGAAGTTTAGCATCTACAGAAATGGGAATTTAACTTCTTTATTTGTTGGAGGTTCATCTGAGCTGCTATTTGTTTGTGTTAATGCTCTTACAGTTGTACAAACTCCTGCTCCAAACTGTTTTCTCTAACTGAGTTTTTCTCTTTGTGATTGTCCTGCAGTGGTGATCATGTGCATGCCTGCAGAAAAAATACGAGAGATCATGCTTGCTGCACACAGACGAAGGCTGACCAACGGAAACCACATGTTCTTTAATGTTGAACTCTTCAACGCCACTTCTTATGGTACGTTCAACATCACATAACGTTCAAGTCTGTGATATTTTACAAACTAAAGTTATAAAGAAATATTCTTACATTTGTATGAATAAGATCTCTGTTTATGTACAGTGATTTAATCCATACATATTTTAACAGAGCCACAGATTCTTTTGTATGTCACTGTTCGCTGAGTGGATAGGATAGTAACAGCTTCTGACATCTGGGACATTAGATATGAAATGAAATCATTAGTATGCAGTGCATACCTTATCCTTGATTTGAGGGATTTTACAAAAAGGATACGGGTAAAAAATACATGTTGAAATTGTAAACCAGTTGCTGTGGCGAGTCAGAGTCGAAGGTAGACTGATTAAAACTGGACACAAACAAGAATCCACATAGTGAACCATACAGAAACAGGCATCTGTTTCCTTTCATGTTGTGTAAAACCAACAGTTTCTCTCCGTTAAAATCATATACAGCAGCTCTGTCAACAGCCTGACAGTTCAAATTTGGAGGGTTCATATTCTTCTCTATAGTAAGTTTTGAACTGTAGGGCTCTGTGGTCAGGTAGGCAATATGCTACATACTTCATACACATGTTACTGTAGGTAACATAAACAGAATTCATCCTGTAAAAAGAAGGCAACAAGTATTGATTTAACAGGGAAATCCTGGATGAGAGTCCCATCTTTGTTTTCTTGGTGTTGCTTTGAATAGTAAGTCAACTAACTCCAACAGTGCATCAAAAAGAAGGAAAACACCAACATGAAATGGACTTGAGCTTATATAGTGCTTTTCTAGTCTTCTGACTACTCAAAGCATATCACGCCCACTCATTCACACACTGATGGTACTGATTGCTATGTAGTATCATCCATCAGAAGTAACTAATCTTGTTCATACACCACCACTGATGCAGTGGCAGCAATGCAGGGTGAAGTGTCTTGCCCAAGGACACATTGGACATGTTGCCCAGCTGGGGATTGAACCCAAGACTTCCCGGTTGAGAGGCGACAACTCTACTAACTGAGCCAGCTGCCCCTAAAGAAATGACCTCACATGGAAACACAAAGAGTGATATTTTGAAGCACTGGGCTGTTGACCAAGCTGCTGTATTTGATGAGTTGTTGAGAACAGAATTGAAATACAGCGTGGCATTAGAGTCTGAGATGTTAAGTGTCAATTGGCCTCCAACACTTTTACTTTAGGCCTCTTACATCAAGTCTACACTATTTGATTCACAGCAATAAGCACGGTACAGAATGCCATGCCTCACCGTAGAAGCAGCATGTTGGTTTTAAGAATCAGTTTTCGTAAATAGATTGACCGTCAACATTAGTGTTTGATTAAGTGTACTTTGTTTTGTCCCTCTTACATGACATTGTAGGAAACGGCTCGTGGAAGAAAGGAGATAAATATGACAATGATGCAAAAAAAGCCTACGCCTCCCTGAACACTGTGACAATGCTCAGGACCGTCAAGCCTGAGTTTGAAAACTTCTCCATGGAAATGAACAAGTCCTTCAAAAATTCTGGATTTCTGGACTGCAATGACTGTGGAAGTGTACGTATGACTGTCTATGATTTCAACATGAAGGGGACAAACGTGATGTGATTTCTGGCATGTAATCGTCAAAATTGTGTTTGTTTGTTTCACAAATGGCCTCCTGAAAATCGCTAAAAAAGAAAATAGGATAGTCTGCCACTAAAATCTTCCTGACTTGAATGGGAGACTTTCACTGTCGGACAGGACAGGTTGGGGTCTCAGGAGGAAAGACCTCATGTAAAGAGGTCAACAAGGAAATGGCAGATGAATCAACAGTCTGACGTTATAATTACAGTTTCTGTCTTTATATCAAAGCTAAGTTTAATTAGACAGATTTAGGTAAAAAGAACTGGTGAGCAGAGAAGAGTATGAAGCAGCTTCATTATGTGCAAGACCGTTGTACCAGTCGCATGATAAAAACGCCATTAGCCCCACCCACTCAAAATTTCTTACATCAGTTCACCCAATTCCACACAGGAATTTTACTTGGGGGCTGGCAGGAACATGACTGGGTAAAGTCATGGTGAAACATTCTGCTGTCTGTTCACACGTGCAGCTCACTCTGAAAATTTCAGGAGGTTTTTAGGAGTTTAGTGCAAGTATGAAAAAATCTTTTTGCTCATGCTTTGTCCTATGTGGAAATTTGATTAGAATAGTTGTCGTTATTGGACTTTTTGTACCTCCTAAATGTCTGTGTATTTTTCACTCTCCAATGGTCAGTGTGAGAACTGATCAACAGTCAGATAAATTTAATGTGAAAATCTGTGAGAAGACTAGTGTTGGTTATTGGTTAAGGATAAAAAATGTGAGACTATCCTCATAAATGGATAGTGACAAACAAACAAACATCATCTCTGTGTGTAGTTGCAATCAGGCTGAGCTCTATTGGAGACTTAATCAGCAGACTAGCGCAAACAATGACACTAAATATGCACAACAGAGCCTGATTACTGATGAATAAAGGTGTACAACACACTGTGTTTATACAGCATTCCATGATACTGTGAACATTTTCCTTTAGTGTAAGTGTAGGTTTACTGTAACTTCTGGTGAACTTCCTTTGCAAAAGTGCAACAATTTGCAGTTCCTCAAGAGTCCACTTGAGGCTTGCTGCAAAAGCAGATAAATCCCCCATTAGGTCCCATATTAAAATGCTTATTTTTACAGCAAAAATAAACATGTTCACAGCCTGGTTCAGTAAACAAATGTAACACTGAGGGCGCACTCACACTAGGAAATCCGTACTGTCCCCAAGCATGCTTCACTTCTTAAGTCCAGTTCGTTTGACTAGTGTGAGTGCACCCTGAAAGTACATCCAAGTTTGATACAAATCTGTGGCTAGTAACCTTTCATGCTGCAAAAATGAATTATATAAAGTCAGATAGACCAGCCAGTGTCCTATAAACAGAAATTCTATTATTATTTTTAGAAAAGCAGAATTCAGTTTGAACAGTTTTAAAACCATCAAGGTGGTGAGCCAGCAGAGGGAAAACCTGCTGTGCAACACCCAAAGTTGTTTCAGGGTAAACATGACAATGGGTTTAGCCTAATGTTTGTAGATACTTTAAGCTGAAGAACATTTAAGGTGTATTTAATTCATAACGTTAAAATAATGGTATTTGAAGTACAACAAACTATTTGAGAAGAACAGAGAATCTATAGGTATCTGACACAAACACTGTCGAGTCTGCCTCAATGTGTTAATCTATTTTCTAAATCATGTTTGATTCTGTGTTATTCCAACCATAATGTGATAGCTATGGTCCAATACTTCATCTTCATTTTTTGTTTCATTTTAGGTCAACATGTTTGTTGAGGGGTTTCATGATGCCATGTTGCTGTACGCGATCGCCCTGCATGAAGCCATGAAAAATGGATTTAGTAAGAAGAATGGAACAGAGGTCACCTCTCACATGTGGAACAGAACTTTTGAAGGTAAAACCAAACATATAAAATCTGAGCATGCCATAGTGCATGCTGGGGGTTACTGTATGATTGAGCAAACAGAACATTATCATCTGCAAAAAATGAGACAATTCTGAGCACTCCAGAACTGACCTTCTTCTAACGCCAGCTCATGGACATGAATATAAAAAACAGAATCAGTGGGAACCTTAGCAAGTCCAAACCCCGCTGGAAACATTTTTTACTTTAATGAGATGCCTTATCTATCAAGTGCTGGTCTGGTGCTTCATGGACAGAAGAGAATCAACATTTATTTTTCTGAATCAGAGGTTCAGTGATTGGTCCAGACCTCCTTCCTGCACCATGGGGTTCATTTTCCCATGGTAACCACTGCCACTTGTTTGCCACTCCACAGCATCAGTCCCAGACTTGCAAGTGGACCAACACCTCTAGAGCCTTTAGGCCTTTGGAGGGAATATCAAACATACCCAGCACACAGCTGTGAAGAACGTTTTTGAGTGCCCCAACAAACTCTGCCAGTGGTGATATTTACCCTAAAAAAGACCCTGCCACCTCCACAAAAGAGGTGTGGGTATTGATCAGGATTTTCCCTGTCCGCAAGTCCCCATTAAGCTTAATTTCTCTCCTTCCCTTCCGAACACTGTCTGAGCCAAATCCTGCTCCCCCTGACTCCTCAATGGAAACCTAAACGTCCTTGATACCTATCCGAGGTGGTTAAGATCTCTAGAAGACCTAATGAGTACCCATCAATCATTTATCATCAATATCAGTGAGGTGAGGTGCCTCATCAGAGGCTATATGATTACTAAAGCAAACCCAGTAACAGCCTGTTCAACCAGCTGCTGACTGGCAAGTGTTACACAAGGGAATCCTCACCAGCTTATACGTCACTATTCAAAACTGTTTTTATGTTTAGAATAAAGGGACTACAGCTAGAATTTAGTTGTTTCCAACATGTTTTAAAATAACAAATAAATAAATATTGGCAAACACACTGATCAGTCTTAACAATATGACCACTGACAGCTGACTTTATAGTTGTTTATCTCTTCTCATCATTATTATCTCTTTACAATGGCAACTGTGAATGGGTTGGACATGTTAGGCAATAAGTGGATATTTTGTTTTTAAAGCTGATATGTCGAAAACAGGAAAAATGTGCAAGGACAAGGATGTGAGCAATTTTGACAAGAGCCAAACTGTGATCGTAAGATGACTGGGTCAGAGTTTCTCGAACTCTGCAGTTCTTGTGGGCCGCTTCCATCCGCAGATGTCAGTACCCACACAAGTGGTCCAAAAAAGGAAAACCAATAAACCAGCGACAGTGTCATGGTTGGCCAATGCTCATTGATGTGTGTGGGCAGTGAAGGCTGATCTGTGTGGTATGATCCAAGAAAAAACCTACTGGAGCTAAAATCTAAGAAAAAGTTAATGCTGTCTCTGATAGAAAGGATGTTAGAACACAGTGCATTGCAGTTGGTTGTGTATGGGACTTCATAGCCACAGAAAAATCAGAGTGTCCATGATGACCCCTCCATGGTCATCAGAACTTTACAATGGAGCAATGGAAGAAGGTGGCCTGGAGATACACGGCCACCAGGTCAAGGTGTTGACTTGCCCCATCTAAATTCCCCAGATCTCAATTCAACCAAGCATCTGTGGGATATGCTGGAAATCAAGTCTGATCCACTTCACAATTCTTGTGTAGTCCATGTCTCTTGCTAAGGGATCTTTTGGCCCTGACCTTACCAGATACAATATTACAATATCAAGCATGTAGTCATGATGTTATGGCTGATCGTGTAGTTTTTCTCTGGATTAAAAAAGTAGATTAGCTTTATGATTTTTTCATTGTTTGCATGATGGTGGACAGGGATCGCTGGCCAGGTATCCATGGATGCTAACGGTGACAGAAATGGAGATTTCTCATTGATGTCCATGACCAATGTTGAAGCAGGAACCTATGAGGTAAGACGAAAATTTTAAACATTGTTATAAGGCATCGCTAAGGTGCTAACTTACCGAACAGTAGGAAGAGGATAAATTATGTGCTTGTGAAAGTTTAACAGGCTGGTAATCTGTGCTTACTTGCAGGTGGTGGCCAACTACTTTGGTGTAAATGGAACGTTTCAGCTGCTTCCTGCCTTCAACACTGACCATTTCACTCTGAAAGTAAAATATAAAGAACACCTGGAGATACCTGACAAATCATGTAAGTGAACACTACTCTAAACTGCTGACTCTGAAATTTGGTTTGGATATTTTTAATGATCTTAAGTTTGTAATGGAGTACATGTTTTTACCAATAACTGTTCTTGAACACAGGTGAACTAGGAGTATCAGCTATGACTGGAGTCATAGTGGGAGCTGTTCTTGGAACTGCAATGCTTATAGGATTCTACTTTTTCAGGTAAGAATGGGAGATATTTATCTTATAATTTAAACTAATATTTTAAGTTCTGTCAGTGTGTGACTTAGGCTTCAGCTTAACATGTTTTACTGCCATTCTGCTCAATGACTTATATACTTACTTTTTTAAATACAGTAATAAAAAGGAATCACTTCAAGATTAATTAATCACAATTATGCTGATCTTACTAACCAATACATAATAAATCAGAACAATATCAAGTAAAATCACAGAATCAAAATGAACAGGAACACATGCAGAAACAGAAAGAATAAGAAAATTATACAAAGTAAAAATCAAGAGTGATTCGTATAAAGGAAGAGAATGAATGTTCTTGTGTAAGTTCATCTGGTTAGCTGTTTCAAAGGTTTAAGGCTCATTAATGCTTCCTGTACATATGAAAGTAGATACGTACCTTTTTAAGAATTATAAACGATATAACCATCACTACACATTCACTCACACACATCCTTTACAATGGGATGGATGTTAAAAACAATGTAACCACTTTTCCTTCTCTGCCGTCCAACTGACATTGAGTTCCTGTCCGATCTCCGTCCAGCTGTTTTGTTGTAGTTGTCTGGGCCTACATCATTTAAATGTTTATAGTTCCTAACCAACTTGCAAAATCCACAAACCAGTACAGGTTAGGCCCAATGGTCTTCAGCCTTATTGAAGGAAATGGTAACAGGGCCTTGCAGAGGATCTCAAACTACCAGTTTCAAATAGAAAGTTCAGAAACTCTAAAGTAGACAGGCTGCCCCAGAGGGAAAGCCAACATTGGTGAAATATGGTCCCAGAGCTTCTATGATTTGGTTGAAAAGTTTTTTTTACCACCCTAATGTCCTTTGTACGTTAAGACCAACAAATTCAAACATGGCTTTGGGATAGAGCCAGATTTCTGTTTTTTTTTTTTCTGCTTAAGAAGTAAAGCTGAAGATTTTTTATGCCATTAGAACCTTCTCCACAGCAAAGCAATTATGCAGGGTAGCTCATGCCATCAGTTCAGATGGGAAGGTGCAGGTGAAGTACAGCTTGGTATCAAAATAACATTGGACCTAGAATGACATCCTGTGGAACACCATCCTTCATTCACCTGAAGAAGACTTCCCGGTCAAAATGTTGCGATAAATTAAAACGTTTTGTCGCATTTGAGCAAGTGTGCAGGCCTACCTTCTTCCTAAGTCTGCTGAGTCTGGAGAAAACCATCAAAAAACATGATGAATTTTCTTTCGGACACATAAGAAGGGATTCTGACCTTCTTAGCCCTGAAATAATAAGTATGTGATCCACTGAATCAAAAGCAGTCCTAAAATCAAACGGAACAAGCTAACAAAAATATTATCAAGGTATCACTCACTGGTCACTCTTAAAAGGACAGTCTCGCAAAACTACTTTTGTTAACCAAATTTTCCAGTAATTGATCTGAGCATAAAATGTGAAATTTTCAGCTTTGCAACAAATAGCGTCATAAGTAGTTTAACTAGATATTTCAGAAGCTTGATGGTATCGCCACTCTTTTCTGAATCAAATAGCTGTGGCTCAGTTGGTAGAGTCGGTTGTCTCTCAGCCAGAAGGATGGGGGTTCAATCCCCAGCTCCTGCAGCAACATGTCCGATGTGCCCTGGGGCAAGACACTTAACCCTGAACTGCTGCTTCTGCAGCGGCAAATGTGTATGAATGGGATTAGTAACTTCTGATGGTCACTTTACATAGCAACCTCTACCATCAGTGTGTGAATGGTTAGGTGTCAGAAGACTAGAAAAGAAGCTTTTAGAAGCTTAAGTCTATTTACCATTTAAAATGTATGTAGATAAAGCTCATCATCCTAGCTCAGTGCAGTCCAACTAGATATACACAAAAAGCACTGCAAACTGATATAATGCTGTATATAAAATTGTCGTTGTTATTAATAATGTTATTATAATTACTATTATTACTCACTATTTACAGCAATAACAGCTGTACCGCTAAAGCAAGCATGCTCAAATGTCGCTGAATACAAGTCAATCAAGCAGAAGAATAAAAACTGAGTATGCACATAAGACAATGACGAGGGTGACAACAGTCTGGATACTTAGTTGCAAGGTATTTCTAGGAAATCATTAATAGCTTCATTGCTGCTGAGTCCCTGAACCTCAGTCATTTAAATAAAAACAAGTTGAAAACAAGATTATTCCATTAATGTTGTCCTTTCTTCTCCAGAAAAAACTACAGGATAACCATTGAGCGCCGCACACATACTGAAGAATGCGACACTGGGAAGCACCGTCAGTTACGAGAGGACTCCATCAGGTCAAACCTCTCAGCAGCGTAATCATCAGCACCGACCGTCTCTTCACAGAGATTCACACATCTGAATGTGACCAAAGACTTTGAAATGGTTGTCAGCGGAGCCATGCTGTTAAAAATTAGACATGTGTTTTTATCCTTTTATTGTTTTGTTTCTTGTAACTCAGGACAGTTGTGACAGTCACAAAGCACCACTTACTTGGATTTTTCCCCAATACAAAGATATATGATTGTATTGATGTGTGCAGAGAGCTTTGGCCATAATATTCTTTAAGAACTTTTTAAGGAATTGTTTTAGAGATGTTCCCATGACTGTGAATGATTCAGAACAGACGGTGTATCTAAAACTACAGTGGCATGCACTAGTTAGATGGTTAGGTCTCAAGACAAACAAGAACATGTTGTTTTTATTGACATCACTTTGGAGGAAATGATTCATCTGGAACTAAAGGACTGAAAAGAGATAAAGGTGAGATCCATATCCTAAGGCTGAAAG
The DNA here is from genome assembly GCF_963930695.1 of Labrus bergylta. Lineage (NCBI taxonomy): Eukaryota > Metazoa > Chordata > Actinopteri > Labriformes > Labridae > Labrus > Labrus bergylta. The sequence goes on along the minus strand of NC_089196.1, from coordinate 7,076,879 downwards.
CTACTGATGTTAAAGTGATAGCTCATTTATAAGTGAGATAATATGAGGAACTTCTTAATAGTTGGGAAAATACCTTCATATGATGAGGTCAGGACTCTCCCAGTTTGGATAAGCAGGTAAGAGTAACTTGCAGTTTCCACAGGATCCTTGTGCGCCACATTCTGTTTGCTCCGCGCACTCCGGAGCTGATTGCACACTCCCTAGAGTTTCAATGCATGGGCTGCAGTCCGACTCCAGCGTGTGCTAGCAGCGCTTTAGGGTGATGGAGTACATTGCAAGTATCAAGCTAAAAAAGAGCCGATCTACCCAGACAAGGAAATCAGATAAGGGCACACATAGCACATACAGTCACTTTTAAGTCCAGCTGCTCACGGCTGCACCTGAGCTTCAGAAACTGACCCAGTGGGTTTGGGTTCCCACCGTTGGATGGAGAAAAACCACAGCTGAGACAGAATGCTATGCACATGGATCCTGTGGAATCCACAAGTAAACTGTTCAATAGCTGAGGTATGTAATGCTGTGGACCGGAGCAGCGATAAATCGAGGACACCAAAAAGGCCCCCCATATACAATTTTGTGTTTAAGTCCTTGTGTGTTAAGAAAGAGACAATGATTTGGGTTAAGTAAGAGAAGTACTTCACTGAATGACGTCACAGAAAATATTAATATGTTTGAAATGTTAATGGAAACATGATAAAACAGGACTGTGTTTGACTGGATTATGACTGTTATTAATCCATATTTAATAGTTATTTTTTCATCACTTTAAGGTTCCGGTTTCTGGGTGGTGGGGCTAAATAAGGGGCTTGGTCACATATTGGTGTTCCTTAGCCTGATCCCACCCTCTAGCACTACAATGATATAAAAGCCCTCAGCATGAAGTTCCTCTGAAGGGTGGTTGGACTCAGCTTTAGAGATAGGGTGAGGACACCCAACATTTGGGGGGAGCTTGAAGAAAAGCTGCTTCTCCCTCACATTGAAAGGAGCCAGTTAAGATGGTTGGGGTATCTGATTAGGATCCTCCTGGTAGCCTACCATTGAAGGTTTTCTGGATACGCCCAACTGGGAGGAGATCCCTGGGTAGCCCCACAGCTGGAGGAATTATATGTCCCATCTGGCCTGGGAATGCCTCAGAATCCCCCAAGGGGAGTTGCTCGGCACAGGGAAGTCCAATTGTCTTGCTTAGCCGGATGCCGCCGCAGCCTGACTTTGGACAAGTGAAAGAAAATGGATTGATGGATTTTATTCATTACTGACATTTGGCCTTGTGCTGTAATATATATATATATATATATATATATATAATATAAATATACATGTTGTTTTTGCTTTACATGGACTTTAAGAATCACAACCTTTACAACTTATGTCACAAGGCAGTCTAACACCACTCTCCTGACTTCAACAGTCCTCTGTTTGGACTGTCCATTGCTCCAAACTGTCACCTTGAGCTGTAAATTCCAGTCAACATACTGCGTCAATTGACGCCACCCACAATAAGCTAGAGGACAGCGTCCAGAAATTTCGTCTAATGGGTTGTTCAACAATCCACCTGCCCTAGTTATAGGGTTGGCATTAGGAGGCAGCTGGTTTTTCAAGGTTTTTAAATTTAAGTAAAATTCTTAAGTCTACTTTCATTGTTCTCTTATAATTGTTAAACTCATGCTTTCTTGTATATGTTATCTCTACCATTAACCACTGACCAAAAAAGTAAGTTGTTTGATATGTGCAGGAATGGCACTCTTTTAGCATTACATTGATAAAATGTATTTCTAAAGGAAAGAGTTATCTGGTATTTTAGAATACACTAAAAAATTCAGCATGCAGTTAAACTGAGCTGCAGGCCATGTCCACAGCGGTGTTCAGCCTAGCTTTCATGCTGGTACTCTGGTCTGTTTTTCCAAACAGGGGCCATGAAGGTAATACCCTGAATATTGACAAGTTCCTCATACAATTCTCTGCAAAGTATGTAACCCCCCCCCAAGCTGCTGATGTTGTAAGGTTTTAAGCTCACAGTAACCCTGCTGAAATGCAGCAGCCTCCGTACACAAACGTTTTCTAACTAAGCACTTTGCTCCAAAAATGAAATACACTGGGTCACATTTCATCTTCACAATCATCTTTTCTATGCTTTTAGATCACCTCTTTTACCACGTATTTGTCTATTTAATTAATTCCATTGCGTACAAAATTGTGGTTTCTCTTTCTGATAAGGTACACTTAACAAATAGGGCTTACTTAATGGTTTAAAAAACATATAACTTACGCTTAACATGTTAAGTATAAGGCTATAGCTATAAAAACAACATGGGTTAGATTGGTGTCGTTTGTCCTTATAATCATCGAGAGGCAAATAAGGAAGACTCAATATAGGTTTAATTTTTTTATCCATTGCCTACCCTCTATCAATAATGAACATCTGTGAAGTTTATTGCTCTGTTTAAATTGTTTTTAGTAAAACAACTGTGTTCATTGATCCCAGATACACTGGATAGTATAATGTAATCGTAACCATTTAAACGAATGGCCATAGATTAAAAAAAAGCAAAACCAAAAAATGATAATTAGATCAAAGGTTTACAAATTCTAAAGAAGGATAAACACACATTTATTACTTATTAAAGGTTAATTTATAATTAAATATTAACATTGCAGACATTGCAAGACATGAGTTACAACTACTTATTAAGTATTCCTTATCAGAAAACAGAGCTGTAATCATATTTAATTGTGATATTTCCCAGAGATAATTGTTTTTCTTGTTATCAAGAGTGTGAGATGCAATCCAAGAACAGTGGTGACAGCATAAAAACATATTTCACATCACATTAGCAACCTTTTATTTTATTTTTGTAGCTAACTCTTTGTCATTTGGACTGCATTATTCATGCAGGATTTGAGGACAAGGTTTTTATAGACACAAAATAAAGACAGTGAACTTGGTAAAGAAATGTCTGTGCCCGTTTGTTCAGTGTGTTTGGGAGAAATATCCTGAAAACCGTTTGGTGCTAAACAAGCTGCAGCAGCTGGAAGGATTTCCATGAGAGGTAATGTGCTGCAAATACATTAAACTGCAATTCTACATAAAAGAGGGAATATGTAGGCTGGATTACTGTATGAGAAGTGTCCTGGTTTCTGATGGTAGTACATTTGTAGTCTGAATAGTATTGACCAATCACATACAGTATTAGCAGGCTTTAGTGAATGCAGGAAAAACAGTCTGTTCTACATCAAACATTTCATGTTCAGCCACAAACCTGCTGTGGGGAAAAAGCTAATAAGCGTTAAGGTTTCCTGACTACTTCAAAGGCATCAGACATGGTCGATCCTACCTTCATTCAATAACATCACAGATTTAAAAGTAGTTTTCTCCTCTTGAGAATGGACCTGACACAGCTTGACTATTTACAAATCTGCATCTTGATGTTATTTAATCAAACCTAAGCCTGATGTGAGTAAATCACAAGTTAACAGCTTCTTTTACAGCTTCATACTGTTGAATATCCAGAGTGAAGCCTCTGGATGGCCGGGGGCTCAGCGGCAGCCGCTGAAATGTTGTTTCAGTCTAACTGTCAGTCAACCTAACGACATAATGAGAGCGGGAGATGAGGCAAGGTTTAAGCCTTACAACAACCCATTACATCGCACCCATTTATCAATCATGTCAGCTACGAGCCTAATTATGGACAACATGTATCGTTAAAAAAATAAAAACGGAGCCGTTAAAAAAAAAATCGCCCTCTTACAAACTTGTTTATTTATGCTGTAAGACTGCTTTTTTTGTGTTCTGTGTATGTTACTTCCGGTGTTCCTGGAGCCAGCCTCAACCGAACACTCAACGAACTGCAGAATTTTTCACCTCCGTATTGGCTTCATTTTTCAACACTAGAAGTTACCGCTTGGCGGTAACATACAGAATTATAAAAAAAAAAAATGAACCGCTGACAACATTGTTGTGGATGCCAGCCTTTCTCTCTCTTATGCATTTAAATAATACATTTTTAATTTGATATGATGCTTCAGTAGTCTAACTTTTTAAGTTTTTGCTTACTTGACAAGGCAAATTTCATCCTCCTTTCTCATGGGCTCATATTAAAAAAATTTGGGGTAGGGCAGAGTGATTTTAGCTGTTCCTACGCCACCCTATAACAATTATTGGAAATCTAACCAAGAGTCCTTTCAATGTGACATTGCCTCTCTGTGTGATGTACACGGAGACCATGAAGGAACATATATGATAATAAATGGCCACTTACAGAATCAACAGCTTACACTAGAATAATACATAAAAGGTTTAATATTAGTAGTGGGCTGGGTCTGCCATCTTACCCTATTTAGAAAAATCCAACTCTTAAGTCTGAAACAGGCACGCTCAGTAAAATAAATGTAAATAACAGTGAAAATAATACAATGGGTGCTGAAGGATATATATGGCCTTACAGATGCAAAAAAAAGCCAACAATACTTAATAAGTGTCATGTCAATGGAATATCTATTCTCGTAACATCAGAATTATAAACTGATGATCTAAAGAAGCTCTGAGTGCAGTATGTTTACTATTTACTGTCATGCTACGGGATTGTCTGACACTCCGAGATGCATGTACTTAAAAGTTACTAAAGCTGTTTTCACACATGCTCAAAACCAAAACATTTTGACTAAGCTGCATTTGTGAATGCAAACGTCAACATTTCTTAACCCAACTTCATCTGGGATTTTTCCAGCCACTCAGTAAAATGTTAAAGGACGGGGTAAGCTGTTGCAAGAAAACATCAGACAATATTCAGGCTGATGACGATTACATCTGATGAGCATGTGCGATCCCTGAGCAGGTAAAAAAGCTGCTTCATCTGCTTGGCTGCATTTTCTTTTACACTCCATTGTTTATACTGAAAATATGTCCAATTAGAGGGAGCTTTGATATAAAGGTAAAAACTGTAATCATAGAGTCGTACTCGGACGCTTTGTCCATCGTCTAACATTTATTTTTAAGTTCTTTTTTTTTTCTCGTTTACTTGTGGTAAAAACTCCAGCTGTAAGGTGGCTGTGTGGTTAGAGCAACTCAGGAAGATTTCAGTGACAGGCTGTCCTGAATTTCCTTGTGAATTTGTTTAAGGAGTGCATGTGCACAAACAACCTTCAACATACCTTCAGTGTGCTGGAGACATTGATTTGAAAGGAAACAGCACAAACAACATATTACACAACAGCTGGGCTGAGAGCTGACAGGAACAGAAGCAAGGCGTCCATCGGTATCTGTGCTGATGGATGTTTCCTGTTGGCTGTTAGTGTATCCCCTAATTTACTTGTTTATTTATGCCACCCTCCCCCATCCCCAGTGTGCAGCTGTGACAGTAGCTTCACGGGGAGAGTCTCTCCAGAGTTAAGTGTTTCGTGTGGGAGAGCAGTTTGAAAAATTCTCCCTGATGTCAAAATGTAGCAATCTTCATAAAGAGCAGGAAGAAAACCTGCTAAACATCTGCAGGTCTGATTTCAACATCACCTCAACTCAGGCCTCTCTAACAAAACAATCTACAGCTTCTTTACGGGGGGGGAGGGGGGGGGAGAGATTGATAATGATGTTTGAACAAAGGCCTGAATGTTTCTCTGTCTCTGAATCAGGAGAGAGTTGTTTTTATTAAACACCAGATCAAATCTGCTTTTGATTGAATAGAGTTTCATCATATCCTGATTTTAATCCTGTTCATGTGTCTGGGATTCACACCTCTAATCTTCAAATCCGATCAAGATCTCTGAGCGTTTCAGCCAAGACAGTACGGCCAATCACAGGAAGAGCCTTTGATCATTTTTTTTTAAGCTTTTTAAAAAGTGCAAATAAGGACATTAATGCCTTGTTTTGTGTCACGGGGAAGTAGTATATCTGTACATTGAAGTGAAGTCCATGAATTAATAGAACTGAAAGTCAGACATGGACTGTACAAATGTAAACTGTGACTGTGGAGTAACTAAATGACGAGGTGTTACACTTAAATCTAGCTGCAAGGCACACAATCTGTCCATCATAAGAACAACTCGAGGTAGAATTAAGGCCTCAATTTACTGGGTAACCAACTTTATGAAATAAATTTAAAGAGGGAACAGTGAGACACTGTACAATTTAAAAATGTTGTGGTGTGGGTTCAGATGGCTGAGGGGTTAGGAGACCCAGGTTCAAGTCCGACATGTGGCTGCTTTCCTGAATGTCATTCCTCACTCTCTCTCGCAGGTTTCCGACTCTATCCACTGTCCTATTGAATAAACACAGAAAAGCCTTAAATATGTTGTGGTGGTATATCTCACACTGTTTCCAACACATGACCAAAGCACATGACCTGAAATTAAATGATTCTCAGGCAAAAACACTTTAGTTCATTACAAATTGATTTTTATGTTAATTGTTAAAAAACATTAAAACATCACTCATACGAGACAAAACAAGGGATGAAAAATTTAGTGCTGAAGAGCAGTAGAGTCAGTTGCATAAAATCAGACATGGTCGAAGCATAATTTGAAATAAAGTAGCTTCTTCATTTCTTATTTCATAAAAATGAAGAAAATTTCAAATGCTAACAAAAGTTACAATGTCCCCCTAATGTCTTAAACAAAAAGTGAGCGCTCCAAATGTCCCAGAAAAGAACATTTACAAATGAAATTAAAGTGTGTGTGTGGTGGAGAAAGTGTGTGTATGTGTGTTCAGAGAGGGAGGAGAAAAGTCCTCATCCATCAGAGGGTTTATAAGACATCCTTGAAGTGTGGTTCAGAGAGTCTTTATTCAATAAAAAGGTTTCATTATTTCAACAGTCAGAATATACTACAGTAGATCAGGATAAAACACTCACTTCTCAATCCTGCTGCTGTGTCTGTCTTCTGTCTCTCTCTTTCAAACACACACACACACACACACACACACACACACACACACACACTCACACACACACACACACACACACACACACACATACCCACCACACACAAACACACCCTCACAAGTCTTTTATCATCTTCTGTTCAGTAAAGGATCAGTCTGCTGATGTTTGGGTGGCTGCCACAAAACAAATAATAGAATCTAAAGACTTTTAATATCAGTTTTTAAAAACCACACAGAGTAGAATCTCAACACGTCTAATAGCGGACTGATGTATTGTAACAGAGAAAAAAGAAACACTGTTGAAGTTTGGAGTAGAGTTCTTTCTCAAATGGAACTGCTAAAAGCTCACAGCCATCTGAAACATGGTAATGAGTCCAAACTAACAAAATAAGATGACAAAAGTATGGTACTGTACTGCATTCATATTAGAAAATAAAAATCAATTCAGTTTTTCTGAATTATTTAGATAATTATCCCAGAATAAAGAAAAACGATTTTATGGAGAAAAAAAAATATTCTCTATTTTTCTGGATTAACAAGATACTGGCAGGTGTCACATTTATCTGGTGTTGAATTAAATATTTAAATTGTTCATATGGGATACCGGTGGCCTAGTGGTTAGTTTGCGCACCCTGCATACTTTAAAAAAATTTTTTTATATGTGTGCTTTGGTCATTTATCTGTTCACTCAAACTGTGCTGATACACTCATGGTAACCTATGATGGTGCAACATATGCCCACAATAATGGGACAAACCCCCCTTTATGCAACAACAGTTAAACGGTGACACTGTCAGCATCTCGTAAATTCAGAAAAACAGAAACAAAACTTTTCATGTGAATGCAATTCGCTTCTGCACTAAAGCAACTACAGTGTAATGACCAAAATATTCCAGTCAGGAGAAAAGAAGCTGCAAATTGAGATATGTAGCATATTTGAAAAAAAATAAAATGCAAAAACTAGGCCTGTAGGGAGCACTTTGCGGAAATGTTATATTTTTGACTATAGAGAGAGAGAGACAGTCCTTATTTGAGTCTTTCTGTTGGTCGGACTCCTTTGTCTATGGTGCAAAGAAAAACACTCTGCAACCTGACTAAAAAAGGAAAAGGAAAGCACAACTTGAGTTTATGATGTTAGAGAAACTGGGCCATGTTTCATAGTTTAAGTTATCAGGTACAGTAGATGGCTCGCTTTGCAAAAGTTAGAGTGGCTGTTATGTTACTGGTTATTGACTCTTCAATAACCAGTGAAGCCAAAAGATGGCGGTTGCTATATTTGAAATTCTGACTCTACCTAATTTAAAATCAATCTAGAAACAAAGAGGTGGAGCTGAGGCGGGATTACAGCCTCCTGATAAACAGCTACAACACACCCACCTGTCAGTCAACACAGCCACGCCCATATTTATGCAAATGTAGGAACAACTTTAAGACTATATAATACATTGCATTTGTTGTCTGGGATTGTATGTTTTTGTTTGACTTTGCATCATTTGTGTGGTTGTTGTGTTTATTTGAGCTTTTTGCAGCTTTTTTTGCATACCTTTTTCTTGACTTTTATATGATATACTAAATGTTTAAAGCGTCTTTCTTTAAATACGTTTGAGGCCTTTGCAGCAACAGAAATAAGTTAGCTGTCAGATAAACACAGTAAACTTCAAACTGACATATATAAAATTATTATGCTCAGAACTGGATCAATAGTGCAGCCTTTTTTTAGTATGATGAAGACAAAGGGCCCTCAGTGTGAGTTTCTGCTTATGTGTGATTGATCATGAATATTTCCCTGTAAGCACGAACACGGGAAGTAAAGGTGATGAGGATGATGCAGAACCCTTTTGAAATCATACACAATTAATGTTATTAGCTTATAATAATGTTTAAAATTATATTTACTTCTTTTTACGATATTTTGGATAAAGTTCATCAATAGGAGGATTTTCTGTAGTACTCTATGGATTGTTTTGCTCACTGTTGAGGGATACAACTCACAGCTGTGTGCACACATCGTGCATCTGGTCATGATAAATGGACTTGAGCCCATGGGGAGGGCTAGGTCTTGGGGAACCGCTAATGCTACCTTTGACCAGTTTGTTTCGGACATGACATCTGTTTAGGACCACCCTGTTACCAGCTGTGACTCTAGCAACCAGCTACTTAGCCTACATCAGGGCTCCCTTAGTGCAGCTAATTACTCCGTGGAATTTCGGACGCTAGCCGCTGAGTTAGGGTGGGACGACAGAGCACTGCAAAGCATTTTTTTTAAAGGGTTGAACAAAGCTGTAAAAGACTGTTTAGTGGGGAGAGACGAAACTAAAGACCTGCAGGATCACAGAGTCTCTAAACTCAGGTATTATCCAGTGTTTCCCCTAGGTTTACAGCTTTTGGGGGGGGGGGACACACGCCGACACAAACACTTGAAGGAATTTTGGTGTTCATGCGTTACTTTTAATGACAGCTATCCTTTTCTATCGGAAAGGTATCCTAAATGGCTCTATCCGCTCTACAATAAAGGCACAAAAAGCCCCCCCCCCAAAAAAATAAAAATATATATATATATTATTATTATTATTTTTTTTTACTTGACCTTCAAGGGGGGGGGGGGGGGCACTGTTATCCCACCATCTTCTTCTCCTCTGGCAGCGGGATTTTTCTTTGTGGATAAAAAGGATAAGACCCTGACACCCTGCATAGTTGTGGGTTAAACAACATTACAATCATTACAAACTGCCTCTCATTAACTCTGCTTTTGAACCCCTGCATGGAGCCACTATCTTCACTAAGTTGGACCTGCACAATGCCTACTAGCTTACTTCACTGTCTGTTCCTTTTGTCTGGTCTCCTGCAGCAGAAGAGGCATTTGGGGAACTCAAGAGGCGGTTCTCCACAGCTCCCATCCTGGTACAGCCTGATCCCTCTCGCCAGTTCGTTGTGGAGGTGGACGCCTCAGGTATTGGTGTGGGAGCTGTTCTGTCACAAAGAGCTGCAGGTGATGACAAATTACACCCCTGTGCTTTCTTTTCTAAGAAACTATCACCGGCAGAAAGGAATTACAATGTCGGCAACAGGGAGTTGCTGGCCATCAAACTGGCCCTGGAGGAGTGGAGACATTGGCTGGAGGGAGCTACGACACCTTTCATGGTATGGACTGACCACAAAAATCTTGCTTACATTCAAAGTGCAAAACGTCTTAACTCTCGCCAAGCCTAGTGGGCTTTGTTTTTTTGACGGTTTAAGTTTACCTTTACCCAGATCGTTTGTTTGTACCTGTTTCTGTCCATCCTCAGGTACTTCAGTGGTGTCACACATCACGGTTTGCCTGCCATCCAGGAACCTTTCGCACCCTGACCCTGAACGGATACATGCTCCTGTGTATAGACCGGGTCAAAAGGTCTGGCTAATTCCAAAGACATTTCCCTCAAAGACATTTTGCCTCCAAGAAACTCGCTCCCCGGTTTATTGGGCCTTTTGAAGTGGAGACTGTTATTAACCCTTCTGCTGTTCGCCTCAGGCTCCCTCAATCTCTCAGGATTCATCCAACCTTCCACGTCTCTCAATTGAAGCCAGTTTCTACAAGCACTCTATGCCCTCCTTCCGTCCGTGAGTGTGGTGGGCGGGGTTCATGTTCCCAGGCGGCGCCAGGTGCAGCTCGTTGGTCATCAGGGTCTGCCTCACCTCGCCGCCAGATTGTTTCACCAGCTCGTGTGGTATTGTACTATCTTGGCTCCTCTGTGATTACAGGTCCTCGTTGTTATAGCTTGTGTAGCTAACCCCCTTTTTTCTTCTCTGCCTTGCCCCAGATCGCCTTTCGTGTTTTTCTTCACCTCACCTGTGCATTTTTGGACACCGCACTGGGATCACGGACACTGCCACTTGGGACCTCGCACTACCCCTCCCCCTTGCACCTTTTTGAGTCACGTTTAGAATAAACTTTTTGTAACTATATCCTGCCTGTCTGAGTCGTGCTTTTGGGTTCAGATTTTGTACTAGCCGTAACAGAGCTTGTCTTCTGAATACTCAAAGTGCTTTTACTCAGCAGGTCACACTGACCCATTCACCCACTGATAGCAGTGGTTGCTATGTAGTGACACCATGAGAGGTAACTAATCACATTCATACAATATGTTGCTGCAGGAGCTGGGGATCGAACCCTAGACCTTGACGATGACTCTACCAACTGAGCCACAGCCGCTCATCATGCTGTGAGACAGAGCAGCATAAAAAAAAGTGTTTCTCTAAATTTGGAGCTGAGTTTAGCTTTAGACCAAGCTCTCCATCATGCACGCTCATCTCTTAAACACACGTAAAACCATGCACTCTTACGACTAAAAGTTACATTTTTATGATCCTAAAACATAACCAGTGCCACCAACCATTATGACATGATGTATATAAAATCCTAAAATTAAGAAATTCATTAATAAAATATGAATTTGCGCAGCAGAAAGCATGTTGTCATCATATAAAATGACATCTCCCAGCACACTATGTGGGTGTCCCTGCCTGTTAGCAGTGTTGCTCATTCATTTATTTTGTTCACATGGGAATCAGATTTATCAGGAAAGATAAAACCGTGTTGACATTGTGCAGTTGCATGTGAGGCTGGAACACAGTGGCATCCAGGCGGGATGTTTGGAGTGATGCCTGAGTGTTGATTGGTATCAACGCTGTAAACATCACAGCAGCCACTCAGCGTTAGCCTCAACAAAGAAAGCTCATTTCCCCATCGCCCTATCAGAGAGCCCACCTCGTACATCTGGACTTTATCCATCTGGCCATCATCTGCTCACTTTACTGACGTCAAAATGCTTTTATCAGATCGAATTGTCACACTCTGCATGGCCAAGTTGACATTTTGCAGAGGAATGCTTTCCCTTCAGCTCGGGAAGAAATGGTTTCCTTCCTTCCTTCTTTGCTTCCTTTCTCATCAGTCTTGAACGAGCCTCATGCATGTTTGACTTTATGCAGACCATGCTGGCTCTCTATGTTTCTACTTCTTCAGAATTCAATTCAATTAAACGCTGATATTGCAAGGATTCTTGTTCAGTAAATCAATTAAGCTCTATAATATATCTCAAGCAACATTAAAAATAATTAAACCTCTACCATTTTGCATTAGTTCTCATTCATAAAGTGTTTATACATTCTTTGTCATAGTTTGCAGTTAAAAAGAATTCTAGTTTATTCTAGTCATTGTCCTCTATAAGTAAAAATAGAATAGATTGTTATGTTCTTTGTTTGCTTCTTTGTGGCAACACTTTAAATAGAACAGCAGATTATCCAAACACAGAGACTGTAAAAGATACAACAGCAGAACAATGTGGATTATTGTTATGATATAATTTCCTGCCAAATCTGTGTATTCCTGCTTTTTTATGGCAACAACCAGATAATAAAACTGAGACGTCTATGAGGGACAGCTGTAGCTCACAGTTGTTAGAGTCTGTCATCTCTCAATCGGAAGGTTGGGGGTTCGATCCCCAGCTCCTGCAGCAACATGTCCGATGTTTCTTTGGGCAAGACATTTAACCCCAAGTTTCTGCCACTGCTTTGTCGGTGGCGTATGAATGTGTATGAATGGGATTAGTTGCTTGATGGTGACTTTACATAGCAGCCTGTGCCATCAGACTTAGGTGTGACATGCTGTGTACAAGCGATTTGAGTAGTCAGAAGACTAGAAAAGAGCCAAACAAGCTGAAGGCCATTTACCATTTAAGTATACCAATCTCAGTTGCCAGCTATGTATTTTAACTGGTTTTATTTTATTTCTTAAACTTAAGACAGTTGTTGTTCAAAGTGATTCTCTAACCGACGAGGAGACAAGCCCAAGTTGTGCTTCCAGAGAATTTATTCAGAGAAAGAAAATGCAAAAAGGAGATTGTTGATTGATGTTTACTAATGTTATCTAGAGCACCATGAAAAAGGGATCTGATTGGTTAGTTGGCGGAGATTATGCAGGTTGAGCTCTTAACCTGCTCCAGAGCGAGCAAGGTGTTCACTTCAAGCAGGAGTTACCATGGCAATCTACCCCCTTAAAAAGTGAACCACCTTCATAGTACTGAAAAAAAAGAGTTAATCCTGAAGTTACCTCACTAACAGGAGATCCTGCTTTACAGGCCCCTGGGTAGAGCTGATCTGTTCCTCAAGCTGTTTTATTAGATGAAAGTGTTTTTGTCAGGAAGCACTAAGAGGACATGGATCCATAGTGTTGTAGTACTTGAAATGAAATCGGTGTTGAGCTCAATCCCCTCTTTAGGACTTTCCATGAGAGCTGTGATGGATAACACGTTTGAGTGCAAAGTAGAGTGTTAATGTAACTTCACAGATAATCTGTCAAACACTATTCAATCTGATCAACTTTGATACAGGTTGTAGCTGAGGCTGGTGCAGATACGCAGTGAGACGATGAGCACCTGGTTTCCATAGCAACAAACACACTAGAGCTGGCTGACTGAGCTCTGTTTTCCACTCAGATGGGGGTCCACTGAAAGTCTGTGATGGTGGGATCAGCCTCTTGGAGAGCTTTCAGTCACTTGTTTTAAAACAGTCACATTGTTTTAGAAAAAAAACATTTATATTTTATAATAACATTTGAGTTTTTTGTTGTTTTTTTTCTTGGCTCTGTTGAAGCAGCTCAGGATGAAGATGCTGAAACTCTGTTTTGTATTTCTGTCGATATCTTTAGGGCCTGCATTCAAACCTCTTCCAATTCAAGCAAGTTATTGTGCTTAAGAGGAAAACTCTGCTGCAGAATCTCACTTTTCTTTTTCACTGTTCAGACTTCTAGACCTGTGAATAAGTAAGGCATTGTAATACATAAAACTACAAAATCTTTTCTCCTGCTGTTGCAACAATAAAGTATTATCTTATATTATCATTATGAGACTCTCAGAGAATCTGTTCTGAATTTTCAGCATCATGGACTTCAGGTAATTAAGTAGAAACTGAAATGTCCACTAACTAGAGAGTTATTATTTAGCCCTTATGATGTGTTTCCTAAAGTTAACCCTAGTAGTTATCAGCCTAAACAAAACCAAACAGACCGTTTCTAAGACAACAACCAGCGAGGAAAGATGGAAACAGACTCTCAACAGAAACTTTGCGCCTGTAGAGAAAACCAAATGGGGGGCATATCTTTCACTAGATATCCTACAAAAACTGTTTCATGGGGAAACACTGAGAATAAGATAACATACCACAAATACTTTCCTCTCAGTATCTGGCAGACAAGAGACTTTTTTAAACGAGAAATCTCATCAACATCATCACCCCCGACCAGCTGAGCCCTGCTGAGCGATATTTGACCACACTCCTCTCCAAAGATACATGGGGATCAACTTGTTTCTGAGCAGCATGGATCTACAATAATGTAACGACAAGCACATTTCTATTAAAATTCTGAATATGGTTTCTTAGGCTGTACGGCTTGTGCAATAGTCTCAAGGTGTTCTTATATTTTCTCTTATTTAATGTTCTATGCAGGTCTGTGCAATATGGGTATTGTGCAATATATGTAGTTGTGTTATTTGGTTTGCATGTGCTTTTGTGTACAAGTGGAGTTTTGTTTGTTTTCATTGATTTTATTTTTTGATTCAACTGTAGAGGAACGTGATCAGTACTTAAAGTCCAAGAAACATTTCCAGATAAGTATATTATATTGCAACATTCGTTCGTAATGAATAAATCTTATATATTTATTCTGACAAAGAACATCTGAGTGAATAGACTCCTCTGCAGCTCTTTATTACAATTGAAAATACTTATTGTGTTTATTAAGACAAGTTTGGTCACAGCTTAGGTGAGCCAAATCTGCAAACTCTACAGCAAAACTTATTGTGTTCTTTTCTGTGTAAATACCAAATACATTTTACAACCGTAAATGGCCTTTAGCTTATATATCACTTTTCTAGTCTTCTGACTACTTAAATCACTTTTACACCGCAGGTCACACCTACACATTCACACACTGATGGTAGAGGCTGTTATGTAAAGTGACCATCAGAAGTAACTAATCCCATTCACAAGCAGGCAACCAAGCAGCAAGAGCAACTTGGGTTCAGTGTCTTGCCCAAGGAAACTTTGGACATGTAGATGCAGGATCGAACCCCTGACTATCCGTTTGAGAGAGGACCGACTCTCCCACTGAACCACAGTCGCCCCTTTTTTCAATTTTACTGAACCTCTGATTACGGAAGCCCTAGGGGACATGCATCCATACATTTTATTTCACGTTTTCTGTGATAAGGAGCAAGTCTTCGTTGTTTTCTTGAGATCGTGTGTTTATTTATCTGTTTATTTTGTGTTAAAATGCCAGATTTCAAGGGATCTTAAGAAATACACTAATTTCAATCAGAAAGCAGTGTTTTATCCCGAGATAAAGAAATGAACAAGTCAGGATCACGAGAAAACAACTGAATCTTACTTGTTATCATGACAAAATGGAGTAAAATAAAACGTATAGATGTGTGTCCTCTTCTGTATCTGATGTCCTTCTGCTTGGCAACATCACAAAGATTAAGATCAGTTTATTTTTTTAAACTCTGGACTTCCTTTGCACAGGTCAACAGCAGGTATTGTTCTTGCAGGTTGCATAATAAGTCAGATGGTTTAGTTTAATGTGATTTTAGATGTGTCTATTAAAAGAAGGTCAGGTGGTTGGTTAACCTCAGAGGTCACTATTTTAGCTCTATTCTTTGAGTGTAACTCATACATCAAAGTGAGCTGAAGAGAAATGTTTAGTGAGTTAATCTCAAAGTGCATCAGGGATAAACTGCTCCATGATGTTCTCCAGATCTGAACATCAACACTGCAGGCCTGAGCGCTCATTTCCCTGCACTTAAGATCTCGTGGGAGGAGTGAGGAAAGGGAAAACAAGCAGAGCTGCGAGCTCTTATCAGTGATTACATGACGAAAGCGGCCGGTAAATAAAGTGTGACTGTGACAAACACTGCAGAGAGCAGGGAGTTCAATCAGTGGAACAAAAACCTTCTGAGGCGTGTACTGTTCTATTTATGCTACTGCTTTAATAAAATAACTCTGACAAAAATATTATCATTAAACATTACATTGAACAAACTATCTCAATGTTAGTTCTACTCAGACCGGATGGATAGATGTCCTCCTGAAAGCCAGCACCATGAACAAACAAACTCCATCTATTGGAGTACGCCACAAGTTCTGTTAATTTCCCATCAAATATTACGTCTGTTTTGCTGATTGCATTTGAATCTAGAAAGGCATATTATGTTCAATCTTTCCAAAGCATTATCAAATATGCTTTATTTTCCTCAAACACGATGCAGATGCATATGAAAGTTTAATTCCTGCAGATTCCACAGCATCCGTGCAGCGATGGTTTTGCTCTGTCTGACGGTACGATCCCCTAACCCACTGGGTCTGTTCCTGAACCTTAAGCGCAGTAATAAGCAGCAATATTCGTGGCGTATTTGCTGCTGTTATGCGCCGTAGACAGACAGCAGCGCACGCATTGGAAACAAGAGCAAGGAGCAGGATGTGTTTTTGTGTGAATGAACCGCCTTAAACACTACAGTTTGAGTTCCCCATTAATCAGTTGCCAGATCATGAAAATGTTTTCAGTGAATGTTACATCCTGTATTATGTTACTGAATATCCCTCAGGTCACAGTCTGAGCACAGATATTATAGAGTTTGTTTTCTCAACTTATAGCTATTACCATTTGTCTCCCTCCTACTGTGTTTAAAATTCTGTGATGTTTTGTTTTTCCAATTTTGAGGAACTATTCCCTAAATTTTGCAGATTTGACTTTCTCTCTCTCTCTCTCTCACACACACACACTCACACACACACACACACACACACACACACACACACACACACACACACACACACACACTAAAGAGACAGTTAAACCAACATTTGTCTGCCTGTAAGAGTCCACACTTGACCTTTTCTTCTCTTTCTTTATATGTTTGGAGTTGTGCGTTCTGTGCAGCAGGTGTACACACACAAACACACATCACACACTCTTGAGTAAAACCTAACCTACTCATCACCACTTTGAACAGTGGTGTCACATGGTCATTGTCGGCTGCCTCCACACCGCTGGTTACCATGGAGACAGAGTATTATGCCTACTAGCTTAGCGGCTTCCTCTCGACGTGTTTCTTTGACAACAGGAATGCCAATTATCCGAGCTCGCAAACTGAAAGTTGGAGTCGTCCTTTGTCAGGCTGATTGGAGCTGAGCGCAGTAACACTTTCTATAAATCAACATGGTTTCTCATTGACAGGTTAACGTTGGCTCCTTTAGACATGCATTCCAACAGCATGCAACATGTCAACACATCTGCAGGGGTCAACCTGCGCTTCCTGATATATATATATCACCGTCTGCAGTCTGATCTTTAAACTTTAAAACTTCATTTAACACCTTCTGTTTGTCTTCTTCCTGTTAGCTGAAGTTACATAAGACTCTCTCAGGTGAGTTTGTTGGTCTCATCATAATATCGGACTCAAAGGAACAATACTGTATACTTAAAACATTTTTTCCACTTCAATGTGCAGGAAAGTAAATGAAGAGAATGGAGTCTGTATCCACTTTGTTGTCTTTATCCATGATCAAGTAATCCAGCTCTCTTCTGTACAGGTCTTTATAAAGGAAATGTGTCGAGGATAATCCTAAATTTAGATACAGATGGTTAAATGTTAGATCCAGGGCTCGTTTGATCAAAGGTTACCCAACATGATTAAAGCTATCAGACAGAATTCAATCTTGAAATTAAGTTGTTCAAAAGCAAAAACAGAGGACTGTGTAATTGGATGAAATAGTTCATAAAGTTAAAAGTTAATCCAATTAATCAGAAAATACAATTTTCCGAAAGTATTTTGCAAACCTTCCGATAGTTACAGATTTTTAAGCGTTGACATTTCATTCATGGTGACTTTTTATCAAACCAACTTCAGTGTTTCTGTGTTTCATCTCACTGTTTCTGTATTAGTGCTTTCACACATGAAGAAAACTCCTGAAAAACTCCTGAAGCAGGATATTATTCGGATAATTCACCTCTAGTCAGTGTAAGGGGGTGATGATGTTTATATCCTTTGACCTGTTCACATTGCATAGACTACAGCATGTGACCACTACGATCTCCATGCATGGAATTAAACGGCATCATAATGTTTTCAATCCTCCAGTATGTTGTTCTCTGTTCTTTTGTTGATCTTGCTGTTCCATCAAACTACACGTCGCATTGATATAAATGTAATGTGGTTGCTTGTCGGTCCCCGGGAGAGGCTATATAAGGGTGACGTAATCAAGCGCTCGCCCTCTCTTACCTGTGTGTAGAACAAGGAAGTGCAGTGTGAGGCGAACTGATTACAAACAGGGCGGTAAGTGATCTATTGAGATTAAAACATTTCTAACCACACAGTATGAAAGCACATGCAAGAACAGTGCTAAAGTTAAATTTATTCGCTCTTGTAGATCGCGGATTACAACAAGTAGGAGGACGACTGGACTCTGTAGTGACTCATTGTTTTAACGGAACGAGAGTCCTCATGTTGTGCTATGAATGAAATCATCTTTGTTGGGCTTTAATTAGGGCCCGAGCACGAACCGTGCGGGGACCCTCTTGAAACCCTAGCAATTATTCTTTTTATCATTCCTCCTCTTTGCGGCCACTTTTCAGGGCCTGAACGTGGCCGAAAACTCACCAAACTTTCCACGGTCATCAGGTCTCGCGAAAAATTTCATATTTTGGTGGTTTCGTAAAACAAATTTGCAAAATGGCTCTGTGGCGCCCCCTTGAAATTTAAAAAATGGCCTCCCCATAAAGGGTTTTTTCACGTACACTCACGAAAATTGGTACGCATATTAATCTTGTCGGGACAGACTAAAAATCCTCTTGCAGCATTTCAAAAAACACGACAGGAAGTTCACAAATTAAAGTTGAATTTCAGAATAACGGCCCAAAATCGCCGATTTCAGCCTTCCTATTTGAACGCACTTGTCCGAGGGCGCTCATCTGATCAGCGCAAACTCAGTGTCAGTGCGTTCTAGACAGGCTCAGCATATCTTGTTATGCTCCGCACGTTATTTCATCAAAGGGTGTGACCGTGGTGTGCATTTTAAGTTTTTGGAGCGTTTTGGCAAGTTGCCAAAAAAGTAAATGCTTATATCTCTGCCATCTAGTGTTCAATCATATTAAAATGTCTCATGCATGATACGGGACCCGCCCTGAACACATCCATGATTTACATTTTTTGATTTGTCGCAGCGCCACCTCTTGACAACAGGAAGTTACTGCTTCTCAATTAGCATTAGCCATTGCTACACGGTAGCTCATTTTCCCCTCAAAATTGGTGTGGACCATGCTAACACCTTGGCCATACAACACTTTCAAGCTCAAACGCCTACGTCCAACGCTGTCGCCATACGGACGGGGAGTGAACTTGTTGATTATTATTGTGCAAAATTAATGTATCAAATTATGTGACACTGTGGAATTATTTTCTTATATATTTTTAGTATGGCTCATCACAACATTAAAAGCACACTGCTGGTCTGGGTGCTATGTTGATGAATTAAAGGTATGCTATTTTGGGTTGACACTTTTAAGAAATGTAATTAATATGTTTTTGATATTGATTTAAAGTCTTGTTTATTTCTAGGACTTGGAATTAACTCAAAACTGTCACTGTTTTTCCCCACTTTAATATTTACTTAATTAGTTTGTTTTTAGAAGTAGTTTCAAATTAGATACTTTGACAGGCCACGTGCAATAGACTTTATAGGCGAAGTGCAATTCATGAATTAATAGTAAAGCTATATGGGCGGGGGTAGTAGCTCTGAAAGCCTTGATCCCCTTTGCTGTGTTTATTAATTTGTAGTGTTATGCATGAATTATCTGCTGCGTGAGCAGGTGAAGTTAGTGATTTTTAGGGAGTGTTGTTAAATGTATCAGTTGGATCTTGAGTGTGATTAGGAGCAGCTATTTTTCCCTGTGTACCTTGTTACTATGGGGATCAAGTGATTCATCAGTCATTCCTGCACACTGCCACAGTAATGTATGTGTGCCTTGTCTAGTGAACTGCGTATATTTATAAAGCTACTGTGTCGCCTTTATTGGTCATTCATTTTAACTTGTTTAACGCTGTGTTACATTCTTAAATAAATACTATGTTGTTAAAACTACCATCCTCTTGTCGACTTAATTGAGACACCAACCGGTTAATTCTTGGTGAAACATCTGGTGTAGTGGTAGCTACTTTAGTCCTATAGACGGTATAAGTGCTATATAAAGGCAAATATTCTCATTACAGCATAGTATAGCGGACTCTGTTGCTTCGGCCGCAATTTCTGAGTTGTTCTTTTGACGTCATGTCTCGCCTCAGCCGCCAACCCACCTGACCTCCCGCTGTGAGGTGCATGTGAACAGACGGGTCAGGAGAATTTCAGGAGTGCATATGTGAAAACGGCTGATTTATCATACAGGTATTAGCTTGTGGTAAGGGGTGACAAAAAAAAATCAGAAAGTAACGTTACAGCCTGCTGTAATCACTCCAAATACTGAAGGTATAGTCCCTAAATGCACACGCTCCCTTTGGAGACTGACTCACACAGCATATGTTGCAGGAGAAGCATCGCTTAATGAATGATGCGCGTGTATGTGTTACATGTTCAACATTGACAAAGCTCATACAAAAAGAAAAAAAAACACTTGATGTAAAAGGTATAAATGTAGGGCACTGGTGGCGCTTTGGCGCAGTGGTTAGTGTGCACGCACCATGTATAGAGGCTATAGTCCTCCAAGCGTGCGGCCCAGGTTCAAATCCCACCTGTGGCTCCCTTTCCCACATGTCATTCCCCACTCTCTCTCACCCTGATTTCTGACTCTATCCACTGTCCTATCTCTCCATTAAAGGCACAAAAAGCCAAAAAATAAATCAATGGAAAAAAAAAATAGAAGTCATAAATGTATTTTTTATTTTTGCCGATCCCAAAAACCAATCTGATCCGTGACAAACATCTGTGATCTGAGATATGTGATCCATTGCACCAGACATGACACAATATAAAGTGTCTATAGGACTTCTATTTGTGTTGTATTTCTGTGGTATCAAGCAGGTATCTACATTGTTTGACTAGAATCTTTATAAAGTTTTCAATTCTGTTATTGTGACTACTTTAAATCCCTGTAACGTTGTGCTACATCCTTAAAAACACTTGAACAACATTTGAACTTAATAACATTGAATGTCACTATGTTATATCAGCATCTTGTTGGCATTTGAATCATTCTTAAGCATCTAAAAACTTACTGAGAGTGAAACAAACAAAAACCATACAGCCCCGTCCTCCACTGGGGCCCTGGGTAGTCAGGCCTGTGATACTCAACGTGCCTTTCTCCTTAATAAAATGACATTCCTTTGTCAAATTGCCCTTCATGATTTGTCCTTCACAGCAGGTTGCTCGTCTGAGCCTCAGCAGCCTGAGCTGCAGGAGGGCGAGGGATAAATCTTCACAGCGTGCTTTACTTTCACATGACCTGCTGGATTTCACACTTCCTGCTTTACTGTGTTGTTTTGAGGTCTTCATTTATTCACCCCAGGACCTATCAGCCTGTGACCTCCTGCAGGTTTGGGTCCACTTTTCATTATGAGATTGATAATTATTTATAGTTCTATGAATCGAGTAGGTCAGTGAAAGTGTGTCGGTGTGTGCAAATCAGTGATGATAAAGTCTGACTAAGAATCAGGGAGAAAAAGAAAAAGTGGGGTGAATATTGATAAGGTGGACAGTTTAGCATCATGTTTATCTTCACATGTACTGTGTATAATATATATTACCAGTACTAAAAATCATCACTGACTTAGTCATAAAAAGGTATGATATTAACAAAAACGTTCCAGGATCATTGCACACTAAATCCACGCTTTTATTTCTTCGCGCCTCGACTGCTGCAACTCACTTGACACCTGTCTCAGGCAAAACTCAATCGAGTGCCTTCAAAGCATCCAAAATGCAGCAACTCGCCTTTTAGCAAGAACATACAAATGTGCCCATAATGAACATCCCTTCACTGCCTGCCTGTTGATTTAAGGATTGATTTTAAGATTCTTTTAATCACTTTTAAGGCACATCATAAGCTGGTCCCTCCCTTTATTTCTGATCTTTTATTCCTCTATGAACCAGGACGCAGTCTGAGATCCTTTGGATGAGCTCTGCTAGCTGTTCCAGTCTAGACTGAAAACAGCTTTAGGTGTCAGAGTCCGAGACTTTGGAGCAGCCTGCCAGAGGAGATCTTTCAGAGTCAGTCTCTTGTTTTATTTCTCTACTCAAGACACTCTTTTTACTCTGTGATTTTATTTTATGTTAAGTCTTTTATTCTAATAGTCTTTTTTTATTGCCTGTTTGCTTTTATTATCTGTTGTGAAGCACTTTTTTACCTGTATTGAAAAGTGTTATACAGATAAAGTATTATTATTATTTTTATATTCAACAAGCTAGCAGTGAACCATCTACGGTAAGTAAAATGACAAAGCTTTGGGAGATGAATAATGTAAAGGTTAGGACAATTTAAAAATTGATTAGCTTGCTTTTTATATATATTTTAGGGGGTATAATGGTGAATAAAGAAAACAGTTATTTTCATCTTCTTTATTTAGCCGATTTTGACACTTTCACAGTTAATTGACTTTTGTTAAACTGGGACAGCTACTCAAGTCACTGTTGTAGGGGAATGGAGTTACCTTTCTACATACGCTCGGATGAACGGTGCAAATATGGAATATAAGGAACAGAGGGAGGCATGGCAGACTCCTCAACAATGCATGATTGCTCGTGCGTGAAACGTACCAAACAGCATCCTCTGCAGAGAGTCAAGAATCAGGTATGAGGCTACAAGCATGCTTCAGGTCACAAACAGGTCCTATCTACAAAGAGGGAGGTAGAGTTGGCCAAGCTAATCAAGACCCCTTCCAAGAGAAGTTTCCCACTCAGAAGAATGGATATCCAGTTGCTTGCCTACCAGTATGCTGATGCAAACAACTTGCCTGGATACTCTTTTAAAAAAAAGAGCACTGAGCAGGTTTAGTTTGAAAATGTTATGCGATGCAATCCAGACTTGAGTCGAAGGAAACGAGAGGCCCTGCATCTGCTTCAAGAGTGTCAGGGATTAACCCCACAACAGTTGAGAATTGGCTCCAGAAGATCTTTTTGAACCAGGAGTCAAGGATGTGCCTTCACACATTTAAAATTGTGATGAGACAGGAATGCAAGACCATGTCCTGTCATCTATCGTGATTTCAGAAGTGGGGAGTGCCTGCTATAAGAGGCCACGTCAGGGGAAAGAGGCGAGACGACACCAGCTTTGACCTGCTGCAGGACTATGGTCCCCTCTTGGTCATCTTCAAAGCTGAGTGTCTTTATAATGTTATTCCAAACACAGTGGTGAAGGTATCGACAAAGGCTGGACAACAGCTGAGCTGTTTTTGGATTGGGGGAAGCAGTTTGTGGACATAATCCCTTAAGGATAACCTGTTATCCATCCCACACTGCCCACTCTCTGAAACCAGGAGTTTCTATTGTTTTTGAAACTTTTCTTAACTTTTACTGTCAGAGTTTTCATCCATGTACAAATATTGTAGGAAAAAGAACTATCACTTTTTAGAAGCGTTGAATATCAATGATCTGTGCTGAAACATGCCATCCTGTCACAAGGTCATTTGGAACCGTCCTAACCCTTATTAGTGGAAACATGTTATGGTGACTTGTTATGCGTTTCAGTAATGAAATCGAACTAAAGAAAAAAGAAATAACTCAAGTACTCAAGAAAAAGTCCATAATCTGTGGAACAGTTTGAAAAACAAACACGAACAAATTAAAAACTTTAATTTATTTCAATAGTTAAAGAGTAGAGGAGAGATTATGATGACTGGTTATTCTTATTGATTTACGTGTTGTGTATAATATGTTCTCTTCGACCCATGAGGACAGCTGCTTGTGTCCTTTGTTGAACCAGAAGTCAACATTTCTTAAGATCTTTTCTTTAAATTAACCAATATGTTTTTGTACTATACCATATCAAAAAAAGGGGCCAGTTTGGCAATCTTTAAGAATTGACAATGTTTATGGATTTGGTTGAATTTCTGTTAATTTAAACTCTAAAGCAAGAAATAAAAGTTGTTATGTTCATGTTCTAAGTTATTTAATCAAACAATTCAACTTTCAGTAAAACTCCAGTGTGTTTATGTTCATCCCTTCATCCCTCCAGTGTGTTTATGTTCATCCCTTCAGAGTGTCTGGCTCTGATCATCACCTCCTCTATAAAGGATTTTGTGTTGGAGGAACCGTATATTCTTCAAGTTGAACAACACAAGTTTTCAATTTAAGTTGACGCACACGAAATAGAAAGCAGAGGAATCTGTGTCCATTCTGTACGTCATCACATAGTGACTGTGTCATGAACTGCTGTGAGAGCGGGCTGAGGCAGAAATGACCCACTTTGAATCAGGTCATTCATAAAGCACCAGAGGAGTGTGTCTTTAATACGCTGGCTTACCAAAGTGTTCGGTCACATGTGTTTTATTGAGAAACTGGCAGCATGCCTCACTGTACACATGTTCTTCAGTCTGAGACGATTCATCGCTCCACACAGCACTGTGCGGTCTTCTTCATGTTTTTGTACAATTCAGACAGTGTGCTGGAGTTTGTTTGCAATTTTTGTAAGTTAGAAATGATACATTTCCCAATGACGGTTGTCTAGGACTTCTGTTGTTTTCTTTCTGAGGCATCAAAACAGGTATCGAGATCATTTAAATGAAGAATGTGCAACATTTTACACATAAATACAGCAGAAATCAAGTATATCCTGTAAATGTCTCTCTGAGTCATGACTCTACAATGAGTGAGAAGCGTGAGTCCCGCCAGCTGTACTGTTGTTGGAGCTGTGTTTACATCATGTTTACATGGACGGGACGGTTTTGCATATAAAGCTGTTTGAGTCAAAGACTAGAGAAAAGAAGAATAACATACTCACTGCTTATTTGGATATCACATTTCTTGTGTGTTTAGATCACAGTCATTCTGTTTCAATTGACATGCAATGTGAAGCTAGGAGTTAACTTAAGTGTGCTAACATTAGCCAGCTAACATAACAATGCAGGCCATACACCATTGCAGCTCAACCTGAGGACAAGTTTGTCTGCCACTTGTGCTTAATGGTGCTTAATTATGGTGCGTTCAATTTGATAACTCCTTCGTGTGAACGCGAGTGGAGAGGGGTTGATGTGTGCTGCTGGAGGAGAGTAGAGACTTCAGAACAGCGGAGGTTTCGCCAAAGCAGTTTGTTTTGGTTTCATGCTGGTGCTCAAGGGCGACATTTACTGGATCAAAAAGCCGCTTAGTCTTCCTTTATTTTGAGATTTTGTGACAATTTCTTTTTATATTTTCGGGCCATTTTTGCATTTATCATGGTGACATTTGAATACACATACTCTACGTGCAAACAGTTTGCAAACAAAGGGCTGTAGATGCTAGTAGAATTTTATTTGCTCAAAATCCAGTAACATTACTGTATCTTGTCAAGATGGTTCTTTGACTTCTTACAACGCTCAGCGAAGGAACCCCTCATCCCATTACCCAAACAGTATTGCCACCTTCAAACAAGCGGCAACCTCCGATCTTGAAAAATAAAGCCAATGCGGAAGTGCAAAATCCTGCAGTTCATTGAGTGTCAGCTTGAGGGCTGGCTCAGAAAGACCAGAGGTCACATACACATCACTGGCAAAAAATACATTTTTATAGCATACAGTAAATAAACGTGTTTAAAGCCTGGTACAAAAAACAAAATAGGTCTGATTAGGGCGCGATGAAACGGTTAGTCAAGATGCTTAAAACTCACCTCAGCTCCAGCTCTCAGCCTGTCATTTGATTGACTGAAAGTTAGGCCTAGACAGGATTTCCAGCATGGCGGCTGCTGCCAATAAGCCTCAGGTGGCACAGATGGCTGATGTCACTCAGGCTTCCTCCATTAATATTTACAGTCTATGCCTTTAACAGACCAAGGCTCTGTTCATGCAAGCTAGCCAGGTAGTGACAACGCTGATGCTACCTTACATCAACATGGCCCCTATCAGCAACCAAACTCAACCATATAGACCGATGGGCAGCAAGAGCCAGGATATCACCAGCATTGTCAAGTGGAACCTCGTTTGATAGTCCCACGACAAGCTCAGAAAGGCTGGACAGTTAGCTCCGGCGTCCCAGAGCACCCCCTGCATGCCAGTTCCCTTGGCCCACTTTACCCACACTAGAAAAAAGAACAGGGAAAACCAGAATGCAGAGTCTGTACGGAGATGTTAGAAAGAGGACAGGGAAGGCAGAGGCCTCACTGTTGGCAGACAGTCAATGCACTGACTTCAGTTACAGTATGTAAATGTCACTCCCATCCCATTGACTTGAGTTGAATTCTCCTGATAATATTCTGCTGCCTTCTCACATCAACCCACCCGGACTTGCTTCGGAAAAAACACTGCGGGTCTGTCAGCAGAAACTCCGGATGAAGTCCAAACAAAAAAATGGCTGTTTGTATTCACACATACAGCTGCTCCGGGAAATATCATGAGTTTTTCAGGAGTGTTCTGCAAGTGTGAAAGCCCTATCACTCACTTACAGGATTATGCAGAACAATTAAAAAGTGAAAAGACAGTATCACTGGAATTACACGGTGTTAATTTTCAAGCATTGACAGACAATCTGCAGCCAATCGGAATCGTGTATTCACCCAGACCGTAGTAAAATAAAGTTAAACCAGGCGGGTAGGTACACTTACATAAGTGTAAAATGAGTGTCACAAACAAACACACAGATAGATAAATAAATAAATGATGAGTTTGTAATTAAACAAACTTGTGGTCCAGTTGAAGTTATTTCCTGTATTTACGCAGAACATGTTTAGATCTCAGTGAACTTTAATGGTCAGTCTCTCTGTTTTTTTTACATCAGTCAGTAAGATAAGTAATCCAAGCATCTGTTTTATTTTACATTTAAAAAGCCTGTTATCATGTTTACCATATCTTAAGGTTAGGTTTTTAATAGAGGAGCAAACACATTCTGTCCTTAAGAACATATACAGCTCCAGAGAACAAAAAAGGGCATTCATAAAATGTTTTTTTTTTCTGGTTCTACTATTTATAGCTTTGAGTTTGAGTAAAATGTTCATTTATGTCTTGTGTTTTATTAGCAGAAAATGAGATCCGGTGAAGAAAACTAAAATATTCAGCATTTTTCAGACTGCGGAAAATGCAAGTTCATATTCATTTTCATTCATTTTTACAACGTTTTAACTGAGGAAGATATAAATACTCTGTGAAAGATAAAACAAGATAAGATTTAAAAAATCTTCTGATATTTAACAGACTGAAACATAAGGAACAACCTGATAATAAAAGATCAGTCTAAATAAAAGATTCAACCAAGATTCTGTAAGGGGATGCTATCAAACGTTGATAACTCAAACATCACAATTTAGTTTTATTGGCCAGAAGTGATCATATTAGGAGGAGTGGGTGGAGCTAAAAGCGGAGCAAATGGTCATGAAACGGTTGTTTGTACCCGGCTTTAAACACGTTTATTTCTGCTGTAAAGTTGGACATTTTAACATGGGGCTTGATGGGGATTGATTTACTTTAGGAGACAGCCTCTAGTGGACACCCAAGGAACTGCAGAGGTGGCTTCTTTTTATAGCTCTGGAGGCAGCCACATAGCAAGTGATGGGCCTAGTTGGCACTGGCCCTCCCTCAAAACTCAGCCAGACAGAAACAAAATGGAAAATGTTGAAAATAAATTGAGGGTGACTAATATTAAATAATTTACAGTAAAATTCAAAAAAATATCCTTTGACTGCTTCAAAGTTTTTTTTAAAAGTCCTTTCTTATAGGAATAGTTGGCCCACCCGTTTTTGTACTGGCCCACCCAAAATTACATTTCTGCCATGCCACTGTCTGGAAGTTGCTGCTCAGTTCACAAATATGCTTTTGATAAAGATTCGCTGATGAAGGCCTAGTGCTGAAACGCGTCCGTTGTTGTTTTGTGTGCTAAAATTACTTGAAGGACATTTAGTGTGCTGACTTTTTTGCCTCTGTTTAAGTCATGTTGTGGTCGTGCACCTGGAACTTTTCTCATTGTCGAGTGTGCTCCTTTTTTGCTGTTTTTATGAAGGTTCCTCCCTGTGATTGAATTTAACAACGTCCAAAATTGTATTAATGAAAACAGTTTACAGATTCAGCCATTTATTCAAGAGGAGAAATATTTTTCTGTGCATCACATTAATTTAGATAGATTTATTCAGAGAGACGGATTGATTTAGTTATTACTACTTTCACAGGAATCCCCAATGATCAAAAATCCAGAATAAAGAATGTGTTTGCAGAGCTCTGATTTCCACAAACACACACACATGCAAACACACACACCCACGAGCAGTGAAGGCATGCGTGAGTCAACAGTAGCAGAAAGATGTAACGTTTGGACAGTGTGTTTTTCAGGCCGGCTTTGTTAGGTGTCACTCTTTGTTGAAACGTGTGTCCACACCGCAGCGAGTTCCTGGGAAATGTCAACAACTTCTGCTCTGCCCAGTCTTCTCCTGACAGCTCACCAGTAAACAGTAAATTCTGTTCAAACATTTCCCGTCAGCCTTTTCTTCTCAGCGGGCTCCCAGACGACGTAAACTTTACCTAAAGTCAGGACTCCGTGGCGGTTCGGGGAAATGATCCCACTGTGGAA
Organism: Labrus bergylta; assembly: GCF_963930695.1. Classification (NCBI taxonomy): domain Eukaryota; kingdom Metazoa; phylum Chordata; class Actinopteri; order Labriformes; family Labridae; genus Labrus; species Labrus bergylta. The sequence continues at coordinate 7,048,246 of NC_089196.1, read as the reverse complement.
AGGTTTATGATCAGGACTCTGGTGTTTTCACACATGCACAAAACTCCTGAAATCATCCTGAAAGTTTTTGTGAATGCTAATTACTGATTAATTTTTCACCCCAACTCTACCCAGATATGTTCCTGCCAGCTCCCTAATAAAATGTCCACAAGAAGTCTGGGTGAGGAAGCAGCAGAAAATATTCTGGGAAATCAAATTTGTGTGCGTGTGTGTGTGTGTGTGTGTGTGTGTGTGTGTGGGAGAGGGGGTGTCAATGATGCATATACAGCATAAATGTGCTCCTCTGATTGTCCCAGTTTCCAGGTTGGGAAGTAGTTCTTCTGACTTCAGTGTTTACGTGCGGGTGAGAAAGCATGCAGCAGAGTTCTGGATGTAGTGGAGTTTATTGAGGACTTTAGATGATGTACTGTAAAGGATGCTGTTGCAATAACCGAGTCTAGATGTGATGAATGAAGGCATGAATTAGTGTTTAAGCAGCAGAGAATTGGATTGATGGGCTTAGATGAGCTATATGTTTTTAAGGTGGACGAAGGCAGCTCTTGTGAGCTGGGTGACGTTCTGATTTAAGGTGAGGTTGCTGTCAAATTAATTGTAAATGGACTTGAGCTTGTATAGCGCTATTCTAGTCTTCTGATCCCCAAAATCGCTTTTATACTGCAGGTCAAACTTACCCGTTCTCACACTGATGGTAGAGGCTGCTATGTAAAGTGTCCATCAGAATTAACTAATCAATTCATCCAAGGGTGCTGGTAGCCTAATGGTTAGTGCGCACCCCTGGCGCCCATGTACAGAGGCTATAAGTCCTCCAAGCAGACGGCCCAGGCTCGAATCCTGCCTGTGGCGCCTCCCCCCCCATGTCATTCCCCACTCTCTCTCTTCCTGATTTTAAACTCTATCAGCTGTCACATAAAGGCCCAAAAAGCCCAAAAAGCCCCAAAAATCAATCTTTAAAAAAAAACAAAAACACAAGCAGCCAAGTTGGCCACAGACACCACTTTGCTTTCTTTCTTTCTAAAATGTATTTCCTTTATAAAATGTTTAGAATTCTTGACCTGACGACCAAAAACATTTCCCCACGCATTATGCATGAGTGAAAAAAGCTAAATAAACGATACAAACATCTTTCGCAGTAAGGGGTGTAATTGTTAGAAACTTCCTTTCAACTCTGTCATCATTTTAAAGAAGGCAAATGGTTTCAACTGAAATCCTTCAGTTTGATATTGGTAGATATCGTGAGGTGCATTGGTATTAGCTTGATCTTATTCTGAGAGATAAATTCTTTGTTTTAATTTCTTCATATTCCAGTACTGCATGCCCTTCTGCTCTACGACTGAAGCTGATGCTACAGGTGGTTCTCATTTTCACCGCTATGTTTCAAAAGTTGGTTTCTTTACGGAGAAAAATCATGAAAAGTGAGCCATGTCTGTTTTAGACTGTGATTTGATTAGAATATGTTGAACAGCTGGGCCCTGCAGGTACAACATGGCACTCAAGAACATAAAGAGCACTGATGATATCTGAGCTATAAGTATATGTTCAGGGCTCCTGCACACTTTTCAACATCAAATATAAGCCTTTTTAACACAAAACAAAGATGAATGTGTGCTATTTTAACAACACGTAGCTTTGTATATTTCAGATATCCATGGTACTAAATGGCTTTGAGTCATTGCCCCAAATTGAAAAGGTTTTTAGCTTCTAGAAAGTTTCCCATGATCGTTGTCCAACCATTCCCTTTTTGTCATTTTGACAGTGGTGATTCTAGAGTCTGGTGGGGCCCTAGGTAAAAATCAATTGGGGTGCCCTCCAACCAGTGTCCCAATGCTTTCCTGTTTCCTTTTTCTCTCCTATAGACGGATAATTCCTCTTCATTGTTCTTTGTTTACTTCATTGACAATCTTTGGTTTTCACTGCTATAATGCATGCAATGCTTAGCAGAGCAACGAGTGAGTCCTGTCAGTTGGGGAGGTTTCCTACTATCATTGCAAAATTTGCACATTTGGGGCCTCTGCTTCGGTTTAAGTTTGTGAGCCCTCAGGGGCGCCCAAGCAGTTGCCTGCCATGCCTGTTTGGAAGCAGGGCCTCTGCATTTTGAATTTCCTTCCTCCTGTTAGCAGTTTGTAAATACTTAATATGCTGCTGTAATTGTAGTGAAATGTCATGTGAACAAGCAAATCCACAAAAAGGAATAACAAAGTCATGACCACTGGACATTGCAGATTTGGTTAAGTAATCAGACATGCCTCAGTCATCTTCAATTTAAGAACTCTTTAAAGTGGTTATAAAACATTTAAAGACATTTAATGACCTTGCATTTAAACATCTAATTCAAGACTTTTTAAGAACGCATGAGGATCTGTGGACCCTGATGTTCACAAACAAGAAACATAGAAGTTAGACTTTTATAAGTCAAGCTGAACATAAACTGAACCACAGAATTAAGTCAGTGCTTTGTTTTTATTAGTCAATACAAAAAGGTCACTGTATTGAAGCCCAACCCCCCACACCACACCACACCACAGACAAAAACTCACACAGACAAAACTAGATCCACACAACTACAAAACAACCTCGACTATTTTTCTTTACAAAACTGAAATTAGCCAACACGTTGAAAGTGTTGGACAGAAAACATTGATAGGAATGATTATGTTCTCTTTATGGCGTCCTCGATGTCTGACATCTGGTCCTTCAGCTGGTTCCACTGTTCAGGGTTCAGAGAAATACCTAAAAGAAATATGAAATCAACATTTTAAAGTCTTTACATGCACACCACTGACAACATCAGACATCCAACTTTCCAGGTGTATGTTAAACATTTCACACTGTTCAAAATGTATTTATAATGAATGTGAATACCTTTCTTGCCCGGCTTCATCTCCCCTTCTGGGTTCATCCAGTACTCTCTGATGTCGACCAGGACTTTACCTTTAAAGTCTCTGACGCTGACGTATCTCATCTTCCCAATCTGGACCAAAAAAAAGTATAAGAAAACTTTTTAGACAAGTTTACTTTTTAAAAATATATTTTACAATACATCAAAACTGGAACTCAAGGAGAAGACTACAATATTTTTAAATTCATGAGTTTGTGAATGTCATTTTTTTTTTATTTTAAAAATGACATGTTTGTATTTCTTACATTTTTGACCCATTTCCTGACTAATTTAAACAGTTGCACTGATTTTGTAGTTCATGTGAGGATTTTTCAGCTGGTTATGAAAAAGACTGAAATTAAAATTGATTCCTGACAAAGTTAGTCATGGAGTTCCTCCAGGTGCTCGGACCGACTTCTTTCAACTAATAAATGATTCTCCTGGGTAATATTACAAGGAAAAATGCCACAATTGTTATGCAGATGATACTCAACTATATCTATCAATAAAGCTTGATGACACCAATCGGTTATGTACACTAGAAGCATGTCTTAAAGACATTAGGACCTGGATGACTGGAAGTGTTTTTGTTTCTTAACTCAGACAAGACTGAAGTTATTGTGCTTGGCCCTAAAAACCTCAGACAGACTTTTTTCTAATGATATAACTGTCCTTAATGGCATCAGCCTGGCACCTAGCACCACAGTTAGGAATCTGAGAGTTCAATTTGATTAAGATATGTCCTTCAACTCCCGCATAAAACACATTTAAGGACAGCCTTGTTTCACCCGCAACATCTCAAATATAAGACGTATCCTGTCTGAAAACTTTGTAGAGAAACTAGTCAATGCATTTGTTTCTTCTAGGTTGGATTACTGTAATTCTCTTTTATCAGGCGTTCCTCAGGAAACATTAGCTGGAGGGGGAATCTATGGAGCAGCTGTTCTATAAGGAGTTTGCAGTTACTAGAGAGTGTAACTGATTCGATTCGGTCTCCCTGGGAAAGTCACCTGGAACATGTTGTCGTCACCGTTCCCGCTGCCCTTTGATGAGCCGCTGGGCTTGGAGCTCTCTCCGCTCTTTGGTTTCTTCACTGGTTTCTCTGGTGCTGATGGCTTCTTTCTCTTTGCCTTGAAAAATACAAAAGCACTCTTTAAATGTTTGCCCTTACCATGTCTGTAACTGAAATATGTTCATGTTCATATGTGATATATTGAGCAGAGTACCCCTGAACAAATAAAAACACATCTGCTTTTGTTGCTACATATTTCTTGTAAAGACATGGATAAGGTTAACAACGACAAGTTCGAATCACAGCACAAACCTTGGTCTCGACTTCACTGTCAGAGTCACTCCCAGATGCGGAGGACAGCACTTCCTTTGATTTAGGCATTCTGCCGAGACAGACATATCAGACATTTATTCAGACTTCAGTTGAACAACTGTTAAATAGAAAAATGCAGAAAGTTTATTCTTGGATCTCTCAGTGTTGCACATTAAACCATTTTTTTTAAACTAGATGCCACAAGGTAAACCCATTTGTCAGAGAAATGACTACAAAAAGCTGCTTCTAATACTAATGGTATATAACATTTTTTTGGTGACTATTCATCTTTACTTATCTCTTCATATTGCATTTACATTTCATTTCACAAACCTTGGGAGGTAGGAAATATCTCTTATATAAATATAAAGACAATTTGTGATTCCCAAAACAGGATTTTATTAACCTGAACCATTCCAGGTTCCAGTTCTGTAGTAGAGATGCAAAATAAGAAAGATCTGCTTTCATTGCAAATTAAAAGAGAAAATTGTTAATTTTCCACATTTTACATTTAATGAATCAATTTGAAATCGGACTTGCCCTGCACCACAAATAAATTATGGAAGGTATATGTGGCCTGACGCCACATTGAGTCCAAGACAAATTTCCCCAAGGGGACAATAAAGTGTATCGATATAACACTTTGTTTGATCATGAAGTCTGATGTTCCTATACAGTTCTGTGGAGTATCAGTAAAATATAAGACTGGCACGGCAGACCTGAGTCTCATTTTACTGTTTTAAAATAATAGATAAAAGGCAATATATACACAGATGCCTGTTATGACACACCCGTCTCCTCTCCGTCTGAGTAGTGTTGACATACTCTTGACAAAAACTCTTAAAAATTAACCACATGACAAAAACTTTGGACAAAACAAGCAAAGCAGTAATCGTTCTCAATTACCATGTTTTGATGATCATGGGAAGCCAAAATGGTAATCATAATAGATATCTGATTAATTTCCCATCCCTAGGGGATGATCTGAATACATAACTTTCCTTTATGAAGACAGTGAACATCTGTATCAGCCGGAAAAGAGGGTCCTTCTGTTGCACTCATCAAGTCGTCCATTTGTTAAATTCTCAGGCACTAATGGTCAGGGTATTTGGAAACATCTGGCTAAACTAAAATTGTCAAAGTGTAATACTGTGTATAAGCGCATCTGTATGCGTAGGGTTAAGCGTGATAAGCTGGACAGGCTCAGGTCAATTTGGCTTGGTGGCATGGACAGATCCAGAATGGGCCTGGCATCCTGCTTCTAGAATGTCCTCAGTATGAATTCCCATAGCCACATAAAAGACCAAACCACAGTGAGTTTGCATTTTTTTGGCCAGAGAAATACCATTAAAAGTGTTTAATCTTTTAAAAAAAAATTTGGAATGCCATTATTTTTTTAACCAAATAGAAGTATCGATAAGTATGTCAGTATTGATGCCCATCCCAGGCTATCACCGTATGTAAACAGAGGACAGCTGACAGTTACCTGAACACCACCTAATACCTTACAAATATGTCATCATTGAGATGGTTAGAAAAGTCTTTGAGAGTAGGGCTGGTAAATTAATCGAAACCAACATTCAGAACCTCTAACCGACGTAATCTTGTCCATGTCGATAATTTTCAGGTAGGGATGTCCCGATACCGATCTCAAGTACAGGATCGGAGACGATTTTGGCCTGTTTTTTTTTACTGATCGGGAATTTAAAGCCGAGCTCATCCTGATCGTCTACGTTAGTTGTCATACAAGCACCAAGGAGGCCCTCGGTCCGTCGGTGAGCAGTCGTCGCCTTAGTTTTGCGGTGTGTCCAGCTCAGTCGCTACCCGTCAGCCCCAGTAGGTCTTTTTTTGGCCCATTCCACATGTTGAATCGGCGTGAGCCGGCGCGGGTGGGGGTAGGAATCTCTCTGATGTTCAACTAAGTGAAACAGGAGAGCCAGTGCACGAGAAGAAATACGGAAGAGCCTCTTCTATTCTTGTTCCACAAATAAAAGACCAAGGGCTGAGAACACCATTTTCAACTTTTTATCAGTCATTATTCTCCATTAGAAGTACCTATATTACAAGTCTTGAGTGACAGCTGTGAGAAAATTTTCTTCTCGTCTCACAACAATGGTTTATTTATCCGTGTTTTTCATTGTCCTCTTCCAGGTTTCCCCTTTTTGGAATGACAATTACAGACTACTGCCACCTGCTGGCATGGAGAGTTATTTCCTCTCACACATGCGCAATACGTACGTGGTGGTTGGCCGTCGGCTCTAGTCTTTGCGGTGTGTTCTAGTGCATTCAAGTTTACTTGTTATTTATTATAAAACAGCATTAAGTGAATTTGTTGTTTTTTTATGACCAAATATGAAAGGTAAACAAAGCTTTTACACCATTCTGTTTTCAATTTTGTTTTTATATGTGAGTTTTACAACAATACTAGCTGGACTAAGTTGAATGTAATAAGCTGAAGACATCTTGTAGTAACTTAATGTTTACAAACATTATTTTGTAATAAAAAAAACATGGACCATCTCTTATCTAGGCAAATATAAGTACCAGATCAGGAATCGGTATCAGCTAATTCTCAATATTTAAAAATTGGATTGGGATCGGAGGCTTAAAAGGCTGATCGGGACATCCCTATTTTCAGTGCAAAGTCACGTGCTGATACGTCCAATCCGCGACATGGAAGCAATAACCGTCATTTTGTCTTTAGGGAAGACGACACCTAACAAAAAGAAGTCAAATGAAAACACTGCAGAAAAACAGTTTGCAAGAAATGCAAGATATTTATTTTCTACCGTTTAAGAGAAGTTAATTTCTACTTTAAATATGCAATAAATAACCAGAAAATAGTTCATCAGATATGCCTCTGAGAGCAGAAAATAAGATCACAGCTTTAATGGCAGATTTACAGCAGAGACCATGTCAGTGAACTATGAGGGGAAAAAACAAAATAATCGTTCATTAATCGTAATCGAGGTAAAATGTTCAATTAATCGTGATGTTGATTTGAGGGCTGATCACCCAGCCCTACTTAAGAGTGTAGAAATAATCTGCGGAGGGGCCCAGCATTTTGAAGTATTGATTAAAAAGCACTGATATTATGTTTCTTCTAAAGGAGAGCTGATGAATGAAAGAGGGAGAGAGCTCTGTCATCTTCTTCTTCCTCTGTCAGGCTCCATTTTGATCTGATGCACTAAATGGACTCCTGGATGTGGTTTCGTATCTGTCAGGTAACTAATCAGGTTGAGTATTTTAAGGACCCGGGTCATTCGGATAAACACACATTCACATTTTAAATGATCGCTATTTCTACTGCGTTTCTTCACATCAGACTGAAGTTAACACAGATAATTAAAGACATTTTTCACATTGTATCTACTTAAACTAGTCGCCGCGCTAAAATATAAGTGATAAATGATGTTAAACCAGTGTGAGGACATGCTTTAGAGGTATATTTAATTGTAATGATAACACTGCTCACACACAGGCATGGTTAGTTAGCATGCTGCTAAATGCTAACTGGATAGCTTAGCAACGGTTGCTAACGTTAGCGGAGCTGCTGCACGGGAAGCTGTCCCGGCAGATTCTTCTTAAAGCAGATGCAATAAGATCACAGTGCACAGGGTACTTCCTTTAATTAAACCAGTAAACTATTCAGCGTTTTTTCTATTCAAAGCGTTAATGCTTACATGATAAGATGAAGTGGATCGGATCTCTGGACAGGAAACGGAAAACGTGTTTTTCCTCTTTGAGCCCGATGGCGGTTAACGAAGGAGCATTAGCGCCACCTGCCGGTCCGGAGGGTGCAGTTCACTAACAACAAAACAACATCCTTCAATACTTCATGATCTACATCTTCATGTAAATTACAGGGACTGCAGTGTCCAGTGAGTTTCTATCATTTAATTAAACTCCTTAAATCACATTTTCAGAATACCAATAAATTATAATCATCTACTTCATCCGTTGATGACATGTAACTTAATTTGGTATGTTGAGGAAAAGTCCCACTGATTTTTCTCTGTTGGAGGTAAAAACAAAACATGCATGGGAGGGAAATCTAATCTAAACATTATTGTACTTTCAATTGTTGATTAAACTCTATGTAGTTTTTGAGATATAGAGATTTATATAACAACTCATTTTTATTTGCTAGACACAAGAGTAGTCAGGTTATTTGTTTTTACAAAAGAAACATTTTGTGTAAATAATCAATCTTGTACTTGCATGTTCAAAAGCTCTTGTGGACTTAAAGACTAGATAGTCAGTAAAGAATTAATAATATTAGTTTAAAAAAAGAAAAGAAAATTAAGTTAAATGTCGCTGCAAAGTCAGGCTGAGCTACCATACACTTAAATGTATTTCTAGGATGACAAGCTAGTGGGCCAATAGGAGTCAAGGGACTCCTGAGCCAAAGACCTTCTTAATGTTTTAACCACATAGATATAAAACACAAACACATATAAACAAGCAGACACACACAATTGATGCTTCTACTACATCTAATAAAGTTTACTTCACGCTGATTGTGACCAACTGTGCATAATGCCAGAAAAGTGGAAAACAACTCTTGTGCATGCATTTTAAAAACCAAAGATGTTTGCAAACGATCATGTACAATGATTGAGAAACCATCCGCCTGTCATATTCAGAGCGTTATTCTCTCACTCTAAGAGTTTGTGTGTGTGTCTATGTTAGTGGGTGTGTGTGTTTGCATTGCAAAGCCACTGCTACCCCCTTGAGACCAACAACTACAAATTGTTGTTTAAGAAAAATGGGCACTGTGGCCCCATACCTTCACAGATTTCCAAAATTAAACAGGTTAGTTTTTAGCTCAATAAATTGCTACTATAATTGTGTGAAGGAAATCATAATATTCCACTGTGGACATTTATGGGTTAAAGCTCCTGTAAGGAATTTTTGGTTTATGTGGATTATACACCTCCCTGTGGAAAAACAACCTCTTTTTCCTTTGCCCACCATTTCCATTACACTTTTTTTTAACCAAAAAATCAAATCCTTCTTTATTTTAAATATCTAACATGCAACTCCCAATGAATCTCCAGGATGTTTTTGCGTGCTAATCGGCACGTGTTATATCCATACCCCACGTTAGGGCGTACTGTTACTAAAATGAACTCTTTTGAAATAATCAGTCTTATCATCAGTATTAATGATCAGTCTTTTGCATAATCAGATGAAAACTCCTCACATGTCCTTCAAGGCTCCTGTTGTTGATTCCCATAAAGTTGAGGGCCTACTGACTCTCTAGTGTTGATACATTCAAAGGTGATCTGACTCTTTTAAGCAGCTATTACGTGCCAATGAGTTTATCAAAGGACAACTATGAAACTGTTAGAGGGAGCCATCTGTCACAGTCATGTTGGAGACAGAGTGTATAAACATGGATGTAGTCTCAGTGATGTCACTCATTGGTTTCTGAGGAGGCGTTATGACGCTCATCAAGGGCGGTTGCAATATTTTATGTTAACATGTTGGAAATAAAGATATCAACCAATCAGTCACTCATATTGGAGATGCTGACTCTAACTTTAGATGGCTCTAGAAACAGACAGAGGTGGAGCTGAGGCGGGCATTAAACCTCCTGATAAAGAGCTACAACACTTCCACCTGTCAGTCAAGTCCGGCAACGCCCCTCATTATGAATAACTCTTAGTCTTAATATCATCAAATCAGGTGAGTTAGAAAAATAAATTACCCCTGCGTAGTGTGTGCTGATATAGAAATTAGCTAATCAGAAGAAAAAAACATTTTTATTTTTGTCATTAAAATAGACATTTTACAAAGGTTGATGGGGACTTCAGGGCTTTCAGAGAGAGCCTCAAGTGTCACATTAGCAGAACTGCACTTTTTTGTACTCCTGCATTGGATCCAATTTTTTTACCAGGCCTGATGCAAGCTTCAAGTTTCATGACTTCTTGAACACGTTCAGATACCCATAAGTCCAACGTAAGACCTAAAATAGGGATAATAAGAATCCTGGAGGATAGGTCCTTACAGTGTTGGTGCCCGAGCCCTATGGAATATTTTATTCCATACTCTACTTAAGTAAAATTTCTGTTTTATATGCCTGAGACTGTAAGAATTGGCATAGCCACCTTAATATCGACCACTGGTTTTTGGGAGGGAAACCCTCGCTCATCTCCAGCTCCACTCTCTTGTCCAAATATGGTCATTTTCCTGGACAAAATGTTCTTACTGAAAACATGAACAACCATTTCTCCAGAGCTTCTTCTAGTACATCTGAGCACTAAACAAGACACTTTTTTAGGTTGCCATGGTAGCATTTTGTCAAAGTCTTAACACCTCCCCTGCTTTCTGGTCAGTTTGACTCTAATCAGGACCTTTACCAAATGAACATGATGCTGTTCTGAAGAAGACTTGAAACTACAAATTGAGACCATAAACTCATTAGGCAAATGTTTACTAAAGGACCAAGTCTAGTGGGAAGTAGGACCATATGATGAAAGACTCTGCAGCGCCCCCTGCTGGACATAGGAAGAATTGCAGAGTTAAGGCACTTTAGCATTTGCTTCTGACACCATGGCTACATTAAATTCCATTATGTACAGAAATGCATGCTAGTGAAACTAATACGTCTTCCTGAATATCACTCTGCTTTGAGTAAGACTGAAAAGATGTCGTCGTTTTCAGAGAGTTTTAATAAACAGCTTAAAACATTCTACAGTAAATTGTTGTCCCATACATTAAAGCGATTACAGCTTACAGAGTAGAACAATATAATGTCCATGTTTATTTCAACACGTTTTGGCCCAGCAGCTGTCACTCCATGCAGACAGACAGGTCCCCGGTCCGAGTCCATCTATTTCGATCGGAGTCCTCTGGCTATGTTGTCGTCAGTTTCAGCCGCCTCTTTCAGAGCCTGCATCACCAGAGCATTCCTCTTCCTCGTCTCCTCCATCCTCATCGGGTTGGCCTCAGGCAGATTCTGAAGGACAGAGACATGGCATGAAACAATATCCGATCCACAAAAGAAAAAAGAGACTTAATAATTCAATCTTACAAGAAAGATGACATGTGACAAAAAATTTCCTTCTTATCCTGAACCTCAAAAAAAAAAACTACAGGTACACTTTTTATGCAATGGAAGCGTCTTTAATGGTTTTCATTTATTCTGTTAATAAAAGTGTTCATATCTGTATTTCGTTGAACTTTGACCTTTAAAATCTCTCTTTCAGGATGCACACACACACACACACACACACACACACACACACACACACACACACACACACACACACACACACACACACACACACACACACACACACACACACACACACACACACACACACACACACACACACACACACACACACACACACACACACACACACACACACACACACACACACACACACACACACACACACACACACACACACACACACACACACACTTTAACCACTAGCAGGACAGGACAACTGAAGAGAGACAGGACATTTAGGGGGAGCGGGTGGGGGACAACATGCAGCAAAGAGACGAGGTCAGATTTGAAGCCATGACCGCTGCGACAAGGACTATAGCCTCTGTACATAGAGCGCGTTGAAATTCCATTATTTCCAATTCAGCAATAATAATATGTTAGACTTTTCCAAAAAACTTGAGCCAGAGTAGTTTACGTGCTGAACCTTAGCTTCTGTAAAGTAAAGACCTTCTGGTACAGTATTTCATTAACTTGACCACAGAAAAAGGAACTTGTTACAGATAAAAAAAAACTAACGGTACAAATGTGAAATGTTTGATGTCAGAAGATGGATATATCATTTAATCTCAATTATCTTGTTTTCATGAGTGTGGGAAACTAAAATCATAATTGAATTTAGAACTAAATGAATATCCCAGCCCTACAAACGATCATTAATTCTCTATAACTGTCGAACCTCAAGACCCTCCACCAACTCTTTCATGAACTATTTTTAAACCAATGAGATTTATTTGATGACAGATGTCAGCTTGGACCTCAGACTGTAGAAAATATGTGACAAAAACAAAGAAACGTAACAAAGCAAACATGTTTAAAAAGGGCTTCATAGACTTTTCGGACAATTTTCTTCCCAGGCACACATTCAGGACCCACAGAAAGCTGCTCTGCGACCCACTTTTGGGTCCCAACCCACCAGTTGAGAAGCACTGCTCTATAACGCCATGATCTACAGCAGTACCACAACTAGAGGGGATTCTGTACGTCTTTTTGAATTAAAGATAGATGTCATGGAATAATAACTGTATAATTGCTCTATTAGGCCCATGTGGTAAATCATAAACATTCCTCTGCTGCCACCTACAGGAGTGTTACAGTAACAGCAGGTAAACAACTACCACAAATGGACATTTTACAGTTTAATACTTGTCATCTTTATATCACCCATATGAGCAGGTGTTGCATCTGAAGGACACACGAGGAGCCTGACAATTACTGTTCAATATAATGTTCATTTTAATGTCCATTGACTTTACATTAATTCTGTAGAAAACAGTGAAAACAGTGAAAACAGTGACTCCAGCTCACACTTCACGCCCTGACAACAACATCTACATTTGCACTAGTTTAGATTTATAACGTTACACACTTCACTTGGATCAGTTCAGATTAGCACCTTTACGTGAGTTTTGTGACGGGGTCGTCATTCAGCTGACTCACCTTGATCAGCTCTTTCCGTCGTTCCTCTCCCGGTGCAATCATCGTCCACATGCCGTAGCCGAGCGCCATACAGGCGACCAGCGCGGAGGAGTTGATGATGGTCCGGAGGCTGCTCATCCTGCGGACAGTGAAGGCAACGCGGAGTCTGTCTGTCCGGCAGGTGTCTGCTTCTTCAAACACACTAACCTACAGCATCTCACTCCCTCTGTTTGGTAACAGAGGCACAGCAGTACACTTAAGTAAACGGAAACTTCTGTGGTCATTGGTGGACTCGTTTACGTGCACACTGCCCCCTGCTGTATCGGAGTATGTACGGCCATGGTAAAAACAAAACAAAAAAAACAAAACTCTGAGAACATTTTATTTTGTAGAGAAAATGTTGGTTGTTTTCTCAAGAACTCGTCTTATTTGTCGCGTTATTTTGGGATAACAACGCGGATTTTCCAGATCTCGAGGAAAAAAAAGGCTGAACAGTAAGCCTAAGCTACTTGTTATCAGGCAAAACGGATAACAATTAAATGTTGATGATGCATGTCTGCTTAATGTGGAACCTCTAGTCTACAAAGTCATACATTCATTTGATTAAATGCCATTTTACCTTGAGTAATTTCAGCCTTTTTCTCGAGATCTGAACTATCTATTTTATTACAGCAGGATTACAACGCTGTTTTGTTTTGTTTGGGTGCCATAAAACTGCATTACTGTTTTTGCAGATGATGTGGTTCTGTTGGCTTCTTCAGGCTGCGACCTCCAGCAGGCATTGGGGCGGTTTTGCAACCCAGTACAAGGCAGCTGGGATGAGGGTCCGCATCTCCAAGTCCAAGGCCATGGTTCTCTGCTGAAAAACGGTGGATTGCTCCCTCCAACTGAGCTAGTTTTTGCCCTAAGTGAAGGCAAAGCTTTGGATTTAAACTTCATCTATGTTCCAACCCTAAACTGTATATTCAGATGGACAGAACTCCAATCAGCTGAGACTAAAGCCAAAAGATTTAGAGCTCCCACTACTGACTGGATGCAGTATTGGTCATAAACCCTGCCTCCTCTCTGTTAACAGATAGAACAAACCATGAAATCATAACACACATCAGAAGATTCTTTTTAGTTATTTAATGTTGTAAAACTGAATAAAATGCCATGATTGACAGCTGTTGATGAATGTGGCTCCTCTATTCCCTCTGGATCATCACAGTAGAGAAACAGCGAGAGAAACGTCCAATGGGAGGAGGCTGAGGCACGTAGTTCATATGTATTGACAGTCTATTGTTCCACCTATGTTCATGAGTTTTGGGCAGTGACTGAAAAAATAAAATCACAGACGAGCTGCCGAAACAAGTTTCTGACATCTGGAGAGAGCTCAGAGTAGAGCGGCTACTCCTTTGCATTGAAAGGAGCCAGTTGAAGTGGTTTGCCTGTTTGCCTCCCTTTGGAGGTTTTCCGGGCACGTCCACCTAGGAGAAAACCTTGGGTTAGACTCAGAGCTCGCTGGAGGGATTATAAATCCTGTTTGGTCTGGGAACACCCTATATCGCTCAGGACGAGCTGGTAGTCAAGAGTCAACCTGCTTAGCCTTCTACCACTGCGACCACGGATAAGTAGTAAAAAAAAATGGATGTACGGAGACACAACAAGTTGATCTGGAAATGTATTTATTCTTCTACTGGAATAGGTAAAGCAGAGTGCAGAGCACAGCAAGCATTCACAAGAGGACAGACACAGAAGGGTGAATACAGACGGAAGAAGAATTAAAGGAGAAACCTGAATGATGAGCCTCCTCACAGTAATGAAGGGTCCTGTGTCTGTTCTTCTGGCAGGGTTTGGAGATAACTCTTTCCTAAAACCGTTGATTCTAGCTTTGTTTACATTTCTTGGAAGCTGGACAACAACGTTCAAAAGGTCGCCTATTTAAATTCTGAGTGCATGTCCTACAGAAAAGTCTGCAGATTCATGGACAGAGAGCAATTTAAGTTTGACAAGTCTGCATCGGAGCCCCCATGCTCCTGATGGTTTAACAATCTGTCAGCGCTGAACTAAGGTTGTCAATTTAGTTACTTTTCAGATATCTGGTGTTTTAAAATTATATAATCAGTTTTTTCATTGATCGATAGAAACAAAACTAAAGAACTACATCTTCTTCAAATAAAGGTGGAGGAGAGGTTTAAATATCTGGTGTCTTGACACCCTGAACCCTCACACTACAGGACAGAGTCTACAAGTCTAAAAGACCTGAACCCAGCTGAAAATTAGTTTGGGGGGCAGAGGGGGGGGGGGGGGGGGGGCAGTTGGAATTATACAAGACTTGATTTTTTCCACCACTGTCAACAAAACATCAAATTATTAAACGCATTAACAATATTTATCTCTCCAGGAGAGTTCAGGCTTAACAAGACTTATCATGGTTGTTTTTTCTTTAATTTTTCCCTCTTCTGTACTCTACTCGCCCCCTTTTTTCAAGTCATGACATTAATCTTTTTCCAGTATTAAAACTTCATTTAGCAACTAACAAAGTTATCAGGCAAGCAGGCCGATCAAGTTCCTTTTTCACAAGGAAAGCCATAACGTTACTCAGTGTGAACAGGGCAAACCAAAGCATCTTCATCTATGTAAAGATTATACAAATACTTAAAAGAAAATGAGGAGACAAAACTACATTTAGAGCTGACAGCTTCACTACTAAACAAAAAGTCTATCCACAGTTAAAGTTCTTCTGAATGTTTGTGCGATGGCTCACAGGTCTTTTTTAAATCTTTAGAGTTAGCTTAGCGTTGATACAGAACAAGACCACACCATCAAACATCACTTGCTTTAAGCACAGTTATTCATATTAAAAAGAAACAAAACAACACATTCCAGCTCTGGATGCAGCGCTACAGATGAATGAAGGCATCAACATGAACCATTTATGTTCCACGATGCTCAGAGTCGGGCTCTGGTTTTGATCCTATAAGGTCCTCCTTCCTCTAAAAACGACTAAAAATCAAACACACGGCTCAGAGGGGAGCAGCAGCTGTCCGCATCACATCAGGTAACATCTGTTTTGGACTTCTAACAGAAAGGAGTGACGCTCAGCTTTTAGAAATCTACAACTAAAATGAACACAGGCTGACGTGTGTGTGTGCGTGTGTGTGTGTGCGTGTGTGCGTGTGTGTGTGTGTGTTTCATCTGAGGGAGAGAAACAAAAATGTGACTGCAGCTCAGCCTGCACACAGAGACGCTGTTTACAACATGTTAGTATTGTTTATACTCTGGTTACTTTAAATTAGTGAAGACGAGCTTAGAAGGTTTCATAATCCTTCTTGTCCTTTTTGCCTTCGCCCTCAAAGCTGTCTGTCCCATCGCTGTTGTCGCGGCGACGCTTGCGGCTGGTGTGGACGTTAAAGCGTGGGTTGGTCTGCGGCAGAGGGTCCATCCCCAAAACTTTGTGGATCTGACGGAAGGCCAGCAGCCTCAGAGCGAACTGTACGGAGAAACAGAGTGGACATTTCAGCACAGTGTTTTCATCACAATCAGCTGATAGTGTGTGTGTGTGTTTTAAGAGTGTGTGTACCTGAGCGCTCGAGGTGATGTCCTCTCTCTGCTGCTCTCCCATCGTTGTCAGAGTATCTACCGGCTTCTTCTCACAGGGATCCACCAATCCCGGCCCACCTGTTAGGAATGAATTAATCAGCATCATGTACATTTAATGCTGCAGATCTAGCTTTTGTTTCTTTTCAGGCTCTTTATTTGTACCCGTAGGTAGATTTTTTAAAAAAGAAAACAAATTTCTCTATGTATGAATGATGCTTTAAAAACAAACTAACCTGCCTTGAAGTCCTAAATGTCTGAATCTCAGGCATTTAGGACTTGTGTTTTATCCCTGTCTTGTTTGTTTGTTTGTATTAAAGTCTCTGATGAGTGTGAAGCACTTTCTCATCAAGTGTTATAAAAGTACTTTATAAAGTTGTAACTGGTTGCTTTCATAATATATCTGACCCCAGCACAGAACAAATACAGGCAACTTTAAAA
The DNA here is from genome assembly GCF_963930695.1 of Labrus bergylta. Lineage (NCBI taxonomy): Eukaryota > Metazoa > Chordata > Actinopteri > Labriformes > Labridae > Labrus > Labrus bergylta. The sequence goes on along the minus strand of NC_089196.1, from coordinate 7,031,365 downwards.
TTAAACTAATTCTACGCTTCTGAAACACGAGGAAGTGAGGTTTCTTTTGAGTGGGGTATTTCACTTTCATGCCTGTCTCGCTCCTGAAGCTTTATTTTACTTATATGTATTTTACTAAGTTTATTTAACCAGGAAAAGCCTCATTCAAATTAAGAATCTTTTTTACAAGAGTGTTCTGGCTGACAGCCAGCAGCACATGTTGTGTTACTTTTTTTTAAAAAGATTTATTTTTGGGGCTTTTTATACCTTTATTGTAGAGATAGGACAGTAGAAATGAGGGAAAGAGAGTGGGGAATGACGTGCGGGAAAGGAGCTACAGGTCGAATCCAAACCTGGGCTGCCCGCTTGGAGGACTATAGCCTCCATACATGGGGCGTGAGCACTAACCACTGCGCCACCAGCACATTTGAACAGAATTACAGACATTCACCAGAAAACAATCACAAACACAGATCAACATAGCCATGGTAACATGAGCAGGAAGTTATTAGGCAAAGCATCTACTCCCTAACGCATCTTCTTCCAGCACCTTCAATCTCTTTTCAAAACGATTTAAAGACACCAGCCGCCTCAGACTTCTATCCTCCTGCAGGAGATTTCGAGCTGCAGGAGCAGTGTACGTGGAACTCCTTTTCCCTATTTCAATTCACACTCTCAGCAGGAAAGTGCTCAAGTTTACTGAGTGACCAGACTCTAAATGAAAAAGAACGCTCACATCCTCGTCATGGTAACGGCTCCAGACCGTCTCTACAAATGTGGATGAAGTGTGGAGTTGCTGACAGGCCTGAACTGATTTAACTCCTGGTTATATTAATAATAGTCATGTCAAAGTCATTTTTACAGACTTTATTTACAGATTTAAATTTAAGTCAAGCAGAGGTGGAATTGTTTTCCTGATCACTGGAAAGTCCGAGCGTGACATCTCTTATAAACAAAGTAGCGTAGTTGCCACCAACTCTCAGCACACTCATTCCCTCCCTCTAACTTTGCTTAGCTGTTGTGACATGTGAGTGTTGTGAATTAGATGCATTTGATGAGGCTGATTTGCAAATAAAAAAGGGGCATTTTCCCCCAAAATGGCCCATTTAAATGTGCACAAACGGCACCAGCACACAGAAATGCTGTTTGTGCAGCAGTCAAGTTAGTGGTGCATTTAACCCTTTGACTGTGTTTTGTGAATTAGAACAGCGTCTAATTCCTTAGATAGATTCAGTGAACATGTGAACTAAATTTAGTTTTTTAAAGTTGACCAGGCTAAGCTTGATTTATGAGTTTACAGTATGCACAGAGTGCAACCATATAAAACAAACTTTTTCTGTTGTGAGGCTGGAGATTTCTGAAGGTATTCAAAAAAACTCAGAACTTCAGGTTTGTATGACTTCAATGAAACACAGAAAGGTTAATGTGTTCGTTCTGATTTTTAAGATCCTCACATCAAACAGGAAAAATGTTTTTAATGTTTTCAGAAGGAAAAAAAAAAGAGAAGAACCATGAGAAGAAATAAACTTCAAGTGATTACACAAAACAAAGCAGAAAAATCTTACCAGGGAGTAAAATCCCAGATGAAATACATTCAAAGATACGTCTCAGTCCATCACCGGGGCTGAGGGGGGCCGAGGCACTACTGATGGCCTTCTCTACCAGAAGCTCCATGGCCTGAACACAGGGAGCAGGAAGAATGGTTTAAATGACAGACAGATGTTCAAACTCTCTGTTATACAAGCAACAGTCAGGTGGTCCAAGCACTCCAAGAAAACTCAAGCTCAGAAGCATGAATCTTTTGAAGATACAAAATTTTACAAAGCACTACACAATCTGGAATAAAAATCACACTGGTATAAAAGACACAGTCTGTTGTTAGGGATCGCCCAGAGGGGAAAAAGGTTTAAACCGTTTTCCTGTGTGATGATTTCTAATGTGTAAGTCAATAACTTGCCGTTCCTGTGCAGCTGTGTAGCTCTTTCAGTACCATCTGTATTCACCTTGTGGAGTTTTCAATCATGCTAGCTAAAGTTGTTGAGCTCTCAGCCTACAGATACGTTGACAGTTGTCTAGTAATGACCACCTCCTCTTTAGTCTTTTCTATCAAACCAGTACTCCACAAGGTTTGTTTACTGGAAAGTATTAAACGGTTTTCTTTCAATGAAGGATTATGACCTCCTGAGGGAGATATGATGGGAAGTGGAGCCGCCCACGTTAGCCTAGCATAGCATTGTGATGTATTGAGTTTTCAGGGTGAACTGCAAGTGTGAACGCAAAACAGCTCAATATGTCACTCAGGCTTTTTCCAGGGAACCTCCTGCCAGCCCCCTTGAAGAAATGCTGTGCAAAGTCCGAGGGAGCTGATACACAGCCGGATACAATCATGGGAAAATTCACTGTAAGTGGAAGGGGTGGTGACGTTTATTCTCTGTGATCAGTGTACGACCATAGACTGTATGCATGCAGCCAGTGCCATGCCAGTGCATGTTTGGAAAGTCAGATCAGGAGCATTTCCTCCAGAATTCAGAATTCTCAAGACATTTTCAGGAGTGCATATGTGAATATGGCTTGTGTGAAGCTCTTTCTGTGTTCACACATTGTGTCTTTCAAGCCTTCTCAAAGTAACACCATGTGAAATCACACACTGGGACACCAGTGGGGTGGAGCTGGCACTGATGGCACTGTTGCAGACTAACAACGTAAAAGGGGCTTAAGATTTAAGGGAAGGGGATTTTTGGAGATGCAGAAACTATTTTGGAAGGTAAAGTGTGAATCGGGTCTTGTTGTCTCATTAGAACTCAGAAATGTTTCTGGTTCACTCTGTTTGAGACATTATTCTCACTGGAACATATATCTCTGTTTATTGTTCATACACACTACATCTAACACAAGTGTGTTTAAGCACATTTGGTGAGTGTGCTTTTTTGTGATAATTAATCAGACTCCTGCTTTGAGAAAGTGACCACTGCTGTTCCATCCAAAACACCTACAGTACACGAGGACACCTGTGACAATAATGTGATTGTGTCTATGAGAATAATATGCATGTATACTACTACTGAAACACAGTAGAACTACATTACCTTTAAAATGACAGATTCAAACTAGTTAAAGTTATTTTTGGGCCTCTTTGCCTTTATTGGAAAGGATAGCTGAAGAGAGACAGGAAATGTTGGGAGCAGAGAGAGAGGGGATGACATGCAGCAACGGGCTGAGGACCGATTCAAACCCAGAGTCACTGCAGCGAGGACTATAGCCTCTGTACATGAGGCGCGAGTCATAACCGTGAGGCTTTCTGGTAACCCACAGATCTAGATTTTCATACCTAGTATGACATTAGAGGTAGAAAAGAGCTGAGAAAATGTTGAAGACACCTTTCTTTGTCATAGAGAAATAATGTATAAATGCTGTTCAGAGTCCTCAGACAGGAACATCTTAAAGCTTCCACTTCGAGCTATCTGGGTTTTAAGATCCCTGATTTTATTTCGCAAACATTTATGTTTCATGAACGTCAGTTTCTAAAGCACAGAATCGAAGCTCAGTGAATCGAAGGTTCAAATGTTTCATTTGTTTAACTAACATGAACTTACCCATCCAGGGAAGGGGGACCAGGTGGGGACTCTCTGACAGAGGTCTCTCAGGATGCGGATGATGATCACACAGGACTGAAGTCCGTTGGCTCTAGCCTTTTGATGCAATAGAGTTAGGATTACACAGTAACAAACAGGTGACAGGAGATGGACCAAACAGGTGAATCAGTTCTGCCATAGAGGTCCAAACACTACTGTGCATAATGGAAGCTTGAGTATGCTTAGGTGCAAATAAAGCCATAAGAGTTTGCAATCAGCTGCCATTCTCAGTAGTCTTGTACCTCACAGTTAGTAAGGGAGTTCAAAGTTTGCAAGATGCACAAGAAATGAGGACGTTTCTTGCCATCTTCTAAACCCTGACCCCAGGTTTATTCAGGTTTCTGACAAACAGGTACGTAAAGTACAAGAGTCCGCCTGAGAGGAGAGTATAGGGACTGAAAGAGACAAAGAAATCTGCTTTACTTTACCTGTGCTTGTGCTCCGAGAGCAGAATCACAGGAAACTACTCAGATATTCATTTTTCTCTCAATCCCCAACCTACCAAATATATATAGAATAAAAACAATACAAACATGGAAGCACTTCTTGATGGCACAACTCTGTGCAAGTTATTGTGCAGCCTTATGGAATAACATGTAACTGGATGTCGTACTGGGACAATTGAAAAGGGGATACAAGGATGCCAGCTCTTTGTTTAGACTTTTTTTTAATAGGAGAACTTTAAATTAAATTAAATTCATATTGCTGTGATGGACATTAATCAGATCCTTGTTGTTATATTTGGCATCCTTGAATATTTTTTTTCTCTTCGAATAGTAATAGTTTTCCTCATAGTTATAAAATGAAAACCAAATGTGTGAAACACAAATAAATGAATAAACAAATAAAGAATGCATCTCATAAGGCTACAATAAGAAAGTAAAATGATGTTCCGAACCTGGAACCACTTAGCGTGGCGCAGAGCAGCCAGAGCGTCAAGGCATTTTTGCCTGTCCAAGACGTCCGCTGGGTCTTTCACCATACCCGAGGTTACATCTAAAAATGGATTTCAAGTGTCAAAATGGTGATGAGGAACGGGTGTTTGACCAGGTCAGCGAGGCTGGCAGAGAACAAACACATTGCCACACATACCAATGGTTGTCTTGTTGTTTTTGGATTTGTACAAAAGTTACTAACATAAAAAAAACTGACTACACAAACCTACACATGGTCAGAGTGGATAGAAACAGATCGACAGTGTACAAGATGTTAAGTCATTATATTCTGTAAGAAGAGTGTGAATTCACTGACTCAACAATGAACATGGTTACACTGGTGTGTTTGTAGCTACATTATATGTGTTTATCTCAAAGATATCATGAAGCCAGTACCATTTTATCAGGTTATTGTGTTTTAAAAAGATCCCCGTTTCTTCCTTTAGTTGCATGGGAGCAGATTTTTGTTTTTGGTTCAATTTCAAACACAGAGGAGGAATTTAATAATAATGATTTTTAAGACCAGTTACGACCAGAGATTTGCGACAAGAGAAGTTCAAACTACTTTGAAAGCTCTACTCTAAGATCTCATAACCCTCCTGTTTATCTTACAGGATTATTATCTTACATGTGACTGAGAGGTGGTCTGCTTTCTGTCTGGATCATGGTGAAGCCCACAGCACAGAGCTTCAGGTCTGTGTCTGTTTTAAAGGAGATAGGGCTGAACTACACATTAATACATTTGTGGAGTATCCACAAAATGGAAATATTTTGTTAACCGTTTCGATACCATGGCAACAAAAACTGAAGTCCCAATACTGGGTCATTGCTTGTCTTCAATTATCAAAACAAAAAAGGTGCACACCGTCCAAATGGCACAAATCACTTTGCAACGTTTGGGTTCCCTACAGGCAGCCGACTAAAACTTGGCCACAGTTTTGTTCAGTTTCGACCGAATGAATGATTTTGCCTGCAGCTTTTGATGGTTTCATTCCTCTCCTGCACACTTTTCTTATGAAAAAGATGTATTTGTTTTTTAAAGCTTCGGAACTTTTAAATACTAAAACATCATAGACCATATAGTTTTTAAACATGTGGTATCTGAAATTATGACAACCTTAAAGCCTGCGAGTTTAGAATAGCAGACTGACATGTTTCTGTCATGTATATTTCGGTGATTTAATCTTCTCTTTGTCCAAATCTCTCTTTATAGTTCAAACTGTCAACTTCTCAAAAACCCTTTTCACCTGCGATGTTGTAAAATATTTTTACTTGTTGCAAATCTTGGTCTGAACCTGCTTTAGTTTAAGGCGGCTGCAGAGAGAAACGAAGGGTCAATGGTTTATAAAATAATGACCTGATAAAAAGTGGCATGGCAGTAGTAGGTGTGGCAAAGTTTTTGGGATGTGAGAAAACCTTGGTCAAAAATCCTTCCGCAGCTGTCGGGCCCTTCTTAAACTCTGATAGGAGACAATGGAGACTTTTTTTTTTCCTTTTTGTTTTAAGAAGTAAAGGGGTCTGTGTTCTGGACTGGTAAAATATCACTACAGATATAAAGAGGAGGAAGCAATGGGTGCTGAAGAAGAGAAAAAAACATGAGAACTACCAGCAAACGAAAGGGGTTAGGATATCACTGCATGCATACCTAACATCAGCAGGTTGGAATAAGACCCCAACAATCCAGAGGCTGTACTCAGGTCCAAACACAGATTCCTCTCACAGCCTGCTAACCTGAGCACTTAACAATACTCCCCTAAGAATACTTTCAGATCATCAGATTTTAAAGCATTGATCACAGGTTGAGTTCATATTTTAATTGAACAGAAAATGGACCTCGTCTTTCTTTTTTTTTTGTGAAATCAAAAAGACAAAAAGGTGGTTGGTGTTTTCTGAACAGATCTAAAGTTTACCTCCTGGTGGGCCCGATTAAGAGTCTGATGTGTGTAAAATAAAATAAAAAGTGATCAACTCAGGGGAGCACTTTAGGAACAGGGGACCTCAGCATGGTGAACTGATCGCCAGTACACAAAAGGAAGATTTGTTTCCTGTGAGAAAATAACATTCAATCTCCTCTGACAAACCTTGTTTAGAGAAAAAATTCAAACAAGTTTGCAAACTTTATGCCAAATTCAAACTTGAGGAACAGAACTGTCTCCTGTTGTCTGCATTTTAAATCTTCTGCACTCTTTTTTGACTCCTCGTCTCAAAGTTACTGTAATGCATGTCTCCCATTGAAATATGGCTGACAGTACAATGGAAACAGAATCGCCTGAAACACAGGAAACAAAATAGAATCTCACCTGGGAATAACTAGACTTAACACAATGCAAACACTGATCATGCTTTGTTTAAAGGATAAAGATAGCTTCTGAGAGGAAGGAGTTACAGAGCAAAGAGCCTAAGAGCAAAACTGCTGGCACGTTTCTCTTTCTTCTTTTAGATCCACTGATCTGTTCCGCATCATTTAAAGGAGAGAAATCACTTAAGTAGGGGTCTCCTATCACAAATCAGTAAAAAAAAATGTTATAAATCGGTTATTTAATTAAAATAAATAATCTCTTCTAGTGTTTTTAGTTGTTTTAAATGAAATGTCTGCAAAGGAAAGAGACCACAGCTAAAGTTCTGATGAGCTCACACTCCTCGTTGCCCCGTCATTTTTGATTTCTAAAAATGAATCACAAATGAGGAGCAAGTTTCCAGGATGATCAGATCTAAAGCCCAACAAAACCCATGTTTGTGGAGTGCCAGCAGGTCGCTGCTCTTCAGGGACTCAACCAACATGTCGAAATTGATTTCATAGAGAGAGCAAGAGAGAGAGAGAGAAGGGCAAGAAAAGAGGTGCACAGAAAAGGGCTGTGAGGGGGTCTCCAACCTCCGTCCCGGCCTGTCTCCTCTCTGATGATGGGCGAGGTCAGCGTGATCGTCACTTGCATCTTTGGCTCGGTACAGGAAGTCAGAATAATTGCCGCTTCCTGGATAGATCCCTTCACCTCGTATTTCTCTGGTGTTACAATCTGAAACAAACAGCACAGATACAAATGTAGTTATTTTCTTGCCGACTGTTATTTTGACCGACAAGGTCGTAGAAGTTCTGTAATAATGTGTTTTTACATTTTTTAAAATGGGACTGGATCAGTTTTTCAACAAATATTGAAACCACTGCTCTTGTTCAGTCCCGTCTGTGCTGTTAAGAGATAAACTGAACCTTTCAAGAAACGACCACCTGACAAAAACCTACAGCACTTGTCACTGTGAAGCTTAAGTAGTAGTGCAGTTTGGCTATCGTCAGCACTCGCTAGCTCATGCTAATCGACCTTTTCAGTTACAGCATTGCATGTATGCTAGCGCAATTATGCTAGCGCAAGTCGTCTGTTACCCTGCTGTTGTTCTGACTAAATGTGACTCAAATTGAAGTTTATTGAGGAAAAGAGCCACGAAGATGTTATGTGTGCTACAGTCACGCTACATTGAATTTCAAGGCCATTGTTGATGTAGGTTTCAAGTGCCAGACAAGATGAATATGGCATATAACGGAGAGCAAATTTTGGGCTCTGTGGCTATTTCATAAATCTGACTATTAAAGCTTTCACTGAATATATATGTTGATGTGTGATATCCTGAAAGAACAGTACTGTTAGCTGTTTGGGGAGGTGCTCCAGGATGCGGGTCAGGAGGCTCTTGGTGGGTTTCTCAGAGCACAGCAGGACCAGGTTTACGTTCTTATCCCCACGAAGTAGCAGGCCTTTAGCCAGGACTCCAACCCTCATCACACCCTTCAGTGCCCTGAAACAGTCAGACGAGGAAGAGAAACATGTGAAACAATGTCAGATATCAGAGAAACAATAAATACAGAAATATACAGTTTCATTCATTCTTTGCTTTATTTTTGCGTCTCTTTCTTTTCAACTAGGTGTCTCCTTAGAAATGGAAATCTCTTACTTTTGTTTATTAGAAGGAAGTGTGTAATGAGTGGAGACGGGTAACCTGTCAATAACACAAGCTGTACCATTTAGTAAACAATAGAAATGGATGAAAAAAGACTTAAGAAACCCACTTCTCACACCTGTCTTTGGCAGGTTCTTTTTTCTCTTTGTCCTCCTCCTTGCCCTTGTCCTGGTCTGTTATAATGTCAGAGACAAGCTTGAGAGCCCGTTCTGTGATCGACACGATCTTCTGAATGGACTGGAGCTCATCCTCTGAGGGGTAGATGGCTGCGTGTTTGGTCATGACGTAACGATCATCTGAAGAATCAGGCCGACGAGGAGGCTGGAACACACAAAAGATCAAATCAGGTTAAAACAGAATACAGAGAGGGGATCTGTAGAGGACAGTATAAGCAGGAACCCAATGTAACAACACTCAAGATTTTGTTTCCTGCATTCTGATTTTTATGTACCAATTTCTGCATTAGCGACACCATTTTATAATCATGATCTAGTCTTGTGTCCCTGTCTTAAAGAGTCTATCTTGATGCTTTTATACCAATGATAAACACGTTTTATTTATTATTGCAGCATGCACAGAATCAAGTTACAATGTCCAGATTATATAAAAGCATTTTTGTCCAGATCCCGCTGAAATCATCGCCTCTTCCCATTTCTGTTTGCTTGTAGGGTATGTGTCTGCTCCTCTGGCAATCTTAATCAGACGTGTGTTTTAAAAAGATACCAAAACAAAACAACCCCAGTTTCACTTAGGTTTCCATTATTACAACAGATGAGTCTCATATGAGGGCTAGTCGCGGGCCGTATGACCAAAACAAGCTCGCTAATTTTAGTCATATTGGACTTGAGAGAAGCAAGTTGCCAGTTGAAACACACTGTCAGCAAGTTGACCCGTCCTAATAGAGAAGCAAATCTGTGCTGCGCTGAGCTCAAGTGACACCAAGTCAAGCCATTCCAGCAAATAACCTCTATCAAAGCCCGGACCGAATGAGACACGCTGCAAAAAGGCAAACCCACTAAATGTTCTTTATTCACTAAAACTTTGAGAGGTAGAATACAAGTTTACCTGATTGCTGACACCTGCTCTGAGACGAGGAGGCAGCAGAACCCTGTGATCAGTGGGCATGTGAAACCACTGGCTCTACTCTTAGCGTTAGATTGAAACATGCAAAAGACCGGGGAACTCTATCACAGCAGTTGTCTGTCACAAATGCCTCCAATCTACAATGTTACGTTACTTATTTTTTTAAACCTACCACAGGACCCTGTGGCTGCATGCCAGGCATGCCAGGCCGGACTCCCAGTAGACCAGGAGGTCCCTGTGGATACCCTCCGTCTGGAAGGCGACGTCGATCATCCCAATGATGCTCCTCCTCCATACGCCTCCAGTACATGTCTTCTTCATAACGCCTGAAAACAAAATACATTGAACTTCATTGATACAGAGGAAAATTCCCATTTCACACATTCCCATTTTGCCCAGAGAGCATAGCTGTCCTTAAAGAGCCCATATTATGCCCCTTTTGGGGTTCGTATAGTTAATCTATGTACCTACTAAATTCCGAAATAAGTGTCTGTTTTCATGTACTGCGGCTCCGTGCACCGGCTCGCTTCTGACTCTCTCTCTAAGGCTCTAAAGTGCCCACGTTCAGAGTCCCCACATGTGCCAAGTCTGAACTGATTGGTCGGCCTGTGGGCTCTGCCGTAATTGGTCAGTCGCTCAGCACGGTTCTCGGAAATGTCCCGCCCCTTTTACCATATTGGGAATGCAGCCACTGGCTCCGTCCCAGGGGAGCGTAAACATTAGCACCTTAGCACTACTGTGCTACCGCAGGCTACGGCATATCGTGGGCGTGCTACAGAAGTTAACGGGCATGCAACATGAGCTGCTGGGCTTGCCACAACGAGCCAATGGGCTTAGATCAGTGATGTCACACTGACAAGACGTCACACTGGCAAATTTTTACGGGTTAGAACCGAGCGTTACATGCAGCTAATGCTACAGCTAACAGGAGGAGGTAAGAGAAGCTGTGTTTCTGCGGACTTTGAATTTTTGCACATAGATGTGCCTAAACATGCACAGGACACATGGAAAACACACTAAAGAGCATATAAAACCAGAAAAAGCACAATATGGGCCCTTTAAGGCAATTGATGTGAGTAAATTATCATAAATACATCTTTCCTCCTGTATAATAAGAAATGAATTTACCGCATCTCCATTCTCCAACGCTCCTCCTCCTCTCTTCTTCTCCAGTACTCCTCTTTCTGCATTTGCTTCCTCATCTTCTCCTCCTGAATCTTACGTGCTCGAATGCTCGGCTTGACCTCCACCTGCAGCTCGGGGTTAACCTTTTTCTGCAGAACAAATATTTGAAAATGACGTCAGGGTTGTTATAAAGATGATACAAAATCAACATTAAATGGATACTCTTTTACTGCCATGGCAACAAAAACAGGAGTCCTTGGCACCCAATATTAGGTAAGTTATTGTTTTAATATTAGATTGTTTTAAGCTATAATGTCATATAATGACATATAATGTCTTATAATGTCAGCAAAACTACTGTGCACTAACACTTTAAAGTGCACAAATACATTGCCAACATTTTTGTGCAATTTAAAGTTTGGGTACTGTTCGATTAAATTGATAAAATAACGGATAGTATCACTTTGAAACACATGGTAAGCTGGCAGATAGGTTATATATCTATAAATGAAAACTTGATAGTTTCGATATTTTGCAGATTTTAGACACGGAAACTTGTTTTGCGTATTTATGAAAACTTTCATTAAAACCCTCTTTGAGACTTCTGATAACAGCAGCAGGTAAACATAAAGTAAAACAATTTTGTCAGATACAAACCTTGTACTGCAGGCGATGTCTTCTCCCTTTTAGATGCATTTCTTTTGCATTTGGATCATTGAAACTACATTCACACAGCTTGCAGTGGAAGCGGATAACTTTGCCTTCATCATTTCGTACCTGGAAGATAAACACATGTTAAACTCCATATCAAGTAAACGTATGTTAGCTTCAGTTCATGCACAAGTCCATCCCAATATACCTCCTCCACATAGTCATGACCGACAGGCTGGACGTCACTCTGAAGAGCAGCAAGGGCCGATGAGGACAAAGAATCTGATATGTCAGTCTTTTGCTCCGACAGACCTGAAGAGGGTGTTGCAGGTTTAGCAGAATCTAGCTTTGCCTCCACTCTGCCCTCCTCCATCTTCACTGTGGACTGGAGTTTATTTCCACCTGAATTTGAGAAATTACAACTTGGTTTATTCATCAACCATTTCCCGACAATCTCAATTTTCCATTTAAATTGTGTGCGATCTTTAGAGATGTAAACAAAGCTTAACACCGAGCTCACATGAATCCAGATTTTGCACCATAAACGTGCTCGTACTTACCAACAAAGTTGATCTTTGGGGTGTTGACTTTCTTCCCAGCTGAAGCGGAGCTGGCAGCAGAGAGGCTGCTGGTTAACGGATTCTTGACTCCACCAACACCACTGCTGACGATGTTAACAGGTTTCAGGTAGGGGGCGCTGGAGGCGGAAGCGGTGGAGGAAGAGGCGGATCCCCCCAAAGAGCTGGAGGTGCTGGAACTGTTCAGGGGAGCTGTGGTGGTCTTATTGGGGGCAGCTGTGGTGGAGGACGATGACTGAGTGACCATACTGGGCTCAGTGGAGGGAATTGGCTTTCCAAGTTTAGTGTGAAGCTTCACAACCTGCAGAGGAGGATTCAGGGAACATAAATAGTCTTCCTTAGAGGCGCTCTTGAGAAAATATTGTATTTTGTTATTTATATTTAAATTAAATTAATATAAAAACATGAGGTTTCTTGTTCACAAGGAAATACTTTAGTTGTGGACAGCAAAGTTTTCTTTGGTTGCTCAAGTATCCTGCCAAAAACTGAGACGTCACTAAGCTGGCAGCCTTACAGCGTCTGTAGGTGTGAACTTGAATGGATGTCTGTCTTCACTGTGAGCTGATTTAAGCTTTAGCCCACACATAACTGCACTAAATAGAAGGGTATATTTATATAACACCATTGCGCTTTCATGTTATGCAACCAAGAAATTAAGGAAAAAAATGATGTTGTTTTTTAAGTTTGCACAAAGACTATGCGCAATTTCTAAAAAAGAAAATCCAGAACACTTTGAATTGCAAGGAATAAGTTTAATTTAGCTTGTATCCTTACCTTCTGGTGTTTGGCTCCTCGGATATGTGCAGCGTAGGCGTCAGCACCGGTGCAGGAAACATCGCAGAGTTCACAGCGAAGCTGATTCTGAGCATTTCGAGCCAAAACTCCTCCACTGCTGCCGCTGCTGGTGCTGCTCTGAGAAACTTTGAGAGCTGCCTCCTTCTTCTTGTGCTTCTGACCTTCGAGATGTTCTTTATAAGTCTGTTGTCAGTGGATAGAGGGGGTCAGAGATATCCATATTTATATTACACAAATATTTGCGTCATGGAACATCATTGAACTCACCTGTGGGCCGGCACAGCTGATCTTACAGACGTCACAGTAGTGGATCTGAGGGGGTTTGGGGGGCTGTTTTGGTCGGAGCTGTTTATTCTGGAAGGGGGGTTTTTTGGTGAAGGTGTTTCCTGTCCATGCTGCTGTAGCTGCTACCGCTGCCACAGCCTGTTTCTGTTGCTGCTGCTGCTGGTAGTAACTGGAGGCCGCAGAGTAAACCGCTGCCTCATAGCCCGAGTATGACGTTCCTGGATAAGGATACAACGAGGACAGCTAAGAACCTGCATGTAGTTACATCATCTTTAAGGCTCCATCAATAATTAAAGCTAAAGTTTAATGCTACTACCCGATGTCCTGTTCATAAATCTAAAGCCTAGTACTAATTAAATCTTACCAGAGTAAGTGACAGCGTTGGTGCTGTACGTTGGGCTCTGGGAGTAAGACGGGACCACAGAGGCGGCAGCGGCCACAGGCTGGACCGTGGAGGTCACTGGGTATATGGAGAAGGTGGAGGAGGCTGGACTGGGAGCTGCTGGTTTTATCACAGTCACTTGTCGAGTCTGCTGGCTCTGCGTGTACGATGTTACACCCTGACTGTATCCTGGTTTAGGAGCTGGAACACACAGAGATGATTAGACGTTACTGCTCACAATAGCTTTCTTTAAATGTACGGAGGAAATACAGAATGATTGGCTGACATTATTGGCTGCAGAACGGTAAAGTGCTGCTGAGTGTGTCAGTCAGCACTTGTTGTCTGTTGCTCCACTTATATCAACTTTGGTCTTTGGCATAGGATGTGAGCTCGGGCATTTTAATCATTCCTGGCGTACTTCACTTCATTTTGCAGACCCTGCACATTGACTACGTTAAGTGAGGCTTCCTCTTATCCAGGAGATTATCGAATCCACAGAGCGCTCTAACGCTTTCCTTCAACGAATGCCTTGCTCCAAAGACAGTACAGGCAGTATGTTAGGTATGTTGGACACAGCCATACATTACCAACACTGAGAGCTAGCTAGTGTTAGAAGTGCAACTGATGAGCCAGGACCAGGATGGTAGAGAGGGTGCACGAGAAGAATGCCAGCAGCAGGTTTACTGTGCTTAAACTGGCTGCTTGTGAAACTTCAGTAGGAAAGTATGTCTTCAAAATTTGATTTGCGGATGTTTAGGATCGATTCTGAATCGTAGACGTTAATAACTGTGATTCTGATGTGATTCAAATTTTTCTCACACCTCTATTATCTTTTACACCTAATGTTACAGTAAGTAGAAATGAAGAGTGTGTTCGCTGGCAGTGATTAAACTAAGTCTTATTACCCCATTAAAACCCAGATGTTGGGGATGGTCTGTCAGACTATCATTGTTTATCACCCTCCCATAGACCAAACAGATTAATTTTCACTCCAACTTTAACCAAACTGTGTCCTACCACCCCCCTCAGTAAATATATCACATGACATCGGGTTGAGCTGATGGGAGAATGCATCAGGGAATATTCAGAAAAATTAAGACGAGAGGGAATGATGACAATAATATCCTGTGACCAGTGTACGACCATAAACTGTATGTGCACTACCAGCGGAGACCTTTCATGCGCCCAATGAAACCACTTCATTTTGTTTTGGTCACTATTTTCTTCTCTGCTCGTTGTTTATATTGTAAATGTGTCCAATGACATGTTGTATTTATATAAATGCAATAATTGCCATCACATCATCTGCCACTTCTACATTGTTCTTTAACTTCATGTCTTGCATCCTGAGGCCCACCTTCTGTTAGAGAGGGAAAGTCTTCCGCTTTGATGTGTGAACAGGCAACTCAGAAAGATTTAAGGGACTCTGCCTGAAGTTTTCTAAAGGTTTACAAGAGCGCATAAATTAAAAAGCTCATGGTTATATTAAATGAATGTCTGTTTTTTCAAATGGTATAAGTGAATAAAAATGAGTTGAGTGTGTTTACCTGTCTGGTAGTAGGACTCTGCCACATTGGGTTGTGGCTGTGCAGCAGCAACAGCCGCTGTGGCAGTGGGCTGCTGGTAGTACTGTTTACTGTCATAGGCTACAGCAGGAGCTGTGGAGCGGACATATGAGTACGAGTCCTGCGGAGGGAAACAGTGAAGAAGTTAGCTTTTTAAAAAATCCAGTGTGAATTCTGAGATTTTTATTATCTCTGCAAACTGAAAATGTACCTGGTAGTTCTGTGAGGTGACGGGTGGGGGTGGTGGAGGGACTTCAGGCTGGCGCTGAGCATAGCCATAGTCGGTGGCAGCGTGTGTTGGCTGGTATCCTCCATAAGCAGCAGCAGTAGCCGCAGCTGCTACGGCAACAGGCGCAGGCCTCGCTACGGCAACAGTGGCTGCGGTCGGAGCATAGGCTGCTGCCACAGTGTGAGCCGCCACAGGAGCTTGATGAACTGTGTAACTGGCCACTGTGGTGGGATGAGTGTAGGCTACCCCAGCTGATGGCTGCTGACTGCAAAGAAACACCATGAAAGATTCAAAGTTTTTATTAGGGGTGTAATGGTTCACAGAGATCACAGGTCGTTTCACACCTCAGTTTTTGGGTCAGGCTTCAGTACAAATTCGGTCAGGAAAAGCAGGGCAAACGATAACAAATGACTAGATACATATTTCAAGGTTTCTCTAATTTATTTTAAAACAACAGTAGTTCAAGTCAGTCTGTTCAATGTTGTGTTATTTCGAACCACCTGTGATAGTTGGTACGACCTAAAGTGTTTTAACATTGAACAAAAATGAGAAAAAGGCTTTTTAAAAACTGCCTATCTCTGTTGATTGACATCTCTTGGTAATGCCGTCTTACATACATTAGCATGTTCAACGTGTACCGCACTGTGAACCTTAAGTTCATGCACACAACTGATTTAAGGAAGCAGGCGTCTTCTAGCTCTGCTGGATCATCTTGAAACCGTATATTTCTCTTCTTCGTACTTTGTTTAACAGGGATTAGCACTACAAGCATGACAGCCACCTGGATCGGGGTGTGAAACTGCAATGTGTGATGCTTTTTTTCTCCACTCAGACATATTTGTCGTATGACTTCATGACCGAATCTGTGACATTCATAGTGACGCCAAATCAACAGGGGTGTAAAAATCGCATTCTTGAACCAGCAGTCTGAATAGGGCTACAGAAAGGCTAGTGTTTAGATATTTTCAATAAATAGTTAATTGACAGCTGTCTGAAACTTAAATGTAATTGCCATTAAAAATAAGTGAGATTGCATGCAGTTTTGCTGTCAATAATAGATAACTTTAAAAAGAAAATTGGTTGGCGGCTGTGGCTCAGTTGGTAGAGTTGTCGCCTGTCACCCAGAAGGTCGAGGGTTCAATCCCCAGCTGAGCAACATGTCCGATGTGTCCTTGGGCAAGACACTTAACCCCGCTGCTTCTGTGGCGGTGCATGAATGGATTAGTGTTGTGCTTAATCTCTGATGTATGTCGCTTTGGATAAAAGCGTCTGCTAATTGAATTGTAACATTGTAACAATATAACATGAGTCATTATTGGCAGATCAAATCTTGCAAATCAGAATCAGCCTAAGACATTCCAACCATTGAATCTCTACATGCAACACAGCAATAAAGAAACACTAAACCAAAGTGGATAGGGTTCATTTAACTGAAATGTGATCATGAATGATTATTACAAGGTGAACAACAACCGTATAAAGCACTTTTATTTTAATATAATTTTGATCTTCATTCTTTAATACAGTAGTTAATGTGGGGCTCTACCTTTTGGCTGGTAATACAAGGTGTATTCACACCTGTCTTCCAAATTACTGTGACACTTTAAGCAGCTCTGATGATTTTTGTGTGGTGTCTGATAACCCTTTAAACACAGTGTTTTATTACAAGCTTTATATACAGCTCATGTAACTGTATAATATCTGAGCTTCATCACAGATTGTAAAGCGTTTGAATCCCCTTGTACTTCACAGTGCTCCTCCGCTGACATGTCACTGCAGCAGCGGAGGGATACCCGCCCCCTCCCCCCAGCTCGACGATGGCAGCTGCTGGAGCCTCACAGCCTCTGCATCACCACACAACCTGAGCCCACAGCTTTACTCACTCACATTACGCAGCACATTGACATAAATGCCGAGTATCCAGGATATCCTTACCTATATTGGGCAGCAGCGCCGTGGGTAAATCCAAAGTAATTGCCGGTAGCCATTTTGGCATCTTCACCGAGCCGGCTGGGCACTGCGGAGGACAGATACACAGGATGACGCTAAGCTAAGCTAACAGTTAGCATCAGGCTCAACCGAGAGCTTCAAGGACTCCCATTTAACCTTATTATCTCCATACAGCTTTACTTTAAATTAATACATTCTTAATTACTGACTGGTACATAATAAGTACGTTTATGAAATACTCACCATAGGTGAAGGACACTACTGGACATATGGGAATCATTGGTTTCGTATTTTCTATCGTTGCCCGTACTGCAGACCAGCCTTATTTCATGTCGTTCCCGGATATCTGTGTCGGCGCATGCGCAGAGGAAAGGGTTATGTGGTTGTTTGTTTTCTGTTCGAAAAACTTTATTAAAGCAACAGCAACATTACACGACCAAAACATTTTTAAAAAATCGTGTTAAGATACAGACATTAATTAAAGCACACACAAAAAGCGCAGAGATAGAAAGTGAGCAACCGAAAGCAATCATTTATTACATTTTTACATCTACACAATATTTCTCAAGCCATGTCTTGAAAGTTCTTGACCGAGGATGACTCTATGTTTACCATAATAAAAACTGGAAAAGAGTTTGGTAGACCGAAAACACATTGAACATGTTTTACCATAATTTCTGTTATAGTAGCCAACCGTTCTCATACATAAGAAAAGCAACTTGGATTGTATATTTACTGAATATGTGTAATATATAAGTTGAGCCTTAATTGTGGAGATACCAGGGGAGGGGAGGGGATTTGTTTTTACCAGTCTCAATCTCACTGTGACGTCACAAAGAGAGACAATTTGAAACTGAGCATTTTTCTCTGTGTTGTAAGATTTATGCAGACCACAGACTGGATGGGTTTATTTCACATTTTGTGGGTCGGTAGAAACTAAGGTTATCCAAATATAGGTTGAAAAACACTGTCAAATAGTTTTTCATAATATATCCCCTTTAAGTTTCCTTTAATTTCATGAGGGGAAACAAAATAAATCTCTGGCTCTCCAAGATTACGACAAGGCCTTCAAAATTAGGGATTAGGGACCCGGCCATCTCAAGAGCAGAGTAACCCGTTACTCTTTTTCTTATAATTCAGATATTTGTGCATGCTGAACACATGCTGTTATCTAAAGGTTGCTCTAAAAAGATTTCCTTCATAATCAATGAGGGAGCCAAAGTCTCCCTTAATTTCCAAACACGTGTGTAAGAATGCTTACATTATAGATAAAGGTAGTTTAAGACGTTTACATTTAGACTTTGTAGCATGAAGGAAAAGACATATGGTTGAGTGATTTTACCCTCATTGCTGCATCACTGGTGCCAATTTTTGATATTTTAATTAAAACAATAAGGCCGCTCTAAACAGAGGTCCGTGGCAATTTGAATCAGTGCATCACTACTTCATGATTTCTTACTTGTGACATTAACACTGGTAATGTGAACAGAAAAAGAAGACATCAGGATAAAAGAAGGGGCTTTTTATATTCTTCAGTTGACAGATGGTGATGTATCATTGTATGATTGTCTTTCAATACAGCAATTATTGCAGAATCACTGTATCGCTGTACTTTGAGGTCACAAAGGTCAGAAACAGAGATAAATATCTGTTAAAGAAGTTGTTCAACGCAGGAGTCTTCAAAGGCAAGACATGACATAAAAAAGATTTGGCAGTTTTAATGTTTACAAGATATCCAAGATGGCAGCCCGGGCAAAGTGTGAAAGTTTTCTTCAACGTGGCCCTAATGCTCTTATTACTCCTTAATACTCTGTCGTACATCGATGAGTCCAGGCATCCAATTATTCTGCAGTAATGCGGCAGTTTCTGGACACGACACAGCAGACTACTGATTTTTTTTTTTTAGGCTTTTATTGAGATCTCTGATCAGGGTATAATGTTATTGTCAGGGTATAGTACAGATGTGTCAGGGGACTTCTGGGTGAAACACCAACCAAGCAGACGACTGACATGATGCTATTTCTTGTCTGCAGAGTTGATAGTTCCAATAAAACCAAAAGTGGATTTGACTATCTGTCTCTTGTTTAGATGATCCGAGCAGACCCAGGTTTGCTTAGTCTGAAGGCCTTGGTACATAGGTGAACTGTCTTATCTCAATATCTTGAACAATATCAGAGGTTATATTTAGAGCACAATTGGCATTATTACATTAATAAAAACAGTACTGTACTTCTTTCCCTCAAAACAGTGCTGCTAATTCAAAACTTGGGTTTAATTTTCCTCATTTATCTCCATGTCCTCTTTTCATGTTCGTCAGCCACCTATTCTATTTTATTGAATTATGCATCCTTTGTCTTTTCTGTTGTTTATTCACGTGTTGTACACAGCACCAGAGATTATAATAGTGCTAAAAAAGTGACATCAGAAGGCTTTTTTTTAATCTCTTTCTTTATCACTCAGTGGCTCCTTTTAAAAAGCTAAAGATGTTTTTTGTCTTAGTGTAACATTTGTACACATTGCTTCTTTAAACAGGTCAAGTGTATTCACCATAACAACATAAGAAGGAAGGAATGTGTATTACAGTGGAAGCTTCATAACTTGAGTTAAACCACTATATCATCTAAACCAAAGCTTTGAAACTCTTTTAGGAATTTCTTTGGTTAATTTAGTTATTTAACATGATTTAGCTTTGATAACATCTTCCTCCTTTCTTATATTTCTACCCTCATATATCTAAAAAAATGAAGACATCGACAGAGACAGTAAGAAAAAACAAATAAATGAGAGGTGAAATGCTATCTTCAGAAATCTTTATTTAACACAGAAAAATAGTGAATTCAATCCATGGAAAAATAACTTTACAGAAAAGGTAAATCTAGTGAAAAACATTGCTTAGGAAAAATACACATAGGTCATGTCCCGAAGTGCTGCACACTCAAATATGTCTGAGAAATATCAAATGTCGAACAGCTTAATGACGTTAGGCTAAAGTTACAAATGACATTGAACGGACATCAATGACTACAAAAGATCACAAAATTAAACATACCAACGTGACGTAGGCTACACGATGGCTTCAGAAAATCATCCTCGCTAAAAGTGATGAAAAGAAACATGTGAGGGGTTAAATATGAGACGACTATCAACACCCACACAGCTACGCTTTAAAATCTCTACATGACATATGTTAATCTAAAAATAACATGTTAGTGTAAAGACCTGAGTTCAGCTCAACGTGTTTTGGTAAAAGTACAGATCACTAAATATCAAACACACAAAGAAGAACTAAAAAACGAATCTTAATCCTGTGTGAAGGAAGAATCTACAGAAGCCCTACATTACCAAACTTTACTCATATTTCCTTTTGATAACATGTACCTTTCTTTTGTTGTCTCAGGGGCTCGACTTGATCATCTCCTAATCTCAGTATAACGTCATAATTTTTTCAAGGTAACAACCGAAATGTACTTGTAATCACAGGAAATCGGAGTAAAAATATAATGCATGAAGGTCTGCTCAGGGCTTCAGTATGAATCTGTTGGAGAGTCTCACAATTCAAAAAAGGACCAATTCCTTTGATCTCACCAAATATCTTCATTCACTCTTGTTGCATAATTCTGAGTTCAAAAAAATCACCGACACAAATCCTCAAAATAAAATCTCAATCGGAAAAAGAAACCGCAAGCATTTTCAGCTCCTACACCCTAAATTCAAACACATTCACATTGAGAGAAGCAAATATTTACAATATAAAAATATTATTCACCACTTTTCAAAGTTGTCATTAAAATGCATATTATGGCTTTTTTTTTTTTTAAAGAAATAGTTAAATAAATAATCAAATCTGGCCCTGCTGCATGTTTCCATCCAGGTTGGTATTTGTTGGTTTTAATCTCAAAATCAAGGAAACACATTATCAGTGAGTTTGTGGTTATTAAGTATGAACTTTCCCCCCATTTTTGTACAATTGTGACTTTACATTACATTACTTTAGTGAGTTAAAGGCCTTTATTGTCATTGCATTGTAACAGGAAACAAGGAGGTTGAGAGTGCCGCTCCTGGTTGGTGCATTTAGAGGTTTAAATACAGTTTGCATTTTATATCAATGGCCAACCCTGTCTCACGGTAGTTTGTGAGAATATTCCTAAGAAACTGGGGTCCTGTGTGAGGCAAAGAGTGGAAACTGTTGACACACATGATAGTTAGTTTAGTTTATAAGGAAGTTCTGGGCTAAAATAAAAAAGTCCATGGAGGCTGGCGGGCTCAAAATTTGTGCTTCCACCACAACGAACTGCACGAAAATACTTCCATTTGAAATTTGTTTGCACAATCACACAAGTACATTTCTGTCTTTGTGTACTGTGTGTGTGTCGTGTTTTTGTGACTATTTCAGAAAGTGTTGTCATGAAAAATCACTAGTATTCAGACTAAGGGCGTCAAAAGTTTAGATAATTCAATACTCATTGATACCACAGGTTTTAAAACGATACGATCTGTTGTATAAATGATCGGTAGTATCAAGCTTCAAATTTTAAGTTTTTAAAAAAAGCTGCCTTAAGCGAAGACGAAGAGGAGGCTTGTGAAATGTTGCCAATGTTTTTGTACAATTAAGACAGCCTGCAGGAGTTTGCATGCAATTTTTGGCAATCCAATGCAAAAAAATGACTTAGGTTCTTCTATTTTTGTTGCTGTGGTATTCAAACAGGATTGACATCATTTGATTTTCATTAGCGTCATATCGAAGTTTAAATATTTGCATTGTGACAACCCTACCCATTCCTGGTCAATCCTAAACTCTGCTGAGACGCTTGGATTTGCGGATTGGTGTCGCCTCCTCGCTCTTTCTCTTGCGGTCAATTCTCTTCAGAGCTGGCTGAGGGCTATCCTGTTCATCAGACTCTTCTTTTGTAGCTCTAGTGCTGTGCCGTGTGGGCGTGATCGAAACTGAAGGAACTAACCTCCCTCTTAAACGTCTCTTTTCGATCACTATAGGCTCCGCCTCTTCCTCCGACATGTCCTGCTCGTCTGGTGACTCTGCCTCTTCGTCTGTGTCTAGAGCGCCTCCCTTTTTACTAGCTCTTACACTCTCTCTGTTGGCTTCTTCACTACTTTTCTCCACCTTCTGTGTTGCTTCATCACCAGACCATTCAGCCGAGTTATTGCCTTCACTCTCTTCCTCTGTGCCCAATGTCGCTCTCTCCTCCTCAACAACGTTCTCTCTGTAGTCCACGGGCCGCCTCATACGTCTGGATCTTCTTCTTTGTAATATCCGTTCTTCTGTTAGGACCTCTTCTTTGTCGTCATCATCAGTCTTCATCCTCTTCCTGGGACTTCTGACTCTCACCGAGATGTCCTTGGTTTTCTCTTCTTCACTCTCTGATGTCTGGTTCTCTGGTGATTCCACCGCTCTGTGGTCGGACAAAACAGCTGTTTTCTCAGCAGGACCTTCAGTTGCAGGCTCCGCATCGTCTGCATACAGCTCTGCATCATCCTCATCGCTTTCCTTTTCTTGGTAATTCTGCCTTATGGATCTTCGTAAAGTTCTTGTAGATGGAGCTGGAGCTTCTTCAACCTCCTTTTCTGATTCATCTTCAACGAGGGCCTCTTCTGGAGCGGCGGCTGTGTCAGAATCCACTTCTGTAGATTTCTCTACGACTGTGCTCTCCTCATCTACTTCAGCTGCTGAAGTCTCGATCGTGTCGGTGCCGGTCTCGTCCACAGCTGCCACGCTTTCCTCCTCATTTTCAGGCAACTCTTCTTCACCTTCACCTTCTTCAACTGATTCTCCTCCTCCTCCTGCTGCACTCTCAACCTCCTCCTCTTCCACATCTTTCTTCTCAGGATCCTCTCCTGTCGTCTCCACTTTCTCCTCAGGTGAGTCCCGCTCTGACTCTTCTTCCTCTTCTTCTTTTTCATCGTCTCCCTCTTCCTCAGGCTGAACATCTGTGCGGGCTCTCTTGGCTTTCCGTCTCGGTGGGGCAGGAGCAGACTTCCGTCCCTTCCTCAAAACCCTTATTTGAACTGCAGGTTCATCTGTATCAGCGTCTTTTTCTACCACTGTCCCCTCCTCTTCTTGGTCTTCCGTCTGTTGTTTCTCTGTGGTTTTGCTCCTTGGTGACGCTCTCACTGACTTTCCACCGCTCCTCAGGACTTTTGATTCAACAACCGGCGCCTCTTCCTCATCAGGAACTTGTCCATCTTCTATTCCAGGTGTCTCCACCTGTCCTTCTGAATCAGCTGGCTGTTCCTCCTCCAGGGTCTCTTGCTCTTTGGGGGATTCGTCTGCTTCAGCGACAACTTTTTCCAAGTCCTCTTCTGGTTCTGTCGTTTCTTTTTCCTGAGTTGCAGCCTCCTCTTGAGTTTCTTCTTCGATCTTTTCATCTTTGCTTTCCTCGGTTTCTACAGCCTCTCCCAGCTCTGCTTTGGCATCCTCTGATTCAGCTGGGGTAGTTTGATCTTCCTCTTCCTCCGTTTCAAGCTGTGTTCTTGCTCTTTTGGATTTACCTCTGAGCGAGGAAGGAGCTAACCTTCTTCCCTTCTTTTCACCACTTCTCAGAACTCTTGTTTCAATAACCGGTATGTCCTCCTCCTGATCTGCCTGGTCTTCAGTTCCAGTTAGCTGTGTCTCTTTTGCCAATTCCCCAGTTTCAGCTTCTGCACCTTCACCGGTGGAGACTGACTGTTCCTCCTTGACAGTATCTTGTTCTGTGACAGCTTCTTTAGCAACATCATCTGAGGCTTCAGTAGCTTGTCCCTCTGTCTCACTACTGTCAGCCTGTCCTTCCTCTGGAGCATCCTCAGCTTTCTCTTCACTTATTTCTGGTTCTGCTTGTTGATTTTCATCCTTATCCTCAAGTTTCTCCTCTTCAGCTTGTACGTCTTCCTCTTCTGCCTTGTTCCCCTCGTCTGCTGTAGATTCCTTTCCCTCCTCCTCCTCTTCTTCCTGAAGTTGCTTACGGGTTCTTTTTCTGGAACTTCTTGGAGCGACTGTGATAGACTTCCTCCCTCGCCTGAGAACTCGGACTTGAACTCCTGGTTCCTCATAAACAATATCTGAAGCCACCTCCTCTTCTTCCTCATCCTTTTTCTGTGTTCTTCTTGTTGATTTGCATATCGGTGTGGCTTTGACAGCTGGCTTTCTACCTCTCCGTGTTCTTGTTTCAATGATTTTAACCTCCTCCTCCTCTTCATCAACACTTTTGGCCTCATCTTCTTTAGCCGTCTCCTCGGCCTTCCCCTTGCCAGTTTCTTGTGTTGTGACTACATCCTCTGCTTTCTCCTCCTCCTGCTCAGTTTGTTCTGCTTCAACAGGAACATCTTCTGCTTGTCCTGCTTCTTCTTCTTTAGTTTCTTCCTTCTGCTCCTCTTCTCCTTCAATAGAAGTTTCTCCCAGGGGAGCCTTCTCCCCCACAGCTGCTGTCTCTTTGAGGACCTCAAGATGTGTTTTTTTCAGATCCACTAAAACCACGCTGACTCTTTGGAGCTCGGGAAGCTGTTGTACCACTACATTGCTCTGTTGCTCTTCTTCTGCGGGTGTTGCCTCCTCTTCAGCAGGTGTACGTGAAGCTGAGTCAGTGGCTGGTTCAGGTTTTGATGTTTCTGTTTCTCCTTCTTCGACTAAATCATCTGAGGCGTCTGTCACTCCAGTCGTGGTCTCCTCCTCTTCAGTTTGTGTCATTTGTCCTTCTTCTGACTCTTCTTCTACATGTATTGACTTCTCCTCCTCCACTGAATCCTGTGTGACAGCTTCCTGGACAACATCATCTGAGGTCTTTTCATCATCAGCGCTTTGTACGTCTCTCTCAGATTTGTCGGCCTGTTCCTCCTCTGGAGCATCTTGTTGGATGACTGATTCCTCTGAAACCAAAACCTCTTTCTCTGTGATTTCTGGCTCTGCTTGTTGGGTTGCTTCCTCCTCAACTTGTTCCTTCTCTTCCTCTGCCTCTTTCTCCTCATCCATGGGAGATTCCTCTTCTTCTTTCTTCTCTTCTTCTTGGAGTTGTTTGCGTGTCTTTTTTGGTGTTTTTCTTTGCACAGGGGTAGACTTTCTTCCCCCCCTGAGAACTTTGACTTCAACTGTTGGCTCCTCTTCTAAAATCTCAGAAGCCTCCTCTTCCTTGACCTTATTCTGTCTTCTTGCAGATTTGCGTCTCGGTGTGGCTTTGACTGCTAGCTTTTTACCTCTCCGTGTTCTGGTTTCCATGACTGTAACCTCCTCCTCCTCCCCCTCCTTTTCCTCTTCATCTTCTTTTGCTGTCTCCTCAGCTTTCTCCTCCACTGTTTCAGGTGTTGTGGCTGCATCCTCTGCTTTCTCCTCCACTGTTTCAGGTGTTGTGGCTGCATCCTCTGCTTTCTCCTCCACTGTTTCAGGTGTTGTGGCTGCATCCTCTGCTTTCTCCTCCACTGTTTCAGGTGTTGTGGCTGCATCCTCTGCTTTCTCCTCCACTGATTCAGGTGTTGTGGCTGCATCCTCTGCTTTCTCCTCCACTGATTCACGTGTTGTGACTGCATCCTCAGCTTTCTCCTCCACTGATTCAGGTGTTGTGACTGCATCCTCAGCTTTCTCCTCCACTGTTTCACGTGTTGTGACTGCATCCTCAGCTTTCTCCTCCACTGATTCAGGTGTTGTGGCTGCATCCTCAGCTTTCTCCTCCACTGATTCAGGTGTTGTGGCTGCATCCTCAGCTTTCTCCTCCAGCCCTTCAGGTTCCTTTACAACCTCCTCCTGCTCAGTTTGTTCTGCTTCAATAGGGCTATCAGAAACATTCTCCTCTTCCATTGCTTCTTCCCTCTGCTCCTCCTCAGCCTCAGCAGCAGTTTTTTCTTCAGGAGCATCCACAGCTGCTGATTCTTCTTGTTCTTTTTCCCCTTTCTCAGCTTTTTCAGATGTTTCGGATATTACTTTAGTTTTCTCTTCCACTACACGTTGTCCTTCCTCTGGCTCCACCTCTCCTTCTGGCTGTACATGTTCCTCCTTCTCAGAAGCAAACTGCTCTTCAACCTTTTTGACTCTCTCTTCTTCACCAGTTTTAACTACAACTGGTTCATCAGCTGCCTCCTCTTCCTCTGATGTCTGAGAAATCTCTTCTTTTTTCTTCTGGATTGTTTTTTTTGGGGTTTTTCTCGGTCGGCCCCTACCCCTTCCAGAGGCAGAGATCCCTTCCTGTCTTGGAGAGCCAGAAATATTCTCCTCTTCAGCTTCAGCAGCAATGTTTTCTACAACTGGTTCCTCATCTGCCTCCTCTTCCTCTGATGTCTGAGATACCTCCTCTTCTTTTTTCTTCTGGATTGGTTTTTGGGGGGTTTTTCTCGGTCGGCCCCTTCCCCTTCCAGAGGTAGCGATACCTTCCTGTCTTGGAGAGCCAGAAATATTCTCCTCTTCAGCCTCAGCAGCAGTTTTTTCTACACTTGTTTCCTCATCTGCCTCCTCTTCCTCTGATGTCTGAGATACCTCCTCTTCTTTTTTCTTCTGGATTGGTTTTTGGGGGGTTTTTCTCGGTCGGCCCCTTCCCCTTCCAGAGGTAGCGATACCTTCCTGTCTTGGAGAGCCAGAAATATTCTCCTCTTCAGCCTCAGCAGCAGTTTTTTCTACACTTGTTTCCTCATCTGCCTCCTCTTCCTCTGATGTCTGAGATACCTCCTCTTCTTTTTTCTTCTGGATTGGTTTTTGGGGGGTTTTTCTCGGTCGGCCCCTTCCCCTTCCAGAGGTAGCGATACCTTCCTGTCTTGGAGAGCCAGAAATATTCTCCTCTTCAGCCTCAGCAGCAGTTTTTTCTACACTTATTTCCTCAGCTGCCTCCTCTTCCTCTGATGTCTGAGATACCTCCTCTTCTTTTTTCTTCTGGATTGGTTTTTGGGGGGTTTTTCTCGGTCGGCCCCTTCCCCTTCCAGAGGTAGCGATACCTTCCTGTCTTGGACAGCCAGAAATATTCTCCTCTTCAGCCTCAGCAGCAGTTTTTTCTACACTTGTTTCCTCATCTGCCTCCTCTTCCTCTGATGTCTGAGATACCTCCTCTTCTTTTTTCTTCTGGATTGGTTTTTGGGGGGTTTTTCTCGGTCGGCCCCTTCCCCTTCCAGAGGTAGCGATACCTTCCTGTCTTGGACAGCCAGAAATATTCTCCTCTTCAGCCTCAGCAGCAGTTTTTTCTACACTTGTTTCCTCATCTGCCTCCTCTTCCTCTGATGTCTGAGATACCTCCTCTTCTTTTTTCTTCTGGATTGGTTTTTGGGGGGTTTTTCTCGGTCGGCCCCTTCCCCTTCCAGAGGTAGCGATACCTTCCTGTCTTGGAGAGCCAGAAATATTCTCCTCTTCAGCCTCAGCAGCAGTTTTTTCTACACTTGTTTCCTCAGCTGCCTCCTCTTCCTCTGATGTCTGAGATACCTCCTCTTCTTTTTTCTTCTGGATTGGTTTTTGGGGGGTTTTTCTCGGTCGGCCCCTTCCCCTTCCAGAGGTAGCGATACCTTCCTGTCTTGGAGAGCCAGAAATATTCTCCTCTTCAGCCTCAGCAGCAGTTTTTTCTACAACTGGTTCCTCTTCCTCCGAAGTCTGAGATACCTCCTCTTCTTTTTTCTTCTGGATTGGTTTTTGGGGTTTTTTTCTCGGTCGGCCCCTTCCCCTTCCAGAAGTAGAGATACCTTCCTGTCTTAGAGAGCAAGAAATATTCTCCTCTTCCATTGTTTCTAACCTCTGCTCCTCGTCAGCCTCATGAGCAGTTTTTTCTACAACTGGTTCCTCAGCTGCCTCCTCTTCCTCTGATTTTCGGGGTTTTTTTCTCGGTCGGCCCCTACCCCTTCCAGAGGTCGAGATCCCTTCCTGTCTTGGAGAGTCAGAAATATTCTCATCTTCCATTGATCCTTCCCTCTGCTCAGCAGCAGTTTTTTCTACAACTGGTTCCTCTTCCTCTGAAGTCTGAGATACCTCCTCTTCTTTTTTCTTCTGGATTGATTTTCGGGGGGTTTTTCTTGGTCGGCCCCTACCCCTTCCAGAGGTAGAGATCCCTTCCTGTCTTGGAGAGCCAGAAACATTCTCTTCTTCTCTCTGCTCCTCCTCAGCCTCAGCAGCAGTTTTTTCTTCAGGAGCATCCACAGCCGCTCTTTCTTCTTGTTCTTTTTCCCCTTCCTCAGCCTTTTCAGATGCTTCGGATATCGCTTCAGTTTTCTCTTCCACTACATTTTGTCCTTCCTCTGGCTCTACATGTTCCTCCGTCTCAGAAGAAGCCTGCTCATCAACCTTTTCCACAGATGCTTCCTCAGCTGCCTCCTCTTCCTCTGAACTCTGAGAAACCTCCTCTTCAATTGGTTTTTGGGGGGTTTTTCTTGGTCGGCCCCTTCCCTGTCTCGGTGTTCCTGTAGTCACCGCTGGTTCTTCTTCTTTCTTCTCTTCTGCTGATATCAGCTCCGTCTCTTCCTTTTCTGCAGCAACAAACTCTTCATCAGCAGGTGTTTCGTCTCCCTCCTTCACACCCAGATCAGCCCAGGTTGTTTTGAGGTCCACTAGAACGACAGTGGCTTCCCGCAGTGGAGGGATTTCAGAGACAATGTCTTTTTCCTGAGGCTCTTCTGCTGCAGGTAAAGCGGCTTCATCAACCTTTTCGGCAACATCAGATTCAGAGGCAGCAGCAACAGTGTCAGACTCTTCTTCTTTATCCATTTCCATCACAGATGCAGCCTCTGTCGCTCCCTCCGTCTGCTCCTCTTCTTCAGTCGAAGGTTTAACGTCCTCTGCTGCTTCTTCTGCCTTTGGAGGTGTAACTTCTTCCTCCACGGTTTGCATCTTCTCTTCTGTTTTGTCTTCCATATCCTCTTGTTCCTCCACCTGTTCCTCTGTTGCCTTGTCACCTGCTTCAAGCTCATCCTCCTCTGTCTGCTCTTCATCATATTTCTGAAGTCTTCTGCTCTGCCTTTTAGGTGTAGGTTTAGCTGTGAGTTTACGTCTGCCTCTTTGAGATCTTTTCTGCACAACAGGGGGCTCCTCTTCCTCATCATCATCATCACCAGAGACTTCTTGTTCATCCTGTATCACTGATGTTTGGCCATCCTCAGTGTTCTGGTCTTTTTCAGATTCATCTGGATTCATTGTCTCTGCTGCTTCTAGAGCCTTCACCCCAGACTCCTCTTGCTCCTGGGCCTCCTCTTTATTTGTCTGTTTGTCTTCTTCCAGCTGCTCTTCTCCAACATGCTCTTTCACGGAGGTTATTTCTTCTGTTACAGTCACCTCCTCCACGACTTCAGATGCAGAAGTCAGACAGATGCAGTGTACTCTCTGGCTGTGGCGTGTAGATATGGGTGTGGGCGTGCTCATCACAGTTCTTCCTCTCAGAATTCTCCCTCCACCCACAGCTGGACTTTCCCCCTTCACCTCCTCCTCGGTTTTTCTCTGCCGCAGGGATCTCCGTCGAGGGGTTTCACTTTTTACTGTTTGTATTGCCTTTACAACTGCTCGTCCTGTTTTTGCAGCTTTACTATCCTGTGATGTTTCATGTGTAGTTATGATCGCCTCGTGTTGTGTAACAGTTTCTTCTGACTTTTCATCTTTCTCCACAATGTCAGTTTCTGCTTCTTTGTGTTCCTCTAAAACTTCCTCTGCTTCCTCTATTTCTGATGCCACGTTCTCGACTATCACCTGCGAGTTATGAGAGGTGTTCACATCCTGTGTGCCATCATCTTTTGTTTGGAGCTCCTCAGGTGTTATATCCTGTGGGGCTGGTTTGTCTGACATCAGAGATACCTCTTCTTCTTCTTCAGGTGAAGTATCAACTACATCCACTCCGTTTTCTTCAGGAGTCAAACTCAAAACATCCTAAAATTAAAGAGGAAATTTCATCACAAACAATTCGCTTTTATGGACAAACATGCAACGACCATTTGACTTATACACACCTCAGTCTGCACCAGGTCAGAAATATTTTGCAGATTACCTCTTGGGGTTTCGGCTTCAATGTCTTCAATCCTAAAAGATGCAAGAAATCACTGAGTTTAGTTCCCCTCTTTTAGAAGAATAAAGGTTCGAAGATGGTTTTAGAACAGCTGAAAGATGGCAGAAATCCACACTACATATGTTTTCCTCTTGTTCATTGCGACAGAAATGCATCTGTTGGGATCTCCATGTGTTGAAACAAAGGTCTGTCCTGTAGCCACAGAAGCCTGAGTACGAGTACTTAAATGACACTTACTCCCAGCATGCCCTGTTCTGCAGAAACACTCCCAGCATGCTCTGCAACATCTAACACATAGGTGTTAAGTGTATGGTCGATAAAAGCAGCCGCCTCTCATTGTTCGATCTCTTCACGTGTGGTCTCCCTACACCAGAGGATACCTCTCCACAAGCTTCCAGCTTCAGGGGAGACACGCATTCCAACCTGGCCTACTTCCAAGGCCTGTTTTAGGAGTTTTGGCGCAATCAGTAACTATCTGGTTTGAGCACAGAGAGATTCTTTCCTATTATTCTCGTCAATGTTGGTGAACGCAACTAGACAGGAGTGCTACAGAAAGCCACTGTTACCTGATCTACACACACATACACACACACACACACACACCAGCACTCATGACCACACACACACATGTGCCACACTGTTTGTTTGCTTAGATTAGTTTGTAATAGTTGTTTGATTGATTAAGTTCATTGATTTGGATTGATGTTGCTTTGTTAAATAAATCCTGTTAGAATTTAAGAGAGCAGTTTGTGATTACTGGTGTATTTGCATTGTGATATAAGCTGGGTGAGAGGGCCTTGTGTACGGATTTCACGCCTTCAATTTATTAAATATAGTTATTAATTATTGATAATATTAGTAACTAATATATATATTAGTATATATATATATATATTAAGTAACTAATTTGAGACCGAATTTAGTGATATTTTGGTTATTTTCCCCTGCCCTCGAGTTGATTAAACATAGTTTAATGATATTGTTATTTATATTAATAATAATTAAATATAATTATTACACAATATAACCAAATTTGACTAGATAAAACCCAAACAAATGGTGCCCTGTGTGAGGCCTTCAATAAAACCAGCTTTATTGCACTGTTAATGCACAGCAATCCAAACTTTTTTCTTGAGGAAAAATTATCTTTTCTTTTAAAGACTTACTTTTCATGCTTGTTGTTTATTTAAAGCAGACAGCAAGGGTGACCTTCACTATGAACTAGTTTGTTGCTTTAATCCAGAGTTTTATCCTGAAATGTATTTATTTTGAACATTGACTTCTCATTTCAAGCAAAGCATACATCAAGTTGTGTTTTGGCGAGTTGAGTAGTTTTCTTTTTGTGTGCTCTTTGTTGTTTGAGACAACAATTTAGACAGTTTTCCAGTTGAGAGTGTAACCTCATAATTGTTGCATAGCCAGCTGTCTGAGAGGTGTGAGTTCCTCCCAACCTTTGAAGACTTGAGGTGTGAATCCTCTCTCCTAGCTTCCAGGATAGACTGCAGTGATCAGTTGGGAAACTTAGATAAGATTTGTTCTTATGTTGATCTAGCTTTGTTTAGCTTAGCAGCTTTATTAACAGTAATCCACTGTGGTTCTGTTTTATCACGTAAAATGTGTACCAAGACCCTAGGTGAGCCAGGAACTGAGACTCCTTTTGGATCAGACAACGCAGCACTGCAAGAATCGGTTGCTGGTCTGCCACGCCTCTCCTCAGATGAGAGTGCAAACCTATATAGCTATTCAATTAGCATTTGTGATAAGAGGTTGAAGGAGCTAGTTGATCTTGTCAACCACCAAGCCAGGACCATGTCGAGGCACTTGGAGGAGGTAAATATATTGAAGTACGTGGATGGAAGGCAAACGAGGAATAATGACTGTCGATTGTTTGGTTTGTGATGTAACAGGCCAACAGGAAGAAGGTCCAATAGTATCTAGCTTAAAGGAGGCATATTGCCCCCTACTGTAGGGAGGTCAGATGCCCCCTCCCTCTGGAACTCACTCCCCACACACATTCAACACTGCACCGACCCTCCTACTTTCAAATCACTTATCAAAACTCACCTTTTTAAACAAGCTTTTAATGTATAATTGTGATGTATTTTCTGTTTTCTGTAATTTACCTTTATTGTTGTTATCTTTATGATTTGTTTGTAATGCAGCGATGTCCGTTAGTCTGTCCTTACTGTGCTGTTCTTTATGTTTTAACCATTGTAAAGTGTCTTTGAGTTTTTAAAAGCGCTTATAAATAAAATGCATTATTATTATTATTATTATTATACTTTGGTCTGTAAATGGATTCTCACCCGGCACTCTTATACTGAGACAGAACAGTCTTTAAAATTAATTGACTGATTGATCTGTAACTGCATCTTAACTGTGCATGTTAACATACTGACTGATATAAAACATTTTATAGACACATTTAAACAAAGATATGAAAGGAAATTCATGAATCTTCTATTATAAATACACTCATTTTCATAATTAATGTGGTTTAGTTCATTCAGACCTGATCACTCTCTCCGTCTTGTCCTCTGTGATTCTCTCTGCCATCTTTCTTTGTTTGGATCCACTGCTCCGACCCCGGGCCAAAACAGGCACCTCGTCATCTAAAACTGTTACCATAGTTACAGTATTATATAACATCCCATAGTTAATATCAATATCTTCACAGTTTGGATGTAAGAATATAAAATCTTTACCTTTCGTAGCTCTCAGTACAGCAACCTCCTCCTGGAAATCAATATCACACATTAGTCTCACATGCAGATGTATTAATGAACGCTTTAAAATGTAAATAATAAATGATGATTGAAATAATTATTTTATTTGTCAACTGAATTATGTACCACGATTTCAAATGTGCACTCCACAGACTCAGTTTCTTTCAACTGTGTGGTTATTGCCTCCATCAAAACATCTTTTTTAGTCACTTCAGTGATCCTGATGGATTCCTCTGTGAACGTCAGACTCTTTGACACTGCTGAGAAACACAGGAGGACACGCAGTGTTTGATGAGGACACTCAGAGAGAATCTGTTAACAGCTCCTTTATGTCATCATTGGACAAAATGTTTGAAAAATCTGACTATCGCTAAAGCATGATGTACACTGTACAACTTCAAGCAGATTAGTACATGAAATATGATCCCATAACTGATTCTGAAGTCTTGCCGACTTTCAACCCAATCTTGTGTCGTTAGTCGTGCAGTTTACACGAAGGCACAACAGCCTATCACGGCCCGATCAGCTGCTTCAGACCAGTTGGATGATTTTCTGCCATGTTTGACATTTGGTAGTACGACTGCACACATTGACACAGTGAGAGCAGAGCCACGAGCCGATTCCCTTTAGGGCATTTAATTATTTCTTTGTGAGGGTTCAACTCTACCTCTAAAGAGCAGTTTCTGTTCTGTCTTACCGCTCAGGGCCATGGTCTGGATCCTGCTGGAGATTTTGGTCCTCTGTTTTGGTCCTCCGATGCTCTCGACTTCCCAGAGCAGGTCTGCTACCTCCGGATACTGACGCAGGTACTTCTCACACACTGCCAACAGATGAGTACTTTTAAAACAGATGAAACACTGACACAAACAGAGCAGACTGTTAGCAAGAGGATTAACGCTCTATAAATCAGGTAGGTGTACAAGCTGCAGTGTGGCCTGCTGTACCTTTGTACATGGGCTTTGTGAGGGGGTACCTCAACCCCAGACTGTCCTCTTTGAAACTGTTCACAAAGTCCTCCAACATCTGCAGGCCAAAGCCTTTCCCACGATGACACTTTCTGACAAATATGGAATCCATCACAGAGAGCAGGTAGCTTCTGGTAGTGAGGGAACTACACAAGCTTCCTGCAGGAAAAAAAACAGAGAAGAAGTCAATTCATGAGGACACAGAAAGAAACCAAACAAATATTTATCAGACCTGGACTGAAACATGTCTGCTGAGGATACAATCCTAAAACAGCTCTTCATTTAGGCTTAACAGTCTTAGATCATCATTTAGGAGGTTTTTTTTTATGAGCTCAGGTATTTTAACTCTTACACCTTTAGAGACGTTTGTTCCTCATTACAGATTAAGGACTACAGCTGAGACATTTTGATTATATTTTATGTATTTAATGTAAAAATTACACAAGTTGCAAAAGTTACCTGTGTGTATAAGACAACTGTGTGTATAGGTTACTTGTGAGAATAAGTTACCGGTCATTATAGAATACCTGTGTGTATATGTTACCTTTGGGTCTGACTGAGTAGAAGCCGACAGCCTCTCCGTTGATCCAGAGGATTTTGGCATGTTCGCTCTCTGCGTGGCAGAGGAAGGGGAGCTCATCTGAGCTCATCTCTTTGGCTCTATAGACGACTCTGTTCAGGATGTATAAAACTATCCTCTCACCTACTGTCTTCACCTAAGGAACACACACACATACATACACACAGGAGACCTTTTACAACAATGCTAGGAATTCATTATTATGATGGAACATCTAGTTTTAAGGTTTGTCTTCATAAAGTTTCTGCTGGTTGAAAACAATATGTCATTGTAATAACTATCACAAAGACTCCAACGTAGTACACGCTGTAATGAACAACAGACACATAAGATTTCCATTATGGAGGAATTCTCATCTTGAGTATTAAAGGATGAGTTCACTTTTTAAAGAGTTCTGTTTGTTTTTATCTGGTCCCTGTTGTCACATGTTTTGGGCCTAAGAGTCTGACAGACTCAAAACGTTTTGGATTTTTGGAGCAGTGAAAGGGAGAACATGGGAGTTGCTAGTCTGCCACTGCCTGTACCAGATAGTTAGTTAATGTGTCAGATACATAAAAATACTTTTGAACACCAGAGTCACTCCTCTGCCTGTGCAAAAATATCTAGCACAGTTCAGCCGGTGTTTTGTCTTTTGTCAGATGTCATAAAGCTACTTTCACAGATGCTTTGCAAGGAAACAAAAGAGGCACTTTTCTATTGAATAAATTCAACTTTAAACGATACCCACTTGATTTGAGTGGCAACAGACTGATGTACTGATGTTAACTATGACAAACTATTCAAATCCTGCACCTGAAATATTTATCAGCATCTGTTTCTGTGCACACAAACCTTTGCAAAATGTAAAAGCTGAGGTGGGCAAGTTTAGCTGAACCAGTCAGAGTAAGCTATAATATAAAAAAGTATCCAATCAGAATGAATATCAAAGCCCCTCCCACAAAAGCATGAATGTAAACAGCCTCACTCACGGTGCATAAAGAGTCCTAAGTAATGAAGAGAAGAGCAGCATCGCTGTCAGCTAAAATTTGCCATTCTCGCCAAACAAGCTCGCTAATTTAACCGCGCTGAAGACTCTGCTCATCTGCAAAAAGTTTACGAGGAGATTGACTTATTACATTTTCGTGAAATCCACAAATCAAAAGTTTGGCCTTGTTTTGTAAGCACATTTGATATCACTTTATTTATTTTATTCAGGTTTTTTTTAACCCAAATAAAATGTATTCTATTAAAGCCTCATAGTAATGATGAGTATAAGAAATCTAGTTGGTGCACAGTGTCCACTCTATGTGGAGAATACATTTATATAAATAGTTCATCAGATCGTACCTCCACAGCTCCATCTCGAGCAGTGTCTGCTGTCTTGAGCAGGTCATCCACCGTCCACCAGCGGTCCAGCAGGAACAGAGCCACAGCGGTCAGAGGGTCAGGGGGAGAGAAGAGGGCCAGGATCTTCTTATTGTCACTGGTTCCATAGAGAGGAACTAAACCAACGCTGGAAATGTTTATGTTGACCTGAGGATAGAGAGACGGAGAAGTACATCAAATCATAGAGTCTTCAGCAACTCATTTCGTTTCAATTATACACTTGTGCTAAAAAATACAGCCAGATATAGGATTAACCAATAAAGAAAGTATCCCTGC
This sequence comes from Labrus bergylta, assembly GCF_963930695.1. NCBI lineage: Eukaryota > Metazoa > Chordata > Actinopteri > Labriformes > Labridae > Labrus > Labrus bergylta. The sequence goes on along the minus strand of NC_089196.1, from coordinate 6,995,384 downwards.
TGTATTACAGGTGAGTTGGCTTTATATTTTCAGAGTCCGACGTTGGTGCTTTCTCTGTAAAAGACAGCGAGGAGAAGGAACCCGACGAAAACCCGAGTTATGCTGTGATGCATGTGAGGTGTGTGTATGTTATGTGTGATGTGTGTGTTCCCATGAGGTGTGTGTATGTTATGTGTGATGTGTGTGTTCCCATGAGGTGTGTGTATGTTATGTGTGATGTGTGTGTTCCCATGAGGTGTGTGTATGTTATGTGTTAGATGCGTGTTACCTGTGAGATGTGTTTTACCTGTAAAGTGTATGTTACCTGTGAGGTGTGAGTTACCTGTTAATGTGTGTGTATAGCCGTTTTCACATATGCACTCCGGATAATATCTAGATATTTACAGGAGGACTTCTCTGGAGATTCTCCCGACCTAGTCGTTCACATATGCTCCTCACAGCGGGGGACTATCCCTGTCAGAGGGGGAGGGGGGCGGGGGATTTCCCGACGTAAGACGTGAACTAAACAAACAACGCGGAAGTAGAGGCCGAAGCAACAGAGTCCGCTACACGACGCTATAATGAGAATATTTGCCTTTATATCAATGCTATGTGTAATCCAATGGAATGACAACATCCACAAAAGAGAGGAGAACAACATACTGACGAACAGAAAACAGAATGCAGACGTTTAATTACGAGCACAGAGATCGTAGTGGTCGCGTGCAGACACTTTATGCACAGTGCGGCAGTCACTGTATATAAACGTCACTCGGGTCCCATTGGCTCTAGGTGAATCCTCCGGAGCTGCTGCATTCTCACATCAGCTCACTCAGACTTTCTGCGGATAAAATACTAGGGGTCCAGCAGGATAAACTCGGGGTAAAGTCCACGTGAAAAATGCAGCTGTTTGCGTTCACATATACCCTAAAGTCCCTCCGGGTAGCCAAATCTCCAGAGTTTTTTAGGAGATTTCCATATGTGTGAAACGGGTTTATGTTACATGTGAGGTGTGTGTTACCTGTTAATGTGTGTGTATGTTACATGTGAGGTGTGTGTTACCTGTGTATTGTCAGACAGGGTGAGGTGTTGCGCTGTATCAGGGTTGCTGTAGAGGAGGTTGTTCATGTAGTTTTGGGCCGACCGTTCCAGCTCTGCGTGGCTGACATCAGCCAGCAGATCCACGGGGAACTCCATCCCTGAACAAACAAACAAACAGTCAGATATTTCATTTAATTTCCCCACAACGCTGTTACCTGTTAGTTTAATTAATACACTGGAGAAATGGTGCTATACTTTGGGACTATTATATATATTTCCAGCAGCGCATGCATCCACATGTAGGGTTTTAGTAGGACAGTAATCCCATTCTCAGGACAGTATGTGCGTGATTGGGATTAAAGAGTATCAAACACTTTGACAACCTTGAAGTCATTTCTCCATTAACGGATATAGGCCTATAGATAAACGGATTTATTGCAGGGAGGGGGGAGTTTAAAAAAGCTGATTTCAATAAAGACTGTGAGATGTTCAACAAAAATAAGTTGTAATTCTGCAAAAGAAAGACTGATGATGATAAAACAGCTGTAACCATGAGATGTAAAGCTGCATCACAAGCAGTGATTTTAGTAAACAACACCTTTTGTTTCTCCTCAGGTATCTGGTACATTTCTGTGCTGTGGTTGTTGGACTCCTGTCCTGTCTCTGCTCAGTATGCATCACATGAACAGGTTGAAAAAACAGATGCAGCAGCAGGTGAGAATGGATTATAATAACTACATGCCAGTGAATCAGACTCTGATTAGATGAGTTAATGGTCTCCATCTGTTGTTCAGGTCTTCCAGACTGTTTTTTGAAAGGAAAAAAATATAATCCCAATTACAGACTTGTTGTAAAAGGCAGAATACATATTTCTTACCTCTGCAATATTTACATCTCGGACTATGCAATATTTATTTATATTCTTTACTTGTGACGAACTAATTTTTTTTATTTTACATTACCTGCTGTAAATATTTTCTAAATATCCATTGTCCCTCTTATCCGATATGAATGCTAGTTGTTTGCTGCTGATGGATGCCTGTGCACTTTAAGATGAAGCATTTCTAATTCCATTGTATAATTGAATAATGACAATAAAGGCTTTCTATTCTACTCTAACATATATGGAAATGAGCACTCGGGTTGCTCTTCTTGCACTATCATTGCACATTTTTACACCTCCACATTGCACTTTGCATTACTTGGAAATTCTAATTCAGTATGAGCTCTGATTTGACTGATGTCATTGTTGATGTGTGTGACGTTAATTCATATTTTGTCATTTGTGAGCGATTTTAAATGGGTGTAAATTTGATTGTTGATGTTTACACTCTGTGCTCCTGTTGCAAAACAAATTCTCCAGTCGTGGAACAATAAAGGTTATCTGAATAACCAGAACAGTCTGAATAATCAAAGGTGAATTGGTTTTAACTTTCTCGACGGTCACTTGGTACGGGTCACTCAGCATTAAGAACCACTCAGAGTATAATTCAATTGCAGGTTCGTCATTGGCTGACCTATCACACCTGTATAAAGTAAGTACATTGAAGAAGGCCCAGTCAATCTGATCTGATCGAAAACATCCTTTGTCATCCTTGAGTTTAAGTTGCAGATTCGTCCTGCCAGCATGCAGGACAAAGAGACTAATGCATTAAGTTGCCCCTGCTGTCATTGCCTTTATTAAGGACTAACTGTGTTGCTTTTTAACCCGTTTTTTATCGATTGTATTTATTGTCCATTGGGCTTTTACTTCTTAGTGTATGTCTGATGCTATATATGAATTGTTGGCTGTATGTCTGCATGTTGTTACTGTGTGACAAAATGCTCTCTCACAGGGATAATAAAGACAACCAAAAGTTTGTTTTGAACCCCTCACTTCTTTCCAGTTTGAATTAAGGATTCTTCTGCAAATGAAATCTCAACAATAGAGCCAGACTCGGGTTATCAGTTCTGCAAAACTGACTAAACTGACCTTTTAAATTCCTTTTTTTAATTATTTAAAATACTAAAAAGATATCAAAGAAAAAAGGCAAGGACATTAAATGCTAATATTTGTGGGTGTATGTTTGTGGGAACAGAACAGGACAGATATGAAAATCCACTTTACAAATGTCTCTTCCTACTTCAAAAGCCAACTATATCTATTTTTGGTTACAGCATGTAAACAAATTAAGTTTTACGTTGGTTAAGTTAACAGAGCCTTGATTTATGGTTACTTTTTGTTGTCAATGTCATAATCATTCATTTTCTCAGTTCAGCTTTTTATCTCATCTTTAGAGGAAAACTTAATAACTTTATGAAAGACTAATTCACATTTCCTTTTTAATGTCTGTACAGCATGAGTCCATAATCAGTTAATTAGCCTCGCACGTTGATCTGAGGGAGACTGAAGTCTGTTGAGTTTCTATGTGGGATAAACTTGACCTTCTCACCTAGAGGTGGTAACCTGATCCAGTCCACCTGCCACAGCCAATCCCAGTAAATCCCCCAAGATTTCCTGTGAGACCAATTAACTGCGTAATTAATGGAGCTTGGTTTGACAAAGACACTCGCTGAACTGTTGGCATTGGTTTACCAGTGACAGCGAAGCAGATCATAAGCCAATGACGCTAAAAGCATGACTCGACCCTTCACGACATGCTGACTCATGCTGAGGAACAACGCAGCGATGCTTTAAATAAAACAGCAAAACATCTTACAGTTTGCTCAGTGTTATAGTAAGCTGAAGAGAACGTTCATTTTATGAAGAGCTGAACTAACTATGAGACTTTCTCTATCGGGCTGAACTGACTCAGATAATCACACTGTGCTGTCACAGGCCTGTCTCTTCCTCTTTGTTAATCTGCACAGTGACGTCCTGCAGATTCAGTTACACCTGTGTCCGATCTGTTTGAACTTCAGCTACATTCACAGCGTCTGCAATAGATTTACAGTCCGCCAATTCAACTTCCTCAAACGCTGTAGTAAAATTAAACCGTTTTAGGAGAGTTTATGTCATTGGAAACCAATTCTTGGACTAATTTCCTAAATTCCTAAGTAGCAGTAGGAGGTCACTGTACCTGAATGTTTAACTTCAAGTAAAAATCCAACATCATCAATATCTGTTTAGATACCACGGCATCAAATGTAGAAGTCCTAGGCGATTTCTTGTTCATAGTTACCAAAAAGAGCAAGCACACAATCTCAAATGCCATATGTTTGGCAACGTTTAATATGTGCAACACATTAAATCAAGGCCGTGTCTCCTCCTCTGCTCTCTGTCTGTTTCCATGGGGCATAAATGTAACTTTTGAATCTTTATTAGAGTCCAGAATGACTTGAGAAACATCACAGTATTTGCTGACTTGTAAATTTGGATGAACTAAAGTGCAGTATTGAAAATGTTGACACCCTTTATGCAGCTGATGAACTCTGACCTTTAACATAAAGATGGTTAACTGTTCTGGATCTGTGAATCTTTGGCCACGTACCTAACAGATTTCTACAATCAAGACAGCTACTCCTATTTTTTTTCTCTCACAGCGCCTGCATTTTATGATGATTAAAAACAGGAAATAACCCAGTATTGGGGTTGTAAGACTTCTAGTTTTGTTGTCTTGGTATCCAAACGGATATTAATATAATTTTAATCGAATCATACCGAAGTTTACATTTCTGCCATCGTGGCAACCGTACATCAAATATTGACACTGGCTTTGTGCAGACACACACTGGACTATTACTGAGATTCACATATGTTTGACTGTTACAAGAAAGCAGGAGCAGATATTTGGGTTATGGATAACTTACTTATTTACAGGCTGACAAGATATACAGCTTCCTCCACAGGGGGGTACCAAATAAACTCAAAGCTAAAGTTCCTCACAGGAGCTCTAAGTTACCTGGAGGAGACCCTGACATGTTCCTGTGATGTGAAATATCAGAATCACCTTCCTGCTCTGCATTTCTTTACATGGTTGTTCAAAAATGATCAGAGCTCCTCTGAATATAGGAGAAACTTAATGAGCTTAATTTTACTTTTTATTCGTCTTGCATGAATCCTCCATGTTGCTAAACAAATCCAAACCTTTTATTAAATTTGAGATTACCAGGAAGTCTCTGGTGGGATTAAGCCTCGTCCACTCTCTTCTGCAGAAAGTCATTTGTTAAAGTGAAACGCTTAACCAGCTCGACCACTTCTCCACCCCGACACATACACAAAAACACAAACACTGTGCATCCCTCCCTGCAGTGTGGAGTTATGTAAAACCAGCCAACTGCTTTCAGTAACTGATCTGTTGGTTTGAGTTGCTGGCGGGGCAGGGCAGGGTGTACGGAGGGTCAACCAGGAGGTCCACACACAAACACACTAACAACGTCTTTTAAACACACACCCATTCACACGGCTTCAACAGCTGTCTGAACTCAGAGCCTGACGTGAGTACATTGAACAGAGTCTGATTCAAACCTTTAGGGCGCACTCACACAAGGCCATCCGTACCATGCCCAAGCACGCATCACCCCAAAGTCCAGCTCGTTGTTAGCGGTGAGCTGTATGTGTGAAGACAACTAGCTGAATTCTTCATACCAACTTTGTCTGGACCTTTTCCTGCCAGCCCCTTCTTAAAATATGTGCATGAAGTGGTAGTGAGCTTATGTGTCAATGCAGCAGGTGATATAATTGTGATGTGTTCAGAGTGTTGAGAGTTAGAGGATTTGGACCTAAGTTTCTTACAGTAGCCTGGTTTGTTTTTGAGCAACAGGAGTATTTGATTTGAATTTCCACTGGATTTAATTTATCCTGAAACAAACCTCTATCCTCACATAAATTCTAAACACTAATAATCAGCCTACACGACAATAACACAGCTTGCACACACTCCTGATGATAAACACAGCTATAGAAATGACTGATTCATCGAGAGCTTCCAGCAGGACCGGTTTCCTCAGCATGTAAGCTAACCCTGAAGGGACATTGATGTCTACACATGTAGGTAAATTACATAAAAACAGCCTGCGGGCAGCTCATCATAAAAATCATTCAGAGTGTTTCACACCTCAAATTAAACACTCTGACTGTTGTTCTGTAGCTTAGTGTCACATATACCAATGCATAAAATATCGAGTTATTGAAGAAACTTCACAAAGTCCAGATGTTACATAACTAACTTTTAAGGATAATCCAGTTCTTGTTCCACGAAAGTTTTCTACACTTTTCTACAAAGACCGTGACCGGCTTGATCTCTGTGTGTGTTGGACCTGACTCCTCCTGCAGCCAGAGATGTTTAACAACACAAATGACTAAACGAATCAGAATCTGCGGTGGGGATCTGTATAGTTTTTTTTTTTTTACTGCACTTCTACAGAATCTGTATAGTAGTAGACTTTAAAGGCTTTATATGCGATTTTTCACACTTAAACATAATAGAAATCAAGTATATCCTCTGAAAATAACTCTGTGAGTAATGACTGTCTACAATGGGTGTAACACCCGAGTCCCACTGTCTGTGATGTTTTCCGAGTCCTATCTTCAGTTTGTTTACATCGCCGGGACAGCCGGCTGACTCCTCCCCTCGTGTATAAAAGTTGTTTAAATGAGGGACTAGAGAAAAGAAGAATAACATACTGTACTCACTGCTTAACTGCGTTTCTAGATCACGCTCATTTCGGGAAAATTTACATGCAGTGTGAAGATATGAGCATAATCGCTAGCATTAGCATGCTAACACAACAATGCACCGTGAGTTGTTTTGGTTTCATGCTGGTGCTCAAGGGCGACATCTGCTGGATCAAAAAATCTCATAAAGCCTTTAAATAAAAGACCATTAAGCAGGGTCTGCTTTAGGGCAGGACTACCAGTGATTGACATGTCACTACCAAGACTGTAACCCAGGCTATTAATTTAGCGATGCATATTCACCTTCTCCTCCAAATATGGCTTCTTTTGGTTACCAACCTGACAAACTCAAAGCCTCAAAATAATTAACATCATAGACTTGTGATATTAACGATGTTGAGCACAATATACAGAAAAAAGCAGCAAACTTCAGTAAACTCAATCATAACTTCAGAATTGGACCATCGACCTGTTTGGACTGTTATGTACTCAGACACTTAACATTAAGACCTGTGAGGAGTCTTCTATGTGAGGCAAGGAACCACTTTAGATTAATCAAAAAAGTTAAAAAGCCACACTGAGCCAATCAGCAGGATGTCCTCCAGGCTGTTTTAAAATGTGTTATTCATTTTACAGATGGCTATGACAAAATCAGAGACAGAGAAACACTCTGTCACTGATCATGAGCAGAAAAGCAAAAAATCCAGTCAGATTAAGATTTACTTTATTGATCCCTGCAAGGGGAAATTCTGTTTTTACACTCTGTAATCATGCAACACACATAGGCTGAAATATACGTGCACAAACAGGATCCTATGGAAATGCACTAATGGAGGGATGTCAGGGTGACGGAGCTGCCCCCGGCAGGCGCTCCTGCGCTGGTGGTGGGGAGGGGGTTTGGTGCCTTGCTCAAGGGCACCTCGGCAGTGCTCAGGAGGTGATCTGGCACCTCTCCAGCTACCAGACCAACTTCCATATTTGGTCCGCGCCGGGACTTGAGCTGGCGACCCTCCGGTTCCCAACCCAGGTCCCTACAGACTGAGCTACTGCCGCCCCCTCCTATGTAAGTGAGAGGAACATCATCGCTCTGGCACAAGAGTGAGTGTGTTTGTGTGCAGATTTTGTATTTGTGTGCAGAAGCGTGCTGGGCTCTGCTGCACGCTGCCTCGAGGGAGGGGAGTAGTGAATACCAAGCATCTATCTACAAACCACACACTCCACTGGTGTTGCCTAATACACTGCTCGATATTCAGCTTTTTTGGCTCACACACTCTTTTTGTACAAAAAGTTGTTAAAATTAAAATTTTACGTTTTCTAGACTTGACCTGTGGAAACTTCTAAATTCAACCAAATATTCACGCTTAAAATGCACCACTATAATTATCATGTTTGCTCTATAAAAAAAAGCTCACTTAGGTTTTATTGCTCTCTGGTGGCTCCATGCTGGAACAATGTGAGAATGTTTGTCTGTTAGTAAATGTGAGCTTTCCCTGTTCATCCGCTTTTGCAGACAGGATTTGAACTGCAGGGGAAAAAAAAGAAACTTAATGATTTTTACTGTAAAATGTATCACTCGCCCACATGAGCGAGGTGCACATCATCCATAGGAACTTTGGTATCCTTAGCCCTATTCAGACTGCCATTTCAAGGCGTGATATTTAAGTTATGGGGTGGAATTGAAGTGATGTCCCCTCTGTATGGTCTTCAGAGGTAGTAACAGAGGTGTTACAGGATGAGCTGAGCATGCAGTGTGTGCCTCTCTGACTGTGTGAAGCAGTTTCATTATGTGCACAAAGATCACCAGTTGTGTCACACGTGATATAAACGACATCACCCCCTCACGCTCGCCCTCTGTGAATTTGCTTGTATATTTCCTGTTACATGCTCGGATCAGCTCATCCCAAATCCCTGAGCATGGGAACTGCATAAAGACCAGGTGATAAAAATGACGCTGAAGCGTTTACACATGCAGCTCACTCTAAAAATTTACGGAAATTGACACCTTTTGCATGCGTGAAAACCCCATCAGTATCCCTTTTCAGTCTGATCCACAACAACGCCATGACCAAGCTCAGTTGTCATTACATCTTTGTACATTCATCATGATTCTGTGACATGGTAATATTGGTGTCCTAATCTGTGAAATCACATTGAGTTTCAGGGTTGGGGAAGCACGGCACAGCGGTAGCTTCACATACACACACAGTCACAATTGCACACACACAGTGCTGCGCTTTCTCCCTGGCCCAGTTGATCCTGTCTCGCCCCTGTAACTACCTCTAAACTCCTCGACAGGCCTCCGCTGTATTCAGATTGAGGGTGAAACATTGCAGGGATCGGAAATATCTGAAATATCTGTCTGAAAAGGCCTAGTGAAACTTTAGCATTTAAACTCCCAAAAGTCTCAATGCTAATTACTTCAAATGCAGTCTGCAGTCACACGCCAGATCACTCTGCAAATGTAAAGTACAAGACGACTGACTTTAATAAAGTGTTTGGTACATCCTAGAAAGCTGGTTCATTTCCGTTCTACACTTGCAGAATTGAAATTTTGAACATGTTTCCCTATGAGGTCATACACAGCTACACATTTTTTTGTCTCTTGTATTAAACTTTTTTCCACTGCTGGCTCTACGAGACAAAAGAGATTTTGTATCCTGCTGGGATAGGTCAGATAGACTTAAAAGTAGACTATATACAATACTTTATATTTATCTGTTCTCTTAAGGTGTCAAAAGTTAAGTGAGAAATCTTTCTTTAATGATCAAAAGCTTGAACACTTAACTGATGGCTCAGAGGACGACTGAGCGGGAAGAAGGGCGGGGGAGGGGATGCTTTACTTCAGAGATCATTTCTGGAGGAAATTATTATTTATTTTTTTAAACCTAGGCTCACTTTAATAACTTGTGGTCTAAATGACATATGTGTGCAAAAACTTTTCCAACCAACAGCCTGCAAATGAAGTCTGATCAAAGTGTTTCCACTTTAAGTTGTTAGTGTCTCTGATACTCTTATTGTTATTCAAGTGTCAGACCACAATCCCTTTGTTTCAGAGGAAGATGATCTTTTAACCAGAAAATGGCTGTTACACCTCTCTCTACACACCACATTACATGGACAGAAACAGGATCTTTACCTCGCAGATCATGGGAGTGAGGACATTAACTTAGTTATACTTTTCCTTAATGTGCAAAGTTTGGGCTCTTGGAAGTATCACCCTGGTGCACAGAGCTGTGTTTACAGAGAGGACTCTACAACAAACTAGGGCTCTAACCTTAGGTCTTTAACCTCCTGGTAACAACTTTCAATACACATTTTTCTAATTGGTGCAGGCCGTGCATATGTAAGATATACTGTCAGAAAACAAAGACAAAGTATTTTAAGTGTGGCTCTATTTACGTTTTGTCTTTGACCGAGAGAGAGAGGGGGGCAGAGATGCCACAGAAACTTTTGGAACACGATGTTCTGAACACTCAGTGTGGCTCTCACACCCTGCACTTCACGGGCACACAGGAAACAAGCAAAGCAGGACAAGTTCTAGTGAAGACTTCCGTGAAAGTTGCAGGAAAAATGGGGTCTCTTTAAATCTGAACACAAAGAGCTCACAACCCGCGCTGTGAAGAATTCCACAGTCACTGTGGATGGGACTGGGTGTGTGTGTGTACGTACGTGGGGGGTAGGGGTGTGTGTGGAAAAAGAGAGCAGTGTGTGTGTAAGCGGGGATGGGTGGGTGTGTTCTCCCGCAGCCACGCAAAGTGATGAAGAGTCCTGCGGAGTCTCAACAGCAAAAAAGTGGAATAAACAACAACTTTTTCCACCAAATTCAGACTACTTCTGTCATTTCAAACGTAAAACATATAACAAACAATTATGGTTATTCCAAAAAAGTCTATACGCGCCAAAGTAGGCCTACTCAGAACCGTCCAAATAAAGTCGAGCGCAAAAGATCCCAAGACATGATCCGAGCCAATGTTTAAAAAAAAAAAACAAACACAAGGAGCAGACTCACTTGTTTTTTTAAATCAATCTTTCACACGGTCTCTGTGGTCATCTTTTAACAACAGCCACAAGTAACTACGCAGCACTTCGATGTTCCTGCAGACATGTTGAATTCAGAACATTTTGTTCCGGGTAAAAATGAATTAGTTGTTGCGGTGTGTGCGCTCAGAGTTTCTCCTGTGTGTGTTCACACTCACTGAGAGCTGCACGGGATAGTCTCAATTTAATGCCTGCCTGCTTTCCACTCCAGCAGATGCAGCGGCCGTCCTGGATTCTGCCTCCTAAATCTATAAGTGCACTGTAGAGAGCACACAACAACCGCCGTGCACACACACACACACACGCACACACACACACTCCAAACAAAAATACACACAGCCAAACTGTAGGAAATCAAACACACACTCACCTTAGCTCTGCACACGACGTTTCTCCCGTCTTTAAAAAACTCTCTGGGATGTTTTTGAATTCTGTAAACACGCGTATGGTTTATTGATGGTAGGTGCGACGCTCTGCGCACGCTCAGCTCAGGCCACCAATCCTGTGGATCCTCTCTTATGCAACAAAATTAGGCTATAATCCAATCCAACCCGCGATAACCCGGGACAATCACTGCGAGCAGCTTTTGTAACATCCAACAGAAGCTCACATCACATATGCACACTTTGAATCATCTCATCTCTTTTATATTCTGATTAAACAAAACCTTATACACTCATGTTGGGGCACTTTTTTTTGACAAACAGAACTTTATTTAAAACAAACTTCATAGGTAACCAACACTTACAAATATGGATTATTTTCACGTTTCCTCATCCTCATAGCACATTTCATACCCATAAAAATTTAAAACACTAACAGAAATTGAACGCACAAATACAATTATGAAGAGATTCAAACAAGAAGGAAGGTAATACAACAATATAAAAAAATCTAATGAAATAGAATAAATCAATACAGTAGTAAACATATAAGTAATCAATAACTTTAATTACACATTATTAAAGGTTGAATAAGACAAAATGAAAACCAGAAATAAAATAAATAATTTAAGAAAACATTGAACAAGGCTGTAAAGTTACTCCTTATGAAAGACAGATTATGAAGATGGGTCTCGAGTTAACTTTTAAAAACACAGAGAGCTCGCTGTTTTGGTGTCCAGGAGCCTTGAGTTTCACAGGTTAGGAGCATAAAGACAGAACGATCCCTGGTGCTTGTGTGGGTCACATGAGGGACATTTAAAAGAAAAGCAATCGAGGACCTGAGTGATCGGGCTGGAACATTAAAGGAAAAAAGATCAGTGATGTATGGAGGAGCAAGGCTGTGAGAAGCTTTAATAAAGAATTTAATTAATAGTTTTTCTTTAATCATCTCTTTAAGTAACATCGAGCCTTATGGAGTTTTTAAAATGGAGTTTTGTGATCATGTTTGTGTTTTCTTGTTTTGGGCAATCCAGTTAAAAGGAAGTCACAATAATCAATATGACCAGTACTAACTTTTAGTAAATGTGTAACAAATTGTGTGCAAACAATACCTAAAAGGTTTTAATAAGATAAAGTGGGGCAGTCAGAAATTATTTCAGAATTTGCTTTAAATATTTGATTAGAAGATATTTCAGCAAGGAGTAAACACTAAGTGACATATAACATGAATATTTATGAAATAATAATAATAATAATAAACATAATATTATACAACATTTAAATACATTTAAACAGATCACAGCAGTCTTTTACATACGTTTCTATTTTTGAAAGGTGAAAAAAAACTTGCACTGATTTTATTATCAATGCAAGGAGGATTTAAAACCAAATCATGCACTGAAACAGTCAGGAATATATTATAAAAAAGGATATTCAGAAATGAAGCTACTGTGGCTCAGTTGGTTGAGTTGGCCATCTCTCAACCGTTAAGTTAAATCTCTATATAAGCCCAAGTCCATTTACCAAACTGAAGCGGCAGATGTGAAACAATTCCATCCTAACCTATATATGAGTTGAATAGAATACATATATTATTACTGAGACAATTACTGAAAGCTTTGCTTAGTTTCCCTTAACTATACTATACTTATACAACTATACTTTGAGTAGATATGTAGGTAACACAATGATTTGATATTTTATTTAATATAAATTATAGAAATGGATTCATAGTTGAGTTGGAGAAACATGGGTAATAATAATGATAATACGTTTTATTTGATACATTTTGCACTTTTATTTAAAAAAAACTCTTGAAAAGCTACATAATAATGAAAGATGATCTCAAAAACAATGAATGAGAAATAAAGAAACATGAGTATTTAAATTAAGTAAGGGCAGAAGGAGTTATGGAAGTTGTTTTTGTCTTCAGGCTTTTAAAAAAAGTCTCAGCAGTCTGCGGCGCCCTCAGGTGGTCCGGTATGGCACTCCACAGATGTGGAGCAGCAGACCAGAAGGCCAGATCCCCCATACAGGGATGGAGACAGGGTTGATTTAGGTGGAGTGGTAGTTTCTTGTGGTGGTTTGTGAAGTGAGCAGATCCTTGTGGTGTGGGGTGGGGGATGGGGTGGGGACTGATGGGTCAGCTGGGATTTTTAAAAATTCAATCCAGATGTGGACGGGATGCAATATGTTTATATTTACACAGTCGCATCAGGATCCTCATGCCGCTGTGATGAACATATCTGAGCTTCTGAAGACTCCTGCTAGAGACCCTGTAGATAAGTGTGTGGCAGTAGTTCAGCCTGCAGGCTGCTTTTATTTTTCTGTTTTTTATTTTCATTGTTATTAAAATGTTTTTTTTTCTCCTCAAAACTTCATGACAATAATAAGGATTGTGTTATTTTGATAACATGTGAGCCTGCACCATTTCAGACTACAGACTATATGTACAAGTGGACAGTGTCAATCAGCCTCCAGCCTCCTGGCTTCATCCAATTTAACCAGACGGACTTCGTCGTATAGGTGCTGACAAATTGTGAATTTAACCAAATCTGCACAGTAGGGGTCAGCTTGTAGAGCTGCAGCATTCACGTAATGGTTATCGAAGTACAACGACACTAGTTTTTGTCAAGTTTCCTCTCGCCGTTTTTGCTGTACTCTGTTCATCAGTTGCACTCAGTGCCACAGGAACCCTACCTCGACAGACCTGTCAATCATAGCATTTTATTCCATTTTGAAGCATACGTTTACTGAAAAACTTCTCAGAAAAAAGATGATTCGAAAACAAATTGTTTGATAATAACTATCATGATGGACAAGGTTTGAGAGAAAAACCCAGTATTGTATCGTATCTGATATGCTTTTTGAATTCATAGTTTAACTCGTGTCCCATCTGTTAGCACTGAGGAGGCGGGGTTTATGAGCTGTACTGCAGCCTTTTCTCCGTCCATCTTAATACATATTCTGTTTCAGACAAACTTAAAGAACATATCCTTGTGAGTGTTTTGTGAACATGGTGTGTCATCTCTTCAGTCCACCTGTTGTGTGATTGTTGCTCTGCTTTACCTCTGACAGTTTTTCACATGCACGGCTGAAACTAAAACCAAACTGACTCCAAACATGAGGAAGAATCACTAAGCGATGCATTTTCATAGAGAGGAAATGAGGTCTGCAAGGTTCACAGAGACATGCTGCACGCTCTCAAATAATAAATCTAATAAAAACAGTTCCTGGGGTTTTACTGCAGCAAGCCACTTCCAGGCTTCCTGTTTCATTCAAAAAGAGCCACGACATGGGGCACACAGGGCGTGGTACACCTTGGTCTGTTTGCTAGTCAATCACAGGGCATGACATATAGATACAGACAATCAACCGCACTCATATTCACACCTACAGGCATTTTAGTACCCGGAGAGAAACTACACATGCACGGGGAGAACATGCAAACTCCACACAGAGAGGGGATTCGGAACAGGATCCTCCTCGCTGTGAGGCAATAGTGCTAACCATTGAACCACCTTGCAGCCCTTTTAATATAAAATATTGATAACATGATTTGTACAGCACCTTTTAGAAACAAGGTTTATGAAATGCTTTACATAGGGCATCAACAATGACTATTCAGCAACATTTGTAACTGTAACATCTGTAACATTTTTTTTAATGATTTTCTATTTGAGTTTCATTATTATTATCAAAGCAGCATTAATTATTTTATTTACCTTAATTAGGCTACTCTACTTTTGATGATTCCTTCTGGTATTGTATTTTCTGTGTCTCAATACGTGTTAATTACATTCATGCCAATAAAGCACCTTGGATTGAATTGAATTTGTGTAAGGGAAAATATTCTCCTCTAGAAAAATGTTACTGCCACTGAAGTGAAATCCTGATGAGGACTCTTGTGTTTTTATTGATTGATATAGTGTAATGTCCCCTAGTGCTGTATAAAGGTAACAAGAGCCCAACACTTTCATTTTGTCTTAATATCTCTATTTTTTTTTTTGTGGTTGTCAGGTGATGTAAAGGGAGGGAAAATGAAAAAGCCTGCAGCCCCACAGAGTGTGGTGCAGGCAACATTCCTAAACTCTTTTGGACAGCCTCCACACCCGTCACATGACTGAAAGCTATTAATTTAATAATTCATCGTACATAAAGATTGTTCTTAAACTACTCAAATTAACAAACTATTAAGAATGAATCAATGACTTAAGCTTCATTACAGCTGTGAGAACTGTGTATTATATAAGTGAACAGTATAGAGATGATGGCAGGTTTGAATATGTTGTGTTTAATGTTGTTGGTGGGGCAGCCGTTTTGATTTGAATATCAGGTGCCACTGATCTTCTGATGATGTCATTACTTGTCAACCTTTAGTTTTAGAACTCTGGCTGTAGATCAAAGCTTTTTGGAATGTATTGTATGAGGACAAACCACAAGTTGCCAAGGCGACCAGACAGAAATCTAAACCATCAGACTGAGACTAAACACTGTTGAAAAGTTTCTTAAACAATAACTTTAACTACTTTACAGCCACAAGACTGACTCTACTTAGGTATGGACAATAATAGAAATCAGACTAGATCTAAGGCTAAGACAGCACCAGAAAACTGCCAGTTGGCCGAGAGCTTTGATAAGGGGATGGATGCAGGCGAGTTTACAACCAACGTCCTCAGCGCAAGCGGCGGCAACAGTAGCTTCGAAGCAGACCAGAAGTATGACCACACACTTTACGGGTCGAGGGTGGGAGGCGTGAAGCACAAAGAGAAGCTGAAACATCATGACTTGTCTTTCAGTATCCCACAGATGTCGGATTATAGTGACTTGACTGAAGACGAGCTACTTGGCATTATTGCAACTCAAAACCAAAAGTTGAAGAGTTTGAGGATGACAGTTAAATACCTTCAGACCGAACTAGACGAAATTCTAAATCAAACATACGAGGGAACACAAAGAGACATTGCGATTAAGAGGCTTAAAGACGAAAGGGACGTCCTTGATGGCCAGATTTTGAACGTGCAGAGAGAGGCCTTCCGCAGACTCCTGTTTATTTCAGAGAAATTGAACATGTCAACGGTGCAGCTGAACGAAAAGACAAAGGAGAACTCAAGACTGCAAGCTGAAAGGGAGCTGCTGCAGAAAAAGGTGGAGGAGCTCGAGAAGCAAAGAGAACTCAATACATGTGAAACAACTGCTAAGCCTTCCCCCCTGCAGGACACTACTGACACAGGACTGAAGGACATTCATACAGACACCGCAGAGGACGACAGCAGCGAGGTGGAATTACCCAGTACAAGCGTGTTTATTCCAATTGAATACACCGCTGAGGACAACAGCAGCGAGGTGGTATTACCCAGTACAAGCGTGTTTATTCCAATTGAATACACCGCTGAGGACAACAGCAGCAAGGTGGAATTACCCAGTACAAGCGTGTTTATTCCAATTGAATACACCGCTGAGGACGACACAACAGAGACGACCAGACACTTACCTGAGAATGTGCAGGTCCCAAATGAAACAATCCAGGAC
Organism: Labrus bergylta; assembly: GCF_963930695.1. Classification (NCBI taxonomy): domain Eukaryota; kingdom Metazoa; phylum Chordata; class Actinopteri; order Labriformes; family Labridae; genus Labrus; species Labrus bergylta. Next base: position 6,978,815 of record NC_089196.1, on the reverse strand, counting down.
TTACTTGAGACGACCAGGGACACATTTGACATCTCCTCTGACTCAACAGACACAAACCAAGAAAAAGACCAGACGTCCAATGACACATCGGACTCTTTGTCATTCCAGGGATCAATTGCGACGACAGGGTCCTTATCTAACACCTCGACACTCCCGTATACACTAGATATTGAACACATTTCTCTATGGAGGAGGTTTAAGAAGCGTATCACCCCAAATCATCTCTGCCAATGTAAGAGTCAGCGACAGAGAATGTACCAGGAGTGACCCACATACATACACACACACAAACAAACACAGGCTGTAACAAGCCACTGGCACTGCGGTCGTTCAGTATTTAGTCCTGACCATTGACTGTATATTAAAATGGACAGTGCTTCTCCTTCTGCTGCACTAAATTGAAGTCAGAATACCCCCCTATGGGCTCTGTTATATTGCACTGGTGAGCTACCGTACAATTTAATTGCCAGGGCTTTCATTTGCTTTAGTCTATGAAATGACCCTAAATTTATATAAGACAGGCCTCAATACGAGACAGACCTTTAATTAATTTCAAACAAAACTTGTGCACATCACATAGGGGATAGACTCTTAATATGTAAATTTACACCAGTAGGAAAACTGAATATTAACTCTGCACACAGTTATCCGTAAACAAACTAAGTTAAAAATAATTCTATCATGCTTGTATCAAGTATCGAGTATGTTTGACAGTAATTAGTGACCAGGACATGTGCAGAAGGGAACTGGTTGGTCAAACTGTGAAAATGACATCCCTTCTGTTACCGCAGCACACATTAAAATGACAGATAAAACATCGAAGACCCCTCCAGGACAGTCCACAGCAGAACTAATTCTTAATAATAATGATAATAATAATAATACATTTTATTTAAAGGCGCCTTTCAAAACTCTCAAGGTCACCTTACAGAGCAGAGATAAAAACAACAAAGTAACAACACAACGATAAAATTAACACAAAAAACACAAATGTACAGGATGTAAAGGAGTTATGAGAACGGGTGGAGAATGATCAGACTGAATATGCCAGTTTAAAAAGATGTGTTTTGAGATGAGATTTGAAAATGGAGAGAGTGTCAATATTACGGATTTGTGGTGGGAGGGAGTTCCAGAGGTGGGGGGCAGAGCGGCTGAAGGCCCTGGACCCCATGGTGGACAGGAGGGCGGGTGGTGCAGTGAGTTGAATGGAAGAAGAAGACCTGAGAGTGCGAGTAGGTATGTTCATGTGCAGGAGTTCAGAGATGTAAAGCGGAGCGAGGTTGTGGATGGCCTTGAAGGTGAGGAGCAGAATTTTGAAGGTGATGCAATGTTTAACCGGGAGCCAATGAAGCTGCTGTAGGACAGGGGTGATGTGATTAACAGAGGGCGTTCTGGTGATGATGCGAGCGGCAGAATTCTGGACCAGTTGAAGTTTGTGGATGGACTTGAGAGGGAGACCAAAGAGAAGGGAGTTGCAGTAGTCAATGCAGGATGTAACCAGGGTGTTGACGAGGATGGCAGTACTGCTGGGAGTGAGGGACGGGCGGAGGCGATTAATGTTACGTAGATGGAAATAAGCAGACCGGGTGACATTATTGATGTGAGCTTGGAATGATAGTGTGCTGTCAAGGATGACACCCAGACTCTTAACCTGAGGGGAAGGAGAAACTGAGGAATGGTCAATAGCCAGAGAAAAACTGTCAAGTTTGGAGATTATTGATTTGGTGCCGATGAGGAGAAGCTCGGTTTTGTCACTGTTTAATTTGAGGAAGTTGAAGGTGAACCAGGATTTGATTTCTTGCAGGCAATCAGTCAGGGAAGTGGGCGGGAGGGAGGAGGTGGGTTTGGTAGACAGATAGAGCTGGGTGTCATCCGCATAGCAATGGAACTGGATGTTATACTTACGGAAGATATGGCCAAGAGGAAGGAGATAGATGATTAACAGAAGGGGGCCCAGGACAGAACCCTGAGGAACACCGGTAGTGACTTGAAATGGCTTGGATTTGAAGGTTCCGAGTTGAGTGAACTGAGTGCGACCGGAGAGATAGGATGAAAACCAGTGCAAGGGTGTGTCAGTGATTCCGATAGAGGCAAGTCTGTCAAGGAGTGTGTGATGGGAGATGGTGTCGAAGGCTGCACTTAGATCAAGGAGGATGAGGATGGTTAGAAGTCTGGAGTTAGCTGCCATGAGGAGGTCATTGGTGATTTTTACCAGTGCTGTCTCTGTGCTATGGAGGGGGCGGAAACCAGACTGGAACTGTTCATAGAGGTTATTGTCAGACAAATGAGTGTGAACCTGAGATGCAACTGTTTTTTCAAGAATTTTGGATAGGAAGGGTAGATTAGAGATAGGACGAAAGTTATGGAAGTCATTTGGGTCTGCACCAGGTTTCTTAAGTATAGGGTTTATTGAAGCTGACTTAAAAGAAATGGGAACAAGACCAGAGGTGAGGGAGGAATGTATGATGACCATTATTAGGGAAGACAGAGGGGGTAGGCAAGCTTTTACTAGGACAGTAGGGAGAGGGTCTAATGGACAGGTAGATGGTTTTGATTTCTGAATGAGGTCAGATATTTCAGCAACAGAAGGAAGTTTGAAACTTGAAAGTGAGTGAGAGAGAGGAGGTAAGAAGACTGGGAGAGATGAGATGTTAGGAGTCAGTTGCTGGTGAATCTTGTCTACTTTGGTAGTGAAAAATGACATTAAAGAGTTACAATAGGCGGTGGAATACAGATGAGAAGCAAGAGAGTCCGGTGGTCGTAGTATGTTGTTGACGATGGAGAATAGTGTCCTTGTATTCCCTTCACCTGAGCTGATGATACCTGCATAGTGTGTTGATTTTGCTGTAGAGAGACTGTCCTTGTAGTGGAGAATGTGGTTATTGTACATTTCTCTGTGAATAAGAAGTCCAGTTTTCTTGTAGAGACGTTCCAGGCGACGGCCTTTTGTTTTGAGTTGGCAAAGTTCAGGCGTAAACCATGGAGCAGAGTTAAGTGGGTGAATGAAACAGTCTGGGTTTTTAAAGGAGCCAGGGTTACGAAGAGGCTATGAAGACCATCATTGTAATGAGAAACCAGTTCATCAGGGGTGGATAAACAGTTTATGCTGGGGAGGCTGTCAATGCCACTGAAGAGAGTAGTTAAGTTAATGTCCTTGATGTTGCGATATGAAATGACACGTGGCAGATATTTTTTGGAAAGTGTAAGATTGACATTGAAAGATTATGGTCATGTTTGACAGTGACGTTAGCCGACCTGGCTAGGCTGGCTAGGACAGTGCGGTCAACTTTCCGGGTGGAGTTTCTTCGGGGTTGACGAGATGAGGACCAGATGGTTTGTATTAGTGTGGAGTCGTCAATTTGAAAGCCCCGTCGGGAACCACGGTGGATATATTTCCGACGGGCATGACGAGCGATATCCAGGTAGAGATGCAAAGCCGGTGGAGGATCGGACAGGTGGAAGCGTAGTTGCAGGAGCTCAGTGGCTGTGTAATGGAGTATCGCTGCCATTGGGTTGAAGACCAAGGACAGGGCAGTCCAGACGAGCACGGACCATACAAACATTTTATTAATCCACATTGTTGCCGATGATGGACTAGATAAGGGCTCCGGCAGCAGAAGCAACCCAGGTGAGGAGTGGGAGTCCTACACGCAACAGGTAAGCTAATAGGCTACCAGTCCAAATTAACTCACAGCGTAATCTGATCTTTTTGAAGTATGTCCAGGAAAGAATACAACAAATGCATAAAGTCCGTAGATCAGTAAAAAACAGTCAGAGGAACCGGAGAGCAGCGGCAGCTAGACGCGTCAGCGTTCACTCAACCGGACTGGTGAAAGTAAAAGCCACAGAAACACAAATTGGAATAACTCTTGGGCCCCGAAGCTCCAGCTGAGGAGCTTCCGTCTAGACTCATTCCACCTAATTCTTGTGTCAGTTTGAGGCAGACAAAAGTTTTTGAAAAACAAAAACTTAACACGAAGACAGCATGCACACCCAAATCAATAAGTATGCTGCTGGGTGCTGGAAAGAACATAGAAAAGGAAGACTGAGTCCACACCAGGAGCTGCTCCAAATTGCATTCATGGAGTGTCACGGCCGGCTCACAACCCCGTGACAAAAACTGGAGGAGACAAGGAGTATGCTTCAACAAGCACATTTATTTGCACAACAGCGAATTAAACCAAAAGGTACAGCGCATCGGGGATATCCTCTCTCCCCAATCTCCTTCTCGATGTCTCCCCATCTCCCCCTAAGGAGTAAGTGAGGCGAGCTCTTATGGTATTGAGAACACCGGGCCCAATCCTCGATCCAACAGACCACACCCACCGGCACCTGAAACAAAGGAAAACGACACAAGGGACCAGGAACCAGCAGGGTCGTCACAGGAGTTCATCACAACATGTGACATTCCGTGTCCTAGCCCTTCATGAGATATGAACAAGTGAGGAGACACAACCCTCACGAAGGCCTACGAAATGTAACATGTTGTAATACACTTCATTAAATGCAATTTGGATAAGGGGCGGGATGTCATTTCCACAGTTTGACCAGCCAGCTCCCTTCTGCCCATGTCTTGGCTACAAATTACTGTAAAACTTCAAAGAAAAGCTCATCCCTATTTAAGGCCCATTCCCTGATTAAATGCTCTTTGGTCCAATCAAATGACTTGTGCGCAACTATGCAGTCCATTGTCCTGAAAGATAGTAGCCAGCTGGTTCTGGTTTCTGTGTGTCAGGACTAAATACTGAACCACAGCAGTGTACGGGTTTTCTCCGGGCTTTTCTCTGTGGTTCCCCCACAGTTAAACAATTAAAATCACAAAAAACTGATTAGACATAGAAATACAAAAACCTAAATACATTCTTGAAAAATACATACGTTGTCTATGGATAGATTTATTTAAAGCTTTGTTAAGTACTCTTCAGAATATATTGTTGTAAAGAATTTATTAGGTGTGATGAGTCCATTAGCTCCTGTGAGGAACTTTCAGGTTGTGTTTATTTGGCGCCCCCCTGTGGACAGAGCACTATGTCTTTTCACTGCAGATTTTGTTTTTTTTGCGTAATCTCTCTCTTTACCTGTTGCCTTGTAGTCCTACAGTTTTATTTCTGAGACTAGTCTTTCGTATTTCCTTTTGTAGCCAGCCACCCTTTGCCTCAGGGTCTGCTTCCTGTTCCCGCAGTGCACCGTTTGCTCCAAGTTCCCGCAGAGTGCTGTCTGGCCCCTGTTCCCACAGAGCACCGCCTGCCCCCTGAAAAGAAGTGAAATTATGTGTCTTTACCATCTTTAGGAGAGAGGATTTTTGCATAGGGCCCCACCAGACTCTGAAATCGCCACTGACAGTCGGCCTTCGTCGCTACTAGTTCTTTGCCGTCTGCTTGGTGTGTCAGGGCCTTAAGGGCGCGCTCACACTAGGCCGAGTTGTCCACACTGTGCTGAAATAGATCGGACAGTCCAGAGCCCTTGCGGGACAGGAAGTAGTCCAAAGTAGACACAGAAACAACATTTACTGATTTTTGTAAATGTATGACTTCTTGTAAATTTCTGACTTTCTTTTCTTCTGACTTAATTTTCATTCATTTACGACTTAATGTTCATAAATCTAAGACTTCATTCTAATAAATGTACGACTTTACTCTCGTGTATTTAGGACTTTAATCTCGAAATCTCAGATTTTTCCCCTTAAAGAAAAATGTAAGTGAGGGGCATGGCTTTTGAGTGAGCACCGAGGGGAGGGGATGGGTGCAGACGGAGCACTGAGGGAATCCTTATTTAATTTTTCTCCCCTGAAAGTCTCATACCTACCAATGAATTAATCATCAATAACATTTAAACTGAAGTTGATTGGAAATTGGGGCTGTCTGATTCATGTAGCTCATTTATTTTCCCACCAGAGGGCATTATATTCCCTCAGTTCAGGCTGCAAAGCTTATTTGACATCTTCACTCATCTGATCGCCCTCTAAATGCTTTTGGGTATTTTCTTTTAAAACTGATTGTTACTGGATGGCAAGCAGAGTGAAAGTGTAAGGATGGACATCCAGGTTTTCCAAAAAAACAGAACAACAAACATTTATTAAGCCATTATCAAACATCTTCATGGAGACAAAAACAGAAAGAATTAGTCAAACAGAAAAAAACAGTTCTCCTCACAGACTTCTCCTCAAAAATGTACTATTTTACACTTTGTTTTAAGATTTAGAGAAGCAGTTAAAGAGTCTTGCTTCATGTCCTACCTCTTGAGAAAGATATTTTGATGTTATCTAGAAAGTTTCAGAAGTGCATTTGTGAAACCAACTAGCCTGGCTACACACTAGACAATATTATATCTTAACTCATTTTAAAAACGTGGTAGACCATAGACATTAGGACAGCTTTAACCAATTGTTGACCTTTTTAACCACTGAACACACACTAGTGATGGGAAAAGCAGTTCTTTTCAGTGTACTGAACCAGTAGAATCAGTTCAGTAAAGTGATTCGTTCAAAAGATTCGTTCATCGAATCGTTCAGTACTTCTCTGCAGCTCTGTCTGTGAATCAGAATTTAATAAACTGAAACACGGCCGAACGTTTAGTTCTGCTTGCGATCGTACTGAGAACAGCCGGTGGTGAATAATAAGCCAATGAGCTGAGAATTTAGTTGGATAAAGCTACAGTTTGCAAACTGAAAGCTGCTAAAACAATCACATTTATTTTCAGTACGTTCAGTACACAAATCACTCACTGACTGACTGACTGAGAGGAAGAGAGTGACCCGGAGGCGGAGCTCTCGTTCAGTTCGTTCAGTGAACGAACTGAACGAGAGCTCCGCCTCCGGGTCACTCTCTTCCTCTCAGTTCATTCAGTGAACGAAACACTGACTGAACGTGAACGAGCGAGACTGCGAGTCACCAGCCTCAGTCACACACACACACACACACACACACACACACACACACACACACACACACACACACACACACACACACACACACACACACACTGTACTGACTGAAACACGATCGTTAGTGGATGTTAAAACAGTCAGCTGAGTGAAATTAAGTTGGATATAAAAGCCGTTTGCAAACTGACAGCAGCTATAAAAAGCACATACATTTTCGCAACACCTAAATGTTACATAAAACATTTGCTACTTCCTCAATTTTGGAGACATGAGAGGGAGAAGTCGGGGCGGGCTTTAGAGACACAGAGCTCCCGACCGACTCCGTCCTGTTGGTTCAGTCAGTACGTATCACTGACATGAAAGGAGAGGGAGGGCGGGCTTTGAGCGATTCTTACAGTCTAAAGAGAGAGAGACACGAGACGGGAGAGAGGAGAGCGCAACTGAAGTTGAGAAATGAACGACTCTTTTCAGAAAGTGATTCAGTTCAGTTTGTTCACCCAGATGATTCGTTCGTTTTGAACGAATCGTTCATGACCGACACATCACTAACACACACACACACCCTAAACAATTCAATCATGAGACCACACGGTCTGGCTGAACACTAAAAATCTTAAAACACAATAAATGTGTTGATTCAAATAATGACATGAGATTTGCCTCAGTTGAGGAACTGCCCGACTAGCAGGTAAGAATGGCTTCTTACTGCTTCACAGTACCAAGGAGTTATTGGTCTCAGTTGCAATCTACATGTTTTAATCAGTTTGATTTTTTAAGTGAAAGGCTGTTGCTGATCAATGTGACACACTTACCTTGAAAGATACAAGCCTGGGTTGTACTTTTACAGAATTTAATCAAAAGAAGAAAACTCAGAAAGAGGAGATTTCCCAAAACACTGACAGGCAGTGACAGCTTGTGATCCTACCATCGTGAACAGTAACTAGCAAATGTTAGCTAAGTAGGCCTAGCACTCACCAATGCTTAGATGATGATGACTTTCTTACCCATCACTTCCCAAACTGCAGCATAATTGACCCATCCTTTTTGATTGGATGGCCGCCACTTTCCTTAACTCGCCCTCCAAGCCTCTGCCTCGGTTGCGTGACTGAAAGCTATAAATAGGGATCCAATTTGTTGAGTTTTAAAAGAAGAATTGGCACTTTTCTGATCTAGTATGAAACCAAAACAAACTTTGTCCACACCTTCACCATAATGAAAAATCTGCTCTCCTCCTATGACACACCTCCAACTCCTCTCTTCCCTTGCATTCGCTCAAAGGAGTCAAGTGCAAGCAGCGGACAAAATTGTCCTTCGCTCAAGCTGCATTTGCCTGTAGCCTGCATTGTTGTGTTAGCAGGCTGATGTTAGCGCTCTTTAGTTAGCTCGTAGCTTCACATTGATTGACATTTATGTATTGATTTCTGCTGTACTGATGTGAAAATGTCCCTCATGCCTTCTTTAAGGAACAGCCCGAATTTGGACAAAAGCATTGGCTTCATTAAGGAACCAGTTGACTTTTTATTGTGATCATGAGATTGAATCAGTGAAGCTTTTTCATCTTGACATTGAATTTCAAAACCTTTTACATCAGTATTCTTTTGTTTCACCATTTTTAAAAGCAGTTTTCTTAACCCATCTTCAAATAACTAAGCTCTGTTGACTTGAATATGTCATTTGTGTCTTCTGTAAGTATCTCTGCTGAGCAGCCGTGCAGCAGTGTGTGAGAGCAGTTATCACATACAGCGCTCTCTGTTATTTAGGGTGATTACCTCATGTAGTGAGGTGTTGGTTGGAACCAGCGGCTGTCTGCTCACACAAGGCAGCCTTTATACAGAGTAAGCTGCGCTCCATGGGCGTTTTTTTCCTCCATCCATCAGTTATAAAGCTGGCTTTTCATGCTACTGAAAACATGAGGTCCATATCTATGAGGAAGATTGAGCAACAAGTGAGTGTCTCACAGTCAGTGAAAGAGCTGTCGTGTTTCTGCAGCTTGCTGATGTTATCCAAATGAACCAAGTCCAGTTGCCTTTGGATCAAGCTTAGAATTTGTCATGACCTGATGACTAAGAACCTACAAAGACATGACCTAAATAAATGTTTAATAGTGTGAAGCAGATATACAGAATAACTCTGGGTGTTTATTTTAGCCGATGTTTCCGTTTATCCAACAATTGGTTGTTTGTTGTTCTGGTTGTGTACTCAGCAGACATTTATTTGCATTGAGATGAGAGAGTCTCATTAAAACAAAGTAAACAGAGGAATGTTTGCAGCATGATGAAGAAAGAGAGGACGGACAATTAAGGAAAGAAACTGCTCTCAAGGATCATAAACACATTCTGTTCACCTCTGCATAATGCTCAAAGTATTTGCTAGGAGGGAAAGCTGCCAACATGCAGCAGATTTCCACAAACCTCCTGAAAGTTTTTTCTTTTTCATGTTTAGCCAGTGACTCAGTTTCAGGTTGGCGAGTTTCTGAGGCGAGCCCGATCTTAAATCAACAAAGATAAACTAGCCAAAGGGGAAGGATTTATTTATTTAGCTCCCATCCCCCACTCATACCTGGACTCTTAGTCCTGTTCGTTGTTTACTCCAGTAACAAAGACGGGTTGTTCACTCAGAGGTATTTCTGGTCCATCCAGGTCCGAGGCGTCACCACAGGAACTGGGTCGGCCTGATGACAGCAGGCTGAGAGGCCCCCGATCAGACCTGGACTCTGTGAAGGTTGAGCTGTGTGCTCTCCAAGAACTAAATATTCATACTGCAGAGTATGAAAATGTAATAGGGAGTCAACAGTGTTGTGTCAGTTCTAACTTAAGAAGAGGTAGCTCAATGTTCAGTTCACAGATTAAAGTAAACCAGTTCATGTTCATAGTTCTCAATTTTTAATTTTCAAACTGAGTTCACAGTCCAAAAGATCATTTACGTTCACTTGTTTTTGTTTTTTCAAGACTATGTTTATGGACATTACGGTCTTTTATTTATACAGACTGCATCTTCAACAGTTGCCAAAGGCAAATAACAAAAGCTGATTGGTCAATTCCATTTTTCCATTGTAGAGATCTTCGGCCAATGTTGAGAAGAAGCTCAAAAGTGAACGTTTTTTCACCATCTTATTGAAGACGTTAATTAAATGTCTATGTCAAGACCAAATTTGACTGTGAAATCTGCTTGTCTCACAAGATTCATCACACATTCACACATAGTAAAGGACATTTCTAAGTCTTATGTCCTATATGTCGCAGATAAAATGATTGTGTTACTGTGCAGTGGGACACAGGCAACAAAATAGGTTAAAATTGCTTCATTGCATTGAAGAGACTTCACCATTCACCCATAACACTTATCATGTTCAGGGTCACAGGAGGATGGAGCCAATCCCAGCTGTCATTAAGCCGGAGGTGGGGTTAAACACTGGACTGGTCACCAGCCAATCACAGGGCTGGCACTTAGAGGCAACATTCCCGCTCACACTCAGACCTATGTGCAATTAAAGTCACCAATTAATCTTGGAGCATGTGCTTGGAGGAAGCTGGAGTACATGGAGAGAACCAACACAAAAAAGAACGGTCAGAGCAGGAATTCAAACCAGGAAATACCTAATGACAACACATCACTACCATGCTGCATCATCAATAACAAGCTCAGTCATAAAAAATAAGTAGACAGATCAAACAGACATGGCTGCCGTTGCCTTGTAATTTCAGACGATGTCCGTCACTGCTTGTGCAGGTACAATCAGGAAAAAAAGCCCTGAAGTTGGGGACTCAGCCTGTGGCTCTGCCCTCACTATGTGAGTTTTCAAACATGCCACAATATCCTCCAACCGATCAGGAGTAGATGATCAGGCCTGTGATCGACCATCAAGAGTACTGTTCTGTTCTGAAATCACACAGTGTAAACTGACCCACATGATTTCAACTGACCTTTAAAATAATTTGGATGACATCATTGTTAGCTCTCACTGTGATCTCTGAAAAATAGAAAAGTACTCCAATAGTTCAGTTTAACCATGGTTTAGTTTTTCTCTGTCAGAACTGAGAAGAATTTAAATACAAGTTCAACACAAAAGTTTTCAGTTTAGGGACTATTTTATTTGCATCATATTGGGAATGGGAGCGTTAGTCTGTGTCTCTGTGAGTTAGTTAACTTGATGTGTTTAATAATTACATTTGGAGGAATTGTGAATGTTTAATACATGATTACTCACATTTTATCAGCAGCGGAAATAAATAACCACCAGCCATCTGCTCTGACTCTGGCCAAAGTCCATTGGGTGTTTGATCAATCATTCCCTCTTTCACAGCAACCAATCTTTGGACAGCGTGCTGTAATGTAATTACTTAAAGCGGGGGAGGTTTGTCTTGCATTTTTTTAAGCCAAAAAAAGGCTTTAAAAATTTTCAGAAATTAAATTAGACCGCACAGCGAGTACTAAGAGGTGAGGCAAAACTTTTACAGAAACGGAGTCATTATTTTACAGACTCAGAGGATGACACAGCAGCTCTTTTGTGAAAGAGGTTTTAATGAGCCAGAGGAAGGAGAGAAAGAAACAGCTCTGCTTGGACTCAGTTCAAAATACCAGAGCACGGAGAGAAGGAGAAAGATGCTTATTGTTCATTGTATACCTGCAGATAGACGCACATGTTGGAGGGGGCACAGGTTTGGTATTCAAATTTCACCTGTCCTCTACAACCCCTGTGCACCGCGGAGCAGCCATGAATTGAGTTTATTGTAAGGAGCAGAGGAGAGGAGAAGAGGAGGCCCGACAGTGAGGCCTCCTGTCCACTCCACTAATCCCTAATGTGAAAAAAGAACATTTGATCCACCAACATGAGCCCTGAGCTACTTACAACCACCAAAAACACTCGGTTATACTGAAGCATTAAAGGGCAAGTCAATTATTTTAAAACCCGGCCCCTATTTCTTTTATTGTTTTAGTCTAAATAGGTACAAAAAGTTTTGAAAATGAAGATTAAAACAGTCATTTTACCTCTCAGATCACAGGATTTGATGATCTAATGCTGCCTTAATCACTTGTTGTTGTTTGTTTATTTTGTGTTATACAGATTGTTATGATCTTAAAGGTTTTTAAGTGGACCCCAAAGCAAGACCGGAAAACAGGGTGGTGGGTAAAGGGGTATTTATTGACGGGAGGCTGGTGAAGGCTGGTGAGGATTGAATGAGAGGCTGGGTGGTGAGGCACTGGGGAATAATTAGTGACAGGTATCCAAAGCACAAAAAGTTTACTGATACTGTGAAGCCAATCTACCACGGTGTAGGCGGAAATAATCTGGCAGTTTGGGAGAGTTGAACCAGGGTATAAATGCTGCAGCCGGTGATTACAGATGACGAACAGGTGAGTGACTGCAGAGAGCTCCAGCAGCCAATAAGCCACACCCAGCCTCTGAAAGAACAAAAACACAAGCGCCAAACAAGGAAAAATACACAGAAATGTCCAATCACCACACAGATATTGTATTGGATCTAAGATAACCACTAAATAACACCAAAGTCACACAACAACATAAAAAAGATATTGCACAGCCGTTTCTGGTTGGAAAGATAACTGACCTGATTCACGAAGAATGGATCGCGACCGTTAATAGCTCCAATAATGGTGCATCATGGGAGATTTGCCATATAAAACAAAGCTTCCTCTCTGAATAGAGTAAGAAAAGACAATTCAGAAGAAAAAACCTAACCTTCACATCGTCGTCACGGTAACGGCTCCAGACCGGTTTTTATACAAGTGGATCTGCTGACAGCCCCGTACTGATTGAACTCCTGGTTATATTAATGTCAAAGTCATATTTACAGATCATTCATTTATAAGTCATACAGAGGTAGAATTGTTTTCCCAATCACTGGAAAGTTTGAGCGTGACATCTCATAAATACTGCGGTGCAGTTACCACCAACTCTCAATAGACGTTTTTTTCTCCTTTAACTGCACGTGGCTGTTCGTGCCGGTGTTTGTGAATGAGAAGCTTTTTGCAATTTTTTTCCACCAAAATGAGTGCATTAAGATCCATTTAGAGACGCTATCTGCCCTGCAGCGCAAAGAAAGGTGCATTTAACCCTTTGTGTGTGTTTTGTGAATAAAGGGGTTTCTCAATGATTCATATGCACAGGTTTAGCAAGCCATTCAATCCTCTTAAATAATTAGGTTTATTTCTGATCATGCCTGCTCTCTATTTGTTAAGTCTTAGTGAAAATAACACAACAGTTTTGCGTACTGATCAGGACCAGTAGCTGTTTTGTCCAGTTAAGAAAAACACATAAATTGCAACATTGTTTGACTCTTGAAGTAAATCTTTTCAATGTTAGAGCTTCTTTTCCGATTCTACCATAATAAAGGTATTGAAGGAGTCAGAGAGCTCCTAACAGCTGATAAAAGACGTGTCGAGTTCACAGCCCCCTGCAGCATACAGAAACATGAAACCATCTGCTGCTGTTACAGCACCACAACCTGTTACCGCTTTACACGATCCCATTTCAGCCTGAGATCATCAACTCAACATCACTTTAATGCTGCAGATAAAAGTCATCAAGAAAGAAGCAGAACATCTGGAGGGAGACTCTCATCTGGCTTCATATTTGAACTAAAACGTCTCAACATTGTTTCTGGAACATCCTAGCGTCCAAGAATAACTAAAGGCCGATCTGGTTTCCCTAAGGTTGTCAAAATGTTCGATACTCCTATCTTTCTGTTACCATGTGCTTTCAAACAATACAATGTCTGTTATTTAAATGATCAATAGTATCAAAAAGTACCAAAACTACATCTGTTTCATATGACAGGTGATTAGGAGAGGCATGAATCCATCAGAAATAACAGGCAAAAACCTAAACATTGTTTAAACTGCAAGAAAACATCTGTAAGGTTTCTGTACAGAAACGTTGCCAGCATTTTTGTCAAATTTAGACAACATTTAGGAGTTTGCCGGCATTCTTTGGCAATTAAATAGAAGAAATGATCAAATATTGGGTGCTCATGACTTTTATTTTGTTTCCTTGGTATTAAAACAGGTATCAATATCGTTTGATTTAACTTGTCATATTGAAGTTTATAATTCTGGTATCATGACAACTCTAGTTATCCCTCTTCTACATCATTTGTGTCCGAGTTTCTTAAAACTTCCACATCTTGTGACAACAGCAGTTTGGAGCGACTTGAATGTGAGTCGGAGCCTCGGCTCTCTGAGTTATGTCGGCCCTGCAGCTCTCAGCTCTCTGATATACTTTACATGAGTCCTGCTCGCTCAGCACTCTGAGGAGCCAAGTCTGAAGCCAGCTCAATAAATCTCCCCTTCATGAAGGTAATAATATTCAGAGTGTGTTCAAACTGTTTCAGAGGAGGTGCTGATTAAACCAGAGGACCAGTTTGGAGGATTTGTGGAGCTGTTGAGTTGAGGTTTCAAGCCTGGCTGGTATAAAGAGAGGATAAAATAATAAAACACTTAACCAGATAGAAAGGTTAAGAACGATTCTCTGTACTGAGTTATCATCTAAACCTGAGTGCTACACCATGAGCTCCATCAGCCATTCACCTCTTATAATAATAATAATACATTTTATTTAAAGGTGCCTTTCAAAGCACTCGAGATCATTTTACAAGGCAGAGATAAAAACAACACAGTAACAATACATTAACAATACATAACTTTACTGGGGCGCTGGTGGTTAGTGCGGGCCCCCCATCAATCACTCAATCAATCAATTTTTATTTGTATAGCGTCAACTCAGCAAGTGTTATCTCAAGACACTTTACAAAAAGCAGGTAAAATACCTTACTCTTTGTCTGTTAACATTACAAAAGAGCAGGTAAAAAGACCTTACTCTTTGTTATGTTACAAAAGAGCAGGTAAAAAGACCTTACTTACCCCATGTGTGGAGGCTTTGGTACTCCAAGCGGGCAGCCCGGGTTCGAGTCCCACCTGTTGCTCCTTTCCCGCATGTCATTCCCCACTCTCTCTCTCCCTGATTTCTGACTCTGTCCAATGTCCTGTCTCTCAATTAAAGGCCCCCCCAAAAAAAAAAAAAAAAGATATATGCATCATTCACCTCTGATGTCACACTTGAAGCTCAAACTATGTTAGTTCACCCTCTGACTGTATTTATATGGACACGTCTCAATCGCCTTCTGTTGTACAAAAAAGAAGACAAAGTATCCCCAGGCCAACTGACGCTGATATATTGCATGGCAATTACATTTAGAGCCAAGGCATGCGCAGATTGATGCCACACTCTATCCACTAACCAAAGCATTCATTTAATAAAAGATACGGCCCCTCAAGTGGGTACAGTCCACAGCAAAACAGATTCTAATGTTGGTTTGAAACAATCACGCATGGTATGGAAAGTTCAATGACTCTTGTGTTTTCAGAAACAGGACAGCGGAACCTCTTTTGCTGATTCTGCATCCCTTCTCTGAATAAATAGTGTCTTTGATTTCTACAGAACCTCTCTCTCCCTTCCTGAAGTCTGCAGAAATCACAAAATCTCTGTTCTTGTGGCGGTCTTGTGATCCATCATGCGTCCCTGTGTGTGTGCTGTTAGAAATAAACCTGGGCTGGATCACTGATGGGAGTCACCTGATGTTCACAGGGCTGAACAGCACCTTAAAATACTCTCCTCTGATTGTCTCCTGTGTGCTGTGGACGGATAAACAGTGTGTGAGAATTCAGAGAACAAAAAGAAAATTAACACAGGGGCCGGGATTTAAAAAAAACACTTTTCATACCTCACAGGGCAGAACTGATAGAGAGAGAGAGATGTGCAAAATATCAAAGAGGGTAAGAGTGCAAACATGTCCCTCCACATTTAACTTTCCTCTGTAAGTATGTTTGTAAGACTATGAAGGAGTATTAGGGCCACATTGAGGGGAAAATTAATTAGAGATTTTGTGATTAAAGTCATACATATACAAGAAAGTTATTATTAGAGCAGCAGCCACCTGTACAAAAATTAGGAACGTGAAGCATCTTGTTAATAGAGTTATATATTTTTTCCTTTAATGAGGCCCTAATACTCTGTCGAACATCATAAGTCACTGTGTGATGTCATTAATTTACCATCAACACTGATACGACAACCTCATTATTAAAACGTGGTGAAAATTCCCTTTAATTTTCCAGAACACATGAGAACAACATGAGTCTTTGGCGTTTCTGCACTGAGTGATGGATCAGCGTCTAAAACCATTCAACAACAAAAAACAGACTTGTTTATGAATGTCACAGTACATGGCAGATGTTATTAGGATGGAGTTTCTTGGTAAACTTACAGAACAAAGACACGTTTACTTCTGCTAGGTGTTAGTAACAGTTGTTGACTCACAGTGCTTTATACTAAATAAAAAAAGTATCATAAAGAGAGAATCCTTCATAGCACCACACTGTAAAAAATAAATCTTAAAAAACAACAACATATTTGAAATGTTGCTTTAAAGGAAGAATGTGTGACCTTTTGATCCAGTAGATGTCGTCATTGAGCCCCAGCATGAAGCCAAAACAAACTGCTGTTATGCAACACCTCCGCAATAATGAAACCTCCGCTCTCCTCCAGCGACACACCTTCATCCGAGTCAGGCGCTGAGCTTGAGGCGGACAAAATTGTCCTTTGCTCGAGCAGCATTTGTCTGTGTCCTGCATTGTTGTGTTAGCAGGCTAATGTTAGCGCTCTTTAGTTAGCTTTTAGCTTCACATTGCATGTAAATTTACACTGAATGACTGTGATCTAAAAACTTCATGTGACATCCAAATGAGCAGTGAGTATATTATTCTTCTATTTTCTGGTCCTTGACTAAAACAGCTTTATACACAAGGGGAGGAGCCAGACGTCCTGTCCATGTAAAAATGATGTAAACACGGCTCTCACAACAACACAACCAGCAGGACATGCACTTCTTACTCAGTCATGACTCCATTTACACTACCAATCAAAAGTTTGGACACACAACAGTAACAGTATTATCAATAGTACAGTATACTAGCTGTATCTAGAGCACACCTACTAACAGAAGGGTTTCTCTTATTTTTACTATTTTCCACATTTTAAGTGAAGTTAGGCATCAACTTCACCTAAGCATAAGCTTTAAGCATAAGCCTTTAGATTAAAATGTCCAGAAGATAATAACATGCATTTCAATCATGTGTGTCCAAACATCTGACTGGTACTGTATGTGTAAAATGTTGCATATTCTTCCTTTAGAACAAATTAAATGACTCCTTTAGTCAAATGTTGCATGTGGTTCAAATGGTCGACAACATACGTTTTTATGACCCACACGTCTTCTTTATAATTTTTCATTGAAAACTATTTCCATTTTGAACACAAGTGAAATAGTTAGACTTAAAAAACATGAAAAAAAAAAAACTGAGGCCCTGATTCACAAAAGGATTGTGCGTTTTGAGTGTCAGTCAAACCTGTGAAAAAGAGCCAAGAGGACACTGTTTCATTCACAAAACACACACTCAGGGTTAAACATTCCCCTGACTGTGATGACGAGCAAACAGCGTCTCTGTGCATGTGCTGTTTTTGTATATTTTGACGAATTGACAGATTTAACATTTGCCCCTTTCTACGCAGCATCAAATCAACAAACTGTCTAATTAAAAAAAAAAGTTCTAACAGTCACGCACGGAAAATGACCGTCTGTTGAAAGTTGGTGGTAACTGTGCAGCAGTACTTATAAGAGATGTCACGCTTAAACTTTCCAGTGATCAGGAAAACATTTACACCTCTGTTTGACTTCAAATAAATTATCTGTAAGTTAAGCCTGTAAAATTACTTTCACCTTACTATTATTAATAGTGTGGGCTGTCAGCAGCTCAACACTTCATCCACATGTGTTGAGAGCCGCTACCATGACGATGATGTGAGTGTGTGCTTTTTTAGTTGTCCATTCTTGCTCCATTCAGGGAGGAAGCTTTGTGTTAAAACTGTGAAACTCATCATATTACATCCTTTGAGTCTGGTCACTCAATATACTTGAGCACTCTCATGCTGAGAGTGTTTGTGTCTGAATATTATAAGAGCTATATACTTTGTGAATTAGACAAGGAGAGTAAATGATGAGCAACTTTAGGAGATATTAGCGACCACAATCCATTCTCAGTGAATCAGGTCTCAGACGTTACTCAGCAGATGTTTCTCATCACATTAGCACCTTTATTTCAACACAAAATAAATATTTTTACTGCTCTAGTTCCTTCAGTTTCATGTTTTCACACTCTGACGTTTCTCCATCAGCTTCTCCTCCAAACACTTGATCAGGACTGGGTCCACTTTAGGGTCGAACTTGTTAGCGAACCAGTGTCCGAAGTTGAGCAGCCAGCGAAGTTCAGCTGCTCCATAGATGCAAACACTCCTCATGTGTGTCCCGGTGCATGCTGGGTAAAGATTCCCCTCTAAGTAGTTCCACTTTACGAGTCGTGTTTTACTCCTGAGGTCTGTGATGTCCGCCTCTGACCTGGGAACGTGTCCAGGCAGCCCGGGAATCCGGACCAGGGTGGCCCAGAAGTGTTCATCTGGCGAGTATGTGTCAGCCGACCATGACAGGAAGTCCTTCACCACGACGCTGCTGCTGATATGATCCACAAAGTCCCTGGACAGGACAAAGTATGCGCTGCCGATGAACACCTCGATCCCGTGGGGTGGAGCCTGTTTGGCGGCGGTGGTTTTGACAGGAATGCGTCGGTACTCGTACGGCACATTTCTCAGCTCATGTTTGAAGCTGAAGCGTTGTTTCTTCAGCTCGCTGGGCCGACTCGACTCCAGCATATTGCTGCCGTTCAGCTGTTTTAGCTCCGCCACCAGCTCGTGGTTTGACTTCAGAGGGAAGTCCTGACCGCACAGATTGATGACATACCTCCACCTGACCTCTGACCTCAGCAGATCAGAGATGCAGTTGAGGTCGGCATTGAGCCTGCTGATATGAGCGTATTCCACAGACTCTAGCTTAGAGGCAATAAAGACGTTTGGCATGCACTGAGCAAGGTTTTTGACAGCCTTCACAAACGCTGGAGACGACTTCTGGTCATAGTGGATGCAGTAGATGTTGTGAGGGGCGTAAATGGCGTGAAGGATCCGTTCCACCATGGGGGCGTTTTTATGAACCACCAGAGAGTAAGCCAATGGGAAGCCCCGCTCCGCCTCAGACACAGGAACATCGTTGTAACTCCTCGTTCTGATAAACGTCTGACAGTCCGCAGTCAGACTCACGACGCTCTCGTCGTCCAGCTCCACGATCACTTTGCGTTTTATCTGCAGAGCTTTCCCGATCTCCACCGGGTCCAGCTCGTAGACGGCCGTGCAGTTAATGTCGTACCTGTGGAGGTGGTTCCTGGCTTTACTGCTGGTGATCCCATACGGCTCGATGTAGACGCTGTCCCTCACGGTGACTTTGATGTAGACCAGTTTGAGCAGACAGACAGCGAGCAGAGACAGAGAGAACAGGAAACACCTGTGTCTCAACCTATGGATGTGGTGACCACATCTTATTTTCATTCTGGGGGGAAAAGGATGAAGAAGAAGAAGAGCATGGGGGCTTTATTATGAAGGGACCTGAGGTTGATTTATCATTTTCAAATGATTCTGATACATTTAAAGTGCATGAAATTCTATTCATTAGATCAATTAAATTGATCACCTTGCTCTCTAAAGATGTCATGAGCGGCTCTCCTGCCATGCAAACATCTCCAACAGATCCACTGAAGAACCTTTAACATAAAGACAAACATTTTATCACTTAGTGTGAAACGAAACAGAAGAGAAATAAAGATACCAAACAATAATCTGATACATCAATGTTGTCCACAATAATAATTTGCAGGAGTTTGTCCGCAATGGATCCTGGGATATGTAGGCACTGCCAACTAGAATGCCACCAGAACTTGTGGTAAAACGAATAATAGAAGTCGTAGACACCCAATGTTGGATCATTTCTTGCATTCAATTATGAACAATGAATGGCAAACTCCTGCACACTGTCTAAACTGCACAAAAACACTGGCAAGTTTCATAAGGAAACGTTGCCAATGTTTTTGTGCAATTTAGGCAGTTTATGTAGGAGTTGGCCTGCAAATTTTGATGGATTCATTCCCCTCCTACACACCTGTCTAATGAAATAGATGATTTTTTTTTTAATAGGCTAGTTTCGATACTATTGAGCTTCAATATAACAGAGATTATATGATTAAAAAAACACTCGGAAAAGTGTCGAAAGTTTCGACACCCTTATATTAGCTGCTTTATGTAAGTGATTAACACGTGAATGCATCACTGGTTGTAAACCAGGAATATACTTTTATTTCAAGACGAGCCATTCTGAATAAATACTTTTACTTTTTACCATCAATATTGTGTTGCTAACACTTCGCACCATAGCTTGAGTCAAATTTGAAATGCGAAACTTTCACATTGAGGATATAAAACGGATGTATTGTTTTGCCTTTCTTTAAAACGCAGCAGTCTGTATAATGTCCCTCTCTCCCTGAGAGAAGTCACATGAGGCGGTACAGAGCGGAGCAGACGGTCTGCCTTAAAATACTCTATATTTTATTATCTCTCATTAACTTCTTTATCTGAAAACACACGAGAAAGTAAAGGAAGCTGTAAACTTACCACATGCGTAAAGAAAAGTGCGTCTTTAACGGAGGCGAGCGCACCTCGGTCCGCTCCGTGTGTCCGGGGGTCCTCCGCGGACTGAGGGGAGTGTCCGGGGGCAGAGTCCCGGCTCAGTCCGCCCCCTGCCCGGTCACATCAGCAGCACATCACCGCTACACGATACATTCAGCACCGACACACTAATGATTTACCTGCTCTGCTCAAACCAGAGAAACACAGGACGATAACTCAGAGTGACACCATATAAACTGCCACCCTACATGATATCGCTTTATAACTAAATAATGTATTCATTTATGCAATATGTACGGAAGTCCAAAGCAGACATGCATCAATACACTTTATTGAACTCCGTGTCCACCTCATGAAGTTGTGTACACACTGTAAAAATGTATATCATCGAGAGACATGCCGCCCAACTCCGCAGCTCACTGGTTGTCATTGATTGACAGCGAGTTATCCCAGTATGCTTTGTGAGTGACGCTTTTCTCCCTCAATATGTGAACATTGTCCATACAGAGAAAAGTGTGGTGTTTATACACATTTATGGAAAAGAAAACAAGTGCGAGGCGAAGCTTGGCCGCCTGTCTCAACGAGATTTAAATTTGTCGAGTGTGTCTGACCATTAACGAGTAAATTTCAGTTGTTTTCTCAACTTATTTATTTAATTATCGAGGGACATCAACACTTTTTTACCCGTGGTAATGACTTAATTTCTGCCGTTTTCTCGAATCTTGAGATATTATCTGGTTGTCATTGAAAAACTCCTGTTGCTTTTCATTAAACAAAACATTTGACAGGGCATTTAAATATTTATCCTGTTTCCTCAGGATGACAACTCTGGTTCTTTTAGGCAAAAAGTGTAGTTTTGTTTCAGCCACAGTGGAGCAGAGCGGAGGGATTGGGAAACTATAGAGCCCATTATCCTTCGCATCCCCATCATACCTTGCACTCCGTTTGCTGCCTCAATACAGCGAAGGTGGCGGACACAGGCGTTAGTTGGCGAGGGAGAACTTCTATAATACAAACATGAGGAGAACAGAGAGATGATTGTGAAATTGTGGATGCTCCAGCAGCTTTAAATCTGACATTTGGAAATATTTATGTTTCACCGAGTCAAGAAATGAGAAAGGAGAAGTTGACGGGCAAACAAAAAACAATATGCAGTCACTGCTAGACTGCAGTGATCGACATGTCAGGGAATAAGAGTGATACGAGAAGCCACTTGGCAAATTGTCCCCTCAAAAAGATCTGAGAAGATGAAGACCAACAGGGTAAAAAGACTGTAGAGGAAGCGTTTACCGAACCTACAAGGTAGGTGGGTAGAAGCGTAGAGAAGATTATAAAAGTTATGTTATACTGTGAGTATGTCTTGTTTTAAGAAGAATTAAAAAAATTGATTTATGTCCATTCGGGCTTCCGTAAATATGACCTCCTGTTGTTCATCATTTAAAAATGTAAATTTACACTTCAAAGCCCAAAACAGACACACTTCAGTACATTTTAATCTAATGTTTCCAATTATGAGTACATTTGCTTGTTGTGTTTGTCTTCACTTGTATACATTATTTTGACACAGTATCGCTGGTTTTCTTAAGATGATGAGTTATTTTCAGCGTTCTTCTCACGATCTTGAGCGATTGAATCATTAAGGTAACCAGTGAAGGAACTGAAATGTCCTTGTTTTAAATAAAACATGAGTGTAAGTCTGCCTCAGGCTTTCTTAGTTATTTTCTCCTGTTGCTCAGCATTTAAAACATATTTTAATAGGAAATATGAATTTACAAACGATCAAACTGGCTGGTATGGCAGCCCAACATTAACATATTTTACTTTAGTGGTTTCCTGTGATAACAAGTAAAGAAAAAACGTTCCCCCCCAGATCTTGACTTACTTATGCTTTTATTTAGTTGATTAAATGTTATTGCAAAGTGTAATGGCCACTTTTATCCACACATGGAAGCAAACACTTATATTCTATACATTTATATTTAGTGTTGTCTTTATAATAAATGCTACTAACATTTTAGAAAAATTGAACAGACTCACACCACACGTATTCAAACCCTCAAATGAGTGTTAGTGAGCTTCTATAGCATAGATTTCTACCTACACTCACTTTTACCTGCTCTTAACATGTAACTGAACTCTAAACACCAATAACACATACATGTCTGTAACAAGAGGAAAGACAAAGATCAATATGTAAGGTAAATAAATGATCACAACATGAACAGTAAATTGATAAACATGAGTTATAAATCTGAACACAAACATGAACATAATGTGTAGATAGAAAATATTTATAACTAAGTCCACTGTGGTTCTAAACATTCGTCCTTTAAGAGTTTGTCCCAGTAAATATCCATCACAGCGTTCGGCAGCCACTCCTCATCCTCCACCAAATGGATCGTTCGGACTCTCATCAGACGCTTCAGGCTGGCCTCTTCTAAAACAAACACAACAAACACATTTAGGGATTTAATGAGACACAACAATACAATTAAAAATCTAGACAAATTCAGGGCGCTGGTAGCATTGTGGTAAGTGCTCGTGCCCCATGTACAGGGGTTCGGGTTTAAATCTGAACTGCTGCTCCTTTAGATCAACTTGGCAAAATATTAGGGCCCGACCGATATGGGATTTTTAGGGTCAATACTGATATCGATATTTGGAAGAAAAAATTTCGACACCAATATAACGGCCGATATCTTTTCTTCAATCCATGTTTGATCTGTAGAGAATAGTTTGACATCCATCTTTTAAATCCATCATTCATTTCTAAACCAAAGTTTTAAAAAGGAGTTATTGTAAGATATTTTTAGTGTTTATTTTCTATTAAAAAAAAAAACACTTCTCCCTCTCAAATCCAACACAGTGTCAGCAGATGGCTGTTCAACATGAATCTGGTTCTGCTCGAGGTTTCTCAGGATGGATTCATGTTGAGTCTTAATAAATAATATAACAAAGAGTAAGCTCTAGACCTGCTCTTCTGTAAAGTCTCTGAAGATAACATTTGTTATCATTTGATAGATTGAATTAGTAACGTTACAACCTCAAAATTAAAAAGTATAACATTTAATAAGAAAAATAAAGAAAGGGATATTTTGCATTTGACTTTCAGATGATTTAAATGAAATAATCATATTTGTTCATAAACCATTAAAAATTAGAAAACCATGAATTGTGATGAAATTGTATCATGAACCCAAAGATGTCATATGTATAGTATCCTGAAGTGAGTGTCGCAACATCCGGACACACATCTTTTAATAAGAATGTGGGGTTTATTTTAAAGAGGCTGGTGTCTCTGGCTCAGAGGAGCTCCAGGTGGGACATGTGTGAAGCAGATGATTAATTATTGACAGTGAAGGAGCCACGCTTCAGTGATCGCAAGCCTGCTGTCTGAGCTGCTGAGGGAAATGTCATGGGCAGGATGTATGTAGAGCTGGGGAGGGAAGGAGGGGGGGCTGACAGGAAGTACAGACCTGGGGTCAGATCCTCTGCTGCAGAAGAGTCCCGGCAGAGCTGAACACCGACCTCAGGAAGTGTGTTTGTTTCAGTGTCCAGGTTCAGAGTGTAAGAAGACAAAGGTTTACCTTCAAATGTCACCTGAAGAATCAGAGAGAGTACCTCAGCAGATACAACTTTCAACAGCGTTCACTGGGGTTGTCATGACAACCAGAATTTTAAACTTTGATATGATTCTGGTCAAAGTCAATGACATTGATTTTTGTTTTAATACCACAGCAACAAAGAAAGAAGTCCTAGGCATCCAATACTGGGTCATTTATTTGTTAATTAAGTTATTTTTGGGGATGTTTTTTTTATTCTCTGTCCTTGGGACGCACTTCATAACTGCAATGCTACCTGACGCCCCCTAAAATTGCAGTCCATCCCCTGCACACTGTCTAAATTGTACAAAAGCATTTAACAAGTTTCAGTACCGCAAAGCTGCCGCTGTATTTGTGCAATTTAGACAGAGTGCAGGAGTTTGCCTGCAATCTTTGATGGATGTGTTTCTCTGCCAAGTATCTGTCTTATGAAATATTTGTATGTTATTAAAGTTTTTGTTACTCACTGACACATTCAATCATAAAAAGAAACAGAGATTGTATTGTTTTAAAACACCTGGTGAAAAAGTATCAAAGTATCGTTCATGTTGACGACCTTATTGTTATCACGTCTGTTGATAAATGATGCTTAATTAATGAGAGTATCATGGTGTCCTGGTGAGAAACGTGAAACCTGTAGGGAGATCTGATTTCTGTCAGCAGCTCTGCAGGATCATTTAACAAGCGTCTGTTTCACTTTTTTAATTTTCACAAAGCGTTAGGAGATACAGAGGAGGACGCAGAGTGTGTGTTGGTGCTCAGCTCCACAGTGAACACTCAATAATTCAAAGTCTAATGCTGCGTCCTGTCACGTAGTCCTACTGGCAGCAGGAAACAGAAATGACCTGAACTTTACTCTACACGACAAGGAAGGAAGGAAACGAGTCCACAGGAGGGAACTTTTAGTGTCAGCTCAACTATTCTGAATTAATAATAGAAATTCAACAACAAAAAACACCAAGTGACTAATACATATAAAACATAAAACAATGTCTCCAGTAGATATGTGTAACCTGCAGCAGTGAAGAAGTAACAGTATGTTATGTCTGAAACATAGTCCTTGATGGATGAAAGCAAATGTTTTTGTTTTGTCATTGACAGGCTCAGACTGTTATTCTAAGGCCACATTTACACAAAACATATCATAGAGAACGGATTGTTTATTAGTTTGAGTTTTTTTTTAAAAAGTTCAACATTCAGATGACAACTTTTTGGTAACAACCGCTGAGCACACGGTTCGACAAACGACTTCAAGTGCTGTAACATGACATAACGGGCAAGTAGTTTGCGATGTGAATTAAGAGTGAAACAACACGCGCATGTGCACACACTCTTCCTCTACAGATTGGTAAGGTTTTAACATACAAAAAAGGCTAATGCATGAATGTTAGTGTGGATGGACAATGAAGTGGGGTTGCTGCTCCAAATGACCCTAAACAACAAAGTGAGTAATTTTCAACAAAAGTGTAGGAGAACACCGGAGACGAGTTGTGAATTGTAATAAAGTGAGCAGCAGAAACAGAACTCTGGAGTCCGCCATGTTTGTTGTAGTCCACCTTCTCCTGAATGTCCATTGACTGAAACTGTAGTGCCCATGTGGGAAATGTCTCCATTTTCAGAGGAACTTCTGTTGCTGTTTACAAACGTTTGCACACTAGAACCCGTTTTCAAACGTTCTTATTTTCAGGCACCCAAAATGCTGATGTCGTGTTAATGAACAGCCACAATTCAACAAAAGGTTCATGTTTACGGCTGAAATTGTTGCCGTGTAAACTTGGCCTCAGTGTCTGACAGTACTTAAGAAAGGCTCTCAAAAGAGATCGAGCTTTTCGTTAAAGGGGATTCGCGTTTTTTAAATAGAAATACATGTGGTATTGAAAGAAAAGAATTACCCTTTATGATGCTGCCAATATTATAGCTTCAATTTCCCTGGTTTGTTCCAGGCTGTACTCCATGTTGCCCCTCGTTTCCTGCCTTTGATTAAAATGACCTCAGAATACTTTGAGTATTTTTGTTGGAGTTTTTTTTAGGTCTGTGTGTGAAACAATAAAATCCAACCTATGGCAAGGTTGACGGCTGACCACTTCCTCGCTACTATCTGTTTATGTGGGTTACAGTGAAAAGTGTTTTTCCTTTTCCTTCAGCTCATCAGGTGGAGTCAAATGGGACTTACCTTGTCCCAGGCGTATGCTGAGCCGACGGGGATGTGGTTACCAAAGACAGACTCCAGCCAGCGTTCAGGAGACAGGTGCACTTTACCTTTAAGGTCCTTCAAAGAGCCGTCAGCGAGGACGAAAGCACAAAGCTGCTGACCCTGCAGAGATATCACAAACAGTGTTCTCTTAATGCAATAAAAATCTTTCTTTCAAACACAACAGAACTGGTGAGATAAAGATTTATTAAACTGTTAGTTTGTTTAATGGAGGTCGGATTGATCATTTCTGATGAACTCCAGGAAGTTATAATCTCAAAGCTGATTGGCTTTGTGACACTGAAGACTAAAGTGACCTGAATCTGATTTATTTGCTCCTGTGTGACTGTAACGACAGAGTGAACAGCTCATGGAAGTCACATGAAAACAGATCTTTTTAAATCAGCCCTGCATCACCTTCACCTGTGGGTCCAAATCAGATACAGGTCGGATCTTTTCCAATGTGACCTCAGTCTGAACAGCGAGGCCTGAATGCCTGACACTTTACATCACTCACTGGCAGCACAAGAAGGAGAGATGGAGGAGATCAAACCCAGGCTTTCATGATCATGGACAAGTCCGCCGTCAAGAGTTGGTCATAATTTACAAACTCAGAGCAAACTGTGATATAAAGAAGCATGAAGAAGTTAAACATAATCCAAAATAAAAATGTAGCTGCAGTGATAAATGCCGGGAAAAGTTAGATAAATAAATCAGACCGTCAAGTGCAAATTAAGGCTATGATATCACTCAGTACATAAAGATCTGAATTTAATAACCCCTGTTCCTGTCCTTAAATAAAATATGTTATCATATAAAGAAGTGTTATTTCCTCCCCTCCACAGACCTCTGTGATCAAGAGATCTGATTGGTTAGTCAAAGGAGTTTCATTCAGGTCGATTTCTTATTTTGATCTACCCTGGTAAGAAATGAACCACCCTCATAGTCCTTAACGCTCAAGTTACCTTGATAACTGTAAAGGATGTTTCTTTGTCAAAGTCAAAGTCAAAGTCAACTTTATTGTCAATTTCAAAATATGCCAGACATACAGTGGAATCGAAATTGCGTTTGTCTCCGTCCCGCAGTGCAATACAACCAAAATAAGGTAAAATAAGATAAGGTAAAAATAGATAAATAAAATGAGGTAAAAATAAGATAAATAATATTTACAGTAATAAATTCTAAATTGTGCAAAAGGTACAAAATGGTAAATAAAAAAAAATAAAAAAAATAAAATTTAAAGAAAAAGTAAACTTGTGCAATATGTGCAATGTGCAGTAAACTGAGTGTACTTTTGAATAGTTAGCTTCAGCGTTATTAGTCCAGAGTTCTTGGTGGCAAACGGGAGGGGGTTTCAACGTCCGCTGGAAGAGCGGACCTGTGTGGTATTTTAGCCAGTCTCGCTCTTATGCCTCCACGTTTACCTCGCTTTTGTTTCCGCTCGCACCGTTTACATTTACGTCTTCTCTCTGGGGGGTAAACCGGCTCGCGAAGCAGTCCCAAAGTTTGAAGCTGTTGTCTCAGTGATTCGGGTAATAACTCCACAGAAAGGCTGTTACTGTTTAAGTCCAGTAAAAATCGACGGCTGTAATTGTGTTTTTCCACAGTAAAAAACGGAGAAAAGTCAAAAGAAAAGTTAGAAAAAGAAAAAAACACCGCTCTATCGGGAGAGAGAGGGGCCGCTGAAACTGGTTGCGCCGCCAGTCAGTCAAAGACTGATCAGTCAGTCAAAGACTGTTGTTCTGCAGGAGCTTGTAGATCATCAGTTCTGCCTGCTATGAAATAATCTCTCTTCAAACCGTGTTAGGTGTGAAGTGCTTGTTTGTTTGTTTGTGCTTGTGGGTCAGTTCAGGACCATGACTGGTTCACACAGGAGTCTAATACAGGCAAACTAAATCTGATCCGAGCAGAAAAGTGGGAATGAGAAAGAAGTCACACATCCAACTTCACATAGACTTTTACTACCGGACGCACAGAGAAAAGTCCAGATAAAGTCTGGGTGAACAGATTCAGACATTTGCATCCAAACATGCATCCCACCTGGGTAATATCGACATTTTCAGGAGTACAGTGCATGTGTGGGAGGGGCTGAAGAGATATTTGGAATTTATATTCTATGTAGGATATTTTACAACAGCCCCTTTAATTCCCCATTTACTTCACCCATCTGTCTTTGTAGTATGAAATGTGTGGTACGCAAAAACAGGCGGTAAAGCTGCCATACAGGATTCCCATAAAGGATGGTGTATGATGGTGTGACTTCTCTTTATCTGTTCAGATAACAGAATCCGTTGCAGATCTACGATAAATCAAGCTTTACTGATAGCAGCGGTCACATTTCTAAAACAGTTGTTCTCTGAGTGTGTTGTAATTAGGTGTATTTAATTCCTTTCTTTTAAAGAGTCCATATTCTGCCCTTTTTGGGGTTCGTATATTTAATCAATGTACCTACTTTTGTATGTTCACAATAGTTAAAGTCCGAAAGTGTCTGTTTTCATGTACTGCTCCTCCTTGCTCCCTCTCCGCTCTGAGTCCATCAGCTACACTCTGCTGAGCCCAAACTGTTAGACCCCACGTGGGCCAAGTCTGCTCTGATTGGTCTGCCGATCCGCTCTGTCGTTATTGATCAGTTGCTCAGCACGCGTCTCGGAAATTTAAACATGAGCTGCTGGGCTTGCCACAACGAGCCAATGGGTTTAGATCAGTGATCTCACACTGACAATGACAACAAATTTTTTTCGAGGGGGGCTAGAACCGAGCATTACATGCAGCTAATGCTACAGCTAACAGGAGGAGGTAGGAGAAGCCGTGTTTCTGCGGACTTTGAATTTTTCCACATAGATGTGCCTAAACATGTACAGAACACTTCAACATTGGTGGTAAAACAGTGGCATAATGTTCAGAAAGTAAACCTTGTGGAGGCTGGTTTGACTGAAAAAAAACCTCAATTAAAGGCATCAAGTGACCAGAGAGGTGGGCAGAGACACTCACAGGCTGAGGGTCTGTATTTCTCAACTATCAACGTTACCGTAGACTGAAAACTTAGCTAGCACAATTACAAACTCCTCATGGTGAAAACAGATGGTGCTAAAAGTGCTAAGCTGCATAGACACTGCACCTTGTGACGTTAAAGAACACAAAGGTAGTCTTCGCACAGGAAGAAGTTTAAACCTTTTTTCCTCAGGGAGACCCTCCTTAACAGACTGCGTCTTTTAAACCAGTGCGACTCATAAATCCAGACTTTACAGCGAAAGCCCGTCTCGTTTAGACGCCTGTCCAGAGTAAAGGCCGAATGGGATCATAGATCGAAGTAAATGAAAGCCCCGCTGTGAAGGCTGCTGGTGAATCAGTGTGTTTGTAGATTATTCATGGGAGAAAAAACTGTTAGTTTATGATTGATGGTATTTTATGAGAGGTCTGACCTTGGTGAAGAGGTTTAGAGGAGACCCAGGCTTCAGCACCTTCCTCTTGATGAGCTCAGAGAGACGTCCACGCCTGTCTTCAGCTTTCGTCTGTATCAGAGCATTCCTCACTTGAGCCCGAAAGTCGATTTGTTTTAAAGTGATTTCTGTATGTCGGGTGGTGCTCTGACGGACGCTTGTTTTCTTATTAAGACCACCAGAGTGTTTGGGATTTTTCTTTGCATTGGTCAGTGTCAGAGCGGGAGGTGAGGATTTTTGCTGAGCTGCAGATGTTAACACACGAGCCTCCTGTGTGAGTGCTCTGCAGCTCTGACTGGCTCTGGCTTTAGAGGAGGGAGATGTGAACAAAGGAGAGGAGATCTGATCGGCCTGCTGCCTTTCTTTGTTACTGTGTCGCGGTTTTGGAGACTGAGCAGACAGTTTGGCCTTCATGGTCACATACATCTCCGCCAAATGCATCTGCTTCTGAAGAAGCCCCACCAAGGTCCTCTGACGGGAAGCGAGGGAGACGAGTCGGCTCTTCATCACACGCTGCCAGAGAGAGTGGGACACGCTCCTGCACGGGGATTCAAACAACGCTGCTGTTATTTAGGTAAGTAGTCTGCTGGCAGAAAACTGTAACAACAGCCATGTTTAGAGTCTTTATCCTAATTGAATTTCAACGTCTATGAAACAGATGACGGAGAGAAGAAAGAGGGGAGGGTGAAACAGTTCAGCTTGATACAGACATTTATTGCTCCAACAGAAGACGATAAGACAGCTCTGAAAACAATAACCACACAATCTAATGTGATCAAACCAGAGATGCAGAGATGCTGCTGTTAGTAGTGTAATCTAAACCACTTTCAGGGTAAAATGTGTTTGAATGCACCTGAAACATCAACAACTATCACCAGAAAGATTTCAACATAATAAGTAATTGAACATTTACCTCATCAAGATATTAGATTTAAGGACATTTCTAGTCCTGTTTCTGTCACCCCAAACACCTAGAAATAGTCATTCATGCTTTTATTTCATCAAGGTTGGATTATTACTACTCTCTTTTCTCCGTCTGCATCAAAACAACTCTCTCCTGTCTACAGCTAGCACAAAACGCAGGCGCCAGGATTTTAACTTTACGCCTAGCCTTGCAACCTTGCACTGGCTGTCAGTTAGTTTTAGAGTTCATTTTAGAAATTTCTCTTATCACTTTTAAAGCCCAAAATCTGTTTGGCCCCAAGCTCTATATCTGACCTTTTAACTCCCCATGTCCCGTCACGGGCTCTGAGGTCCTTAAATGCGGCTCTTCTCATTGTTCTGAACTCCAGATTAAAAAACAGAGGTGACAGAACGTTCTGAAAACGTCTCGTCTTTCTGTGATCCTCAATCTGATTTTATAGTTTTATTATGTTTATTACTGTGTTTTATGTTTGACTGTTTATTCTGTGTAATGTTTTATTGATGCCACTTTTTGTCCTTTTTGTTTCATGATTAACTTTCATGATTCTGTTTGTTGTTTTATCTTTGAAAACCTTGTTTTAGAAAGGAGAAATAAAGTTTATTATTATTTATGTTATTATTCAATAATTCAATGAATAAAAGTAAATGACCACTTACTTGCTGTTATCTCACAAATGCTTTTGTTTTCAATCCAGCAAACATGTGTGTGTGTAAGTGAAGACCATATTCATCTCTGATCTAATTCTCTATCACATACTCTGCATTGTCTTTAGCTTTCTTTTCCTTGTGAAGCTGAGCTGTGTTCTGAAAATGAGTTTCTGGACTGACCACTGTTTCTGGGCGAGTTGATCTTTCTCCAAACTCTGTTTGTCCAGCACCTCAATCAGCTGGTTCTGGATCTGCGTTAGAGTGGAACGAAATCTTCCTGAAAAAAAAGCACAATGCAAATCAAACTGGATCTTCGACTCTGGATCTAGACTTAAGTAGTTAAACTGCTTAATAAAATGTTTCTACTAACTCGTTTTTTCAAAACCAATCTTTTCTGATACTGTGAATACTTTCAGTTGTATACAGCATTACCATGAAGGCAGAGACTTGATGAACAATGGACTCTGATCATCAGGAGTCATTTGTTCTGTGATAAAATGTTCAGGATACAGCAAGTATTTCTGCACAAAGATTAAAACGCCCTCGGATGAAAACGACACGCTTATTGCATCAACGACAGTAATTCAGCTTCAGACTGGTCGTCCTCTATTTGAAAACAAGCTGACCACGTTTTGCATATCATCTCATTTGCATGAGTTTTACGAGCTCATATGGTGTTGTATAATTGCTGGAGAGGAGCTTGAATTTCATTTGGATGGCTCTACCTTGAAGTTATTCTTCTGGATATCCACATTTTTAGATGTGTTTCCTCTATGTAAAGTCACAAACCTGGCTTGAAAAGAGGGACTGTGTGCAGCTGCTTTACCTGTAACCAGTGGAGCTGTCAGAGACCAGTTTGATATTTCTGTTTGTTTCCCTCCCACCTCCTCCAAAACCAACTCCAGGGCCTCTGAGTGACTCAGCTGTAAGACAGATAATACATAAATAACTATGGGTGTCACAAAGAAGCTGCAAAAACATTCAACAGTGTTTTTCTAATGTTGCCCTGGAGTTTAAAGGGACTGAGGGTGTAAAGAGCTCTCACAGTATGAGTGTTGGTGCGTCTCTCCCTCAGCTGAATGTCAGCCGGCTCTCTGGCTCCGTTTCTGTCACCTGACTCTCTGGATCGTTCGTTTGCACTCGAGCTTTGGCTGCAGAGCTGTTTGTGGCACTGAGCCTCAGAGGATTTACAACCTGAAAGAATCCTGAACTCAGACCTCAGCTGCACTCAACAATTTGAGAAATATAAAGTCTTGAGCTCAGTCTGCAGTGACATATAAAACGTCATATTCTGTAAATCTGTAAGAAGAATTATATTTTCAGACCAAATTGCCCTGATAAGTTTAAAATACTTGGGGCCTGATTCACAGAAGGATTTTGATGTCTTCGTGCTCGTTAAACCTGTGCAAATGAGTAAAAAAAACCTTTTCATACATACGGAAATCTCCTGAAAAACTCCGGAGATTTGTCTACCCGGAGGTTCTTTAGGCTGTGTGTGAACACAAACAGCTGCGTTTTTCACGCTGACTTTACACAGAGTTTCTCCAGCCAGAACTCTAGTATTTTATCCGCAGAATATCTGAGTGAGCTGATGTCTGAACGCGGCCGAATATACTCCGGAGATTTTCAATTCGAGCCAATAGAAAGAGAATGACGTTTATATAGTGACTGCCTAAAGTGTCTGCACGCGACCTCTACGATCTCTGTGCTCGTAATTAAAAGTCTGCATTCTGTTTTCTGTTGGTCAGTATGTTGTTCTCCTCTCTTTTGTGGATGTTGTCATTCCATTGGATTACACATAGCATTGGTATAAAGGCAAATATTCTCATTATAGCGTTGTGTAGTGGACTCTGTTGCTTCGGCCGCTACTTCTGCGTTGTTTATTTAGTTCACGTCTTACGTCGGGAAATCCCCCCCACCCTCTGACAGGGAAAGTCCCCCGCTGTGAGGAGCATATGTGAAGGGCTAGGTCGGGAGAATCTCCGGAGAAGTCCTCCTGTAAATATCTAGATATTATCTGGAGTGCATATGTGAAAAAGGCTGAAGACACCGTCTAATACACAAAACACACACTAAGGGTTAAATGCTCCCCTATCTGTACTGCAAAAACAAACAAACTGTGCACCAGTGCTGTTTGTGTGTTTATTTAAAAGAGCCATTATGCAGACCTTTGGCGAAAAAAAAAAAAAAATTCCTAGAGATGAAACTATTGTGAAAATTAGGGATGATATTTAAAACAACAATTTAGTTTTGCTGATTGCTGATAAGCATACTGATGATATTTGTAGAAATGTATTTGGTGACAGTGGCAACATTTTCTCTCATATTTCACCATGAAAACAGATCAGAGTTGAGATCAGAACAGGTGACTTCCCCTGTCCAATAAAAATGCTTGGATCGCACTAGCTCTGCAGACAAAAAATGCTGAGGAATGTTTTTAGAGGTTGGCTCACCTGGTGTGTGTTGTTCAGGCTTCTCATTAATAACCGAGGATGGTCTAAAAGTTAGAAGCAGCTCTTTCATGTTTTCGTCCTGTGCCATGTCGAGTGCACTCAGGCCGCCGACCGTCCTGTAACACGTGTTTGATCCAAACTGCAGGAGAAGCTTCACTACCTGCACAACAAACACATTTATCACTATTTCCTGTTTGGAAGTCTATCCTAAATACAACTGAACTTTAAGCACTTTATGTTTTCTAAGGCACAAATATTCTGTTGGACTGAGCTAAACATTTAAAACATCAAATTAAGCAACTCCCTTTGTTTGCAAGATAAAACGACTGATTTTGTCAATGCAGTCTGGAGGCTTTAAAGAGGGAACTTCATAAGCTGTTTCTCTGAGACAAAAACATCTCACTCTTAAAATATGTGCTGTCCAAGTGTTGCTTAAAACCCCACACAGGTTTGCTACGTCTTTGAGTGTCCTCCAGAGTTTCTCCGTCACCTCGTAGTGTCCTGAGGAAACTGCGTCATGTAGAGGTCTGACACCATCAAAGCTTCCGGCGTTGGCATTCGCTCCAGCCTTTAGCAGCAGCTCCACCACAGCTGCATTACCCACAGCTGCAGCCTCGTGGAGGGCCGTCCAGCCTGACAAATAAAGAAAACATTTACTGATCACAGTGGGTTTATAGTTCCACACTTTGTACTTGGTTTCAGACTGACAGGCAGAGGGGAAATATGTCACACCACAGAGGTCAAATATATTAGAGTCTTTAGCGTTTAACCTGCGTAATCCTCTGTGTTGATGATGATCCCGGCCTGAATGAGCGCTCCAACCATTGGCAGATCTTCTTTCATGCACGCTCTGTGCAGAAGAGTCTCTCCCTTTTCGTTTCTCTTGTTAAGCCGGATATTTTTGGAGAGTTTCACACTTGGCAGGACATTTGCTGCTTGAAGATGAAAACATTTGTGACACACATGAAGAGTAACATGACGAATAGAGGCAAAACACTTCATCTACAGAGGTCATATAGACATTTGGGGCGGCAGTAGCTCAGTCCGTAGGGACTTGGGTTGGGAACTGGAGGGTCAAGTCCCAGTGCGGACCATAATCTGGAAGTTGGTCTTTTAGCTGGAAAGATGCCAGGGCACTTCCCGAGCACTGTCGAGGTGCCCTTGAGCAAGGCACCGAACCCCCAGCTGCTCTGGTGCGCTCTCGGTTTAGCAGTGTGTAGCAGCCTCACTCTGACATCTCTCCACTAATGTCCACAGGTCCTGTTTGTGCATGTGTGTGATTCGGGACAATGTGTGTGAGAAGCATGTCCCTATAAATAACAGAGTGTAAACCACAATTTCCCCTCAGGGATGAATAAAGTTTATCAACATCAAAAAAATGGAAATGACCTTAGCCAGACTATTTTCACATATGGATATTTTCTTTCATGGAGGATGTTTGTGTCACAAGTTGTGGAACTTGTTGAGTTGGTGGAGTGTTCTTTTTTGATACTTTTTCTCCGCTTGTATATCAGTTGTACAAAAGAAATATGACAACTATCAAAGGGAGTTATGTACTGAATATGAGCATGCTTTGATTATCTGCGACTGAATCACATCAGTGATATTCAGAACAACACCACAACCTCCTGTGTGACAGGACAATGTACGACATGTTACTGTCATGCTGAGAGACTGTTTGCAGAGACTTCGATATAATGTCCAAATAACTTAAAAATAATCACTTCTATTGAGCTCGTGGATGGTTACCAATCCAACGAAAATCTGAGGACTCCTTCCTAAACTGGATTAGGAAGAGTTAAACCAACTATCATCAGTGAAATTGTGAATATTTTTTTATTATTTTGTGGAGGTTTTCGTCTCTACTCTGCTGAACTTTAGGCCTAGTAGTCCAACAACTATCGCTAGCTATAGACACTACTTTTGTACGTCCACAAGATTTATTTTGAAACTCGGGCAAAAGGCTTTCTGGATATCGGCCTCCACAAGCTCCATATATGATGCCAAATAGTGCATCCTTTAGCTTGTGTCTTTGGTCGTGGTGATAGCCTTCTCCTGCTTTCCAAACAGCCATTTGATAGAAGCCAGGTTTGAGAAAGGCTAGTGTGCCGCACTTTGGAAAAACTAGAGAAAATCAAAAGCGGGACATCATCTCAATTTGTGGGATGTGGAACAAGAGATGAAAATGCAGGACATCTGCAGAAAATGCAAAGGGGGACACATGGTCACCCTACGTGTGAGATTGATGAGAGCACCTCTTCTGGGTCTTTTGACCCTCTACTTGCAGCCCCGCCCCTTTCTGTGTGAAAACATTCAATCTGAAATGAAAGTTAGTCAATGGAAAAGCCAGGTCTTAGTTGAGCTAAAAACTGTTTTAGATTTCTTTTTTAGAAAGAGGTTTCTGTTGACATTCTCGTTTAGTAATTTTTGCCTTAATATCTGTGATCTCTGGTTTTAATTATGAACACACACACGGACCCTCAGATTTCAGCTTGATCCTTTTTTTCTGTCAGCCCTAAGACACAGAGCTCTTCTTCTACTCTCCTCTCTGGAAGAATAGTTTTTTAAATAGTTTGTAGTACAAAATGGCATGCAACAGCGTTAAGTTGTGTTGCTACCAGTGTTTTCTCAACTACCTCAGCACTTTCACAGGACTTGTTCAGACCCAAAAGGGGGCGTGGTCCCTATAATATCTTTAACAATTAACGGGGTCTTTTAAAAAAAATTGCAGAGTTTCTTGTTATGAAAGACAACGGCAAAACAATTGCGCTAGATCTTTTTATCCAGTGTTTGTAACTGTAATTCCTGATTACCTGACTGAGTCGTAGATTTATCACAGCCTGCTGCATCCTGTGTCCTGCTGCAGATCTCTGGTTCAGGTGGATTGAGTCCGCTTATTTCCACTTCCTCTTGTTGCCTTATGTTGCCGACCTGTGGATCTAAACCACTTATCTCCATGGCTACTTCTTCAGCTACTTCTCCTCTGCTTTGGAAGTAATTATGATCCTGCAACAAGCTCACAGAGTCGTCGTCTGAGGATGATTCATTCATTGTCTCGGGATGCTGATCACAGCTGTCAGTCATCTGCACATCCCTGCAAGACACACACACACACACACACACAC
The DNA here is from genome assembly GCF_963930695.1 of Labrus bergylta. Taxonomy (NCBI): domain Eukaryota; kingdom Metazoa; phylum Chordata; class Actinopteri; order Labriformes; family Labridae; genus Labrus; species Labrus bergylta. The sequence continues at coordinate 6,941,910 of NC_089196.1, read as the reverse complement.
ACACACACACACACACACACACACACACACACACACACACACACACACACACACACACACACACACACACACACACACACACACACACACACACACTACAACAGCTTAAAAAGACTTTCACATGAGACTTTCCTGATCTAACTAACCTGTAGGAAGGTGGAGCATGTAAGGGAAGAGTAAAAAAAAAAAAAAAAGGACTCATTATTTGTCCCCCAAAAAACTTAAGCAGTAAGCATATCAAGTAATACTACGTAGAAGGATAGCACAACGTGTGGGGAGAAATGACGAGAGCTACAACTTCTATCATTTAATTTAATTTTGTTTAATTATCGTCTAAAGTCAAAGTAAGATGGCTTGTTCAATTTATAACATCATTATAATTATACAGTAAATAAAACTGTATCCCTTCATGTTCAAAATAGACGGGGTCTTGTTGAGGTGAATTTTTCAGTGATAGATACCAGATGTGTTGAGACGTCAAACTGAAAGCATCTGTTGAAAAGTTTAGCTGTTGAACAACCACTAGAGGGAGTAAGAGAGTCACTACTGAGTTCATGGTCACTACCACACTGAGGCTGCGTCTCATGTCTGAAATGGTTCATCCTTGCTACTCACTCGAACCAGAAGGTGTTCCAGACTCACCATCTTAATGATCATACCAAAGTTCTGCTCAGAAGAGAGAGGGTTGGAGAAAGAGCAGGGAAATCTAAAGAGCGATGATCGAGGATATCACTCATTGATTGGACGCTGCAGCGGATCAGACCTCAATGAAACTTTAAAGAAGACTTTGATAACCGAGAAAGGACACACATTAAAACGGGGACGGAGAGAACTCTTAAAAAGTTTCTCAAAAGTTTGTATGTCATAAACTGGGATTTAAAAAGTATTAATTTTCTGATTCACCATCAAACAAAAAATCTGTTAATTTCAGGTCTTATTAAATCCCAAGCACAAAAAACAACTCCTTCACGTTTAGAATAGAAATATTTTATTTCCTCGGTGAAATTTGATTATGAAGAGAATTAAAGTCTGACAGAGTGGGCGCCAGTCTGTCAGTAAGAAACACTTTTTTTAACCTCCATCGTTCTGTCAATAAAATTTCATAAAAGGCTGATTATTCATGACCATCGGGTTTATTAAATATTTGATTTCAACATTTTCCTGAAACATGAAACTAAATAAATAACTTCCAGTGTTCCTATGAAATCGTAAAGTATCTGTGTTTATAAAATTCAGAGTTCAACATCAGATTATCAGTAAATTATTACAAATCAAATCATTATCAAATTCAATGATTGAATATTAAAGCTTTGTGTTGTAGAAATGGTCCTCGTGTTTAAATGCAGACTGCAGGCTGTTCTTCATGTGTAGGTGTAATCAGGTAACATACACAGACTAAACACTGTTATTGTGAGTATTTTATTAGAATGAATTCAGTGTGCATTTGTGCAGCTACAGCTGTTAAAGCTGACAGCGATTAGCTAACGGCGTCACCACAATTGGATGTTGCGTCACGTGATGCTTCAGTGGAATTAAGGACCACCTCTCTCCTCTGCCTCGTTTCTCTGATGGATGAGACTAAGACACAAGTGAGGGGCGCAAGTGCTAGATTCATGGATGTAATTTAGGAGACACAGGATTTATCTTTAGATTGGCTAAAAATATGAAAAGGTTTTTCTCTATTAATAAATATTTTTTCTTTCTAATATATGATAAGATCTTTTTTTAATGAAGGTTATCCTGTTATGACTGAAGCCAGAAGAAATCAGTTCAACTATTTAATGAATGTGTGAAAATACTCGAGGGTAATCAATCACACTTTTTATGTCCTTGTGTCTTTTAGTTAAATTCATTGAAACTGGTAAAAAATAAAACACTGTATAACAATCAGTGTTGCTGCAATGCACACTGACATACACAGCATGTCAGGAGGAGCTGTAAGATCATGTTAGCTCCTTTTTTAGGTTAGATTACATTAAATATTGACTTATAATTAACTGAAATAATTCTGAATAAAAACGTTTCATCAAACAAAAACACGCTGCAAGACGAGCTACTGCTGACGTTAACTTAGCTCAGCCTTTTTTTCCACAATAATTTTAGATCCAGATGTGCGTCGACCTAAACTGGTAGAAAGATCTCATTTTAAAACAACCACCATTTAAAAAGTCATCGTATCCTGACTTGAAGAAGAAGTCTGTTCTGTTTTTTTTGGTGCTACTTTCATGAGCTCAAAGCTGCAGAATGAGAAGCTGTTTTGCGTATTTCCACTGAGTGGTAGACTGCATGAGCTACCTTAAGCAGGCAGTTCTGTACCCAGATTGTTTTAAAGTAAAGCCCTTATATTTAAGTGCTCAATATGTTAAACTCAAGTCTAATAACTCAACCTCCCAGAGCAGATTAATAAAAGAGCTCGACCTGCAGCTGCATTTTGTAATTACCTCAATGGCTGTTTCATTGAGAGAATCAGTGGTACATTACTACAGCATAATCCATACTTGTGATTTAAAGTACACTCACAGATTAAACATGAAAGATGATGAGATGTGTGTACTCACATGATATTTTTCCTGCTGCAGCACAGATGAGTGAGACTTCAGACCCACCTGGTGGTCACACGCAGAACAGTGAAGAACTCAAACTGGATCCACCTCTTTCTTCTTCTGCACTGAAACACCTGTGAAACACATATGTCCAATGATACATCAAATATGAAAGTATAAGTGCTGTAAGACTTTTACAAGGATACAAGCATATGATTTAACTTACATCTTTAAATACATCTTAAAAAATTAAAAACAGCAAAGATAACATCAAGTATAAATACTGAGAGTACCTTTACGTAATTCCTGGAGCTAATATTTCTTTTTTTTAACTGTCGATTTATTCAAATTGTTGTAGTTTTCTGTTCATGTGGTTCTGTCTGTAAAGAGTAGTTTTTTTGCAACACATAAATATACAGCAATGAAAATATCTAGATTATAAGTAGGATAAAAAGGATTCCTACGCTGGTCGACAAGGGTAACCAACCTGCAACGACCTGGAAACGACTTACATTAAGAAAAACGTGCAAACAATGTTAATCCGATAGAAAATGAAAATACACAAAACAAAAGTAACCACTGAAAAGTGCTGCACATGAAAGAAATATGTTGCGAAAAGTCAAAACAACTGCATTAACATAAAACGCGCTGCAAAAACGTTAACAGTAATAAGTCAAAAAGAAGAATATCTCCAGTCTCCAGCAGAAGTGCTCCAGGCCTGGAGAGTCTCTGTGGAACAGGTTATTATTAACTGAAGAGTGAGGCAGACAAGGAAGTGAGTTATATGTGTGGATGGTAAAGTTGCACAGTTTGATGAGAGAGAGTAACAATGACATTACTGCAACTCAGAGATTTAAAGCAGTCCAGTTTAGAGGTTGTAGATGCAGGTGTTTTGGCTTTAAGCAGCACATTTTAGTCCTTGTATTTGTTTTAGACTTTTGCTTTTAAATTAATATTTTTTTTGAATTTCGCTTCACGTTTTTTCCAAATGTAAATAGTTTCAGCCGTTGCAGGTAGCCCTTGTCTGCCAGTGCAGCTTCAAGGCGGGACCTCAGTTTGTGAGGGTGATGATGATGACTGCAGGTCTGTAAATCACCATCCCCTGACTGGAATAAACAGGTTTAGATCCAGAGAAACCCATATTCTCATTAAGACAGCATCAGTATGAGATGAAGTAATGAGGTTATATGATTTTAACATGTTAATGATGGATAAATCATAGCAACTCCTTTCTTATTTTTAAAGTGTTGAATGTTAGAAGACATGAGTGAAATGTGTTGGATAAAACCTGTCACTAGATGGCAGCACAAACTTAAACATACAGGGTGTTTCAGACCTGAGTTGAATTCAAATTGCAACACAATTTGCTTTTGGGGAGACTCTACTTTCAGCCTCTCGGCAGGACTTAAAGACACATGTTTGGTTCAGTTAAATTAATATTTATATCTATTGAAAACCCATGTTGGTTGTGTGTCACCAACCTTATGAATAAAGCACAATAATACTAACAATAGTTAAAACCAAAAGAAGAGGTAGTTCAGATAACCTTAGCATTTAGAGTATCTATCTTTTATCAGAGGTTTATTTCTTTATTCATTTTTAAAATATGTTATATATATGTGTTTGTGAATCTGACAATTCCGGTGTTACGGCTTGAAAGGTGACCATGTTAGCTGGGGACTTTCAGCCGAATGCGTCAGTGGTTGGTGTAGATCATGCAGATGTTGAAGACAGAAATTGTTACTACGAATGCCTCTTTTGTTTTGTTTTTTTTAATGTCCATTTTTTAAATCAAATAGTCTATGTCTTTAATGAAAAACTTACCAAAGAGGCATCCGTTTGGACACTAAAACATTTGTTGAATCTGCTAGAACAACAGACGGCTGAAAGTGGCCACTTCACACGGTCACTGTTTACAACGTAACACCGCAATGCAGCTAACTGTTAGCCGCCGTAGTAGTTAGCATACGACATTCCGATGCTAAACTAGCGTCGGAGATACAACATACTCTTTTTTTTGGCTCACATTAGTGTCCCTGAGAGACTTTAGATTAGAAGCTAAATGACGATAATGTACTTTTCAAGAAATTAGCACTTTAGGATTAGCCTAAACTACTGAAAAGTTTGCTGACATTAGCTTAAAAATAAACGCGCTTATTAAAGTCCAGCGGGGTTAAGTAAGCTGGTGCAAAGGAACAACAATAAGATGAGTCCTGTGTAAAGTAGGCTTGTGTTTAACTCTTTCCTCACCTGTTTAGATCAGGCTGAGCACAGCCTCTATGGAGTCACAGAAGTGACATTAAACTAATGAACATGTGAAGATGGATTAATAAAAAGTATGGAAAGATCAGCAAAGACAATATTAGAATAGGCCTATAGCCACAAAATGAAGACAAAAAAGTAAAATAGCTATTATCCAAATGATATTTTAGCATTTATTTTTATTTTGACATTGATTATTAGGCTACTATGGAAGCCCTAAGATAACATGGACATGCATCAATAGGCCCACTTTTCCTCTGAATCAATTTTCCATATTATAAGTCCATTTTTCTTCAGATTTTAACTTATTTCTCTGGGATAGGTTAAAGGCTTAATATGCTATTTTTCACACTTAAATGTAATAGAAATCAAGTATATCCTCTGAAAATAACTCTGTGAGTCATGACTGTCTACAATGGGTGTAACACCCGAGTCCCACTGTCTGTGATGTTTTCAGAGTTTTCAGAGTCCTATCTTCACTTTGTTTACATCGCCCGGACGGCCGGCCGGCTCCTCACCTCGCGTATAAAAGTTGTTTAATTGAGGGACTAGAGAAAAGAAGAAAAACATACTGTACTCACTGCTTAACTGAATGTCACGTAAGCGATCACGCTCATTTCAGATAAATTTACATGCAGTGTGAAGATACGAGCATAATAAAGATCGCTAGCATTAGCATGCTAACACAACAATGCACCGCAAGTTGTTTTGGTTTCATGCTGGTGTTCAAGGGCGACATCTGCTGGATCAAAAAATCACATATAAAACCTTTAACTGTAGGCCTAACAAGTTGATTTCAGACAGTCTCTGGAGTTCTCGAGAAATTAAATCGTTACAACTGGAAATGTTTTTCAATGTTGTTGTTGTTGTATATTTTGTCTGTTGATGTTACAGTTGTGGGTGTCTGACACTTCATGAGTTCATAGTGAAATCCAAATAAACCCAAACAGCACTTTAACTAAATAAATACATTATTTTATTAGTATCTTGCACAAGCCTATCTATATAACAAAAATGTGTAAGTACATACATTTTGCTTTACACTGTCTTTGTACTGAATAAAGTTGATTTTGAATGGTATATTTTAAATAAATGAAAAAAAATCTTTACATTGTTTGTCTCAATCAATATTTGAACAAAGTGTAACAGTAAAAAGGGACAGGGAAAACTAATCGATCTATGAGGTACAATCTACAATCTGGACTTTGTTGGGGGGTCAGCTAGTTACTGAACAATTCGTTCAGCCTTGAACTTAACCTTGGATCACAACCACTCTCCTAGATAATGCTGGGAGAAAAAAAACCCTTCTACTTCTTTAAGCTTAAGAACTATGGCCTAAAAAATGTGCGGCGATTGCTTCTGATAAGACTAAAAACACATTGCTTGCTTTTCCAACCAGAAAAATCTAGTTGATTAGAAACTAGAGTATATAAACGTTCATATAAAAACAACTTAAAAAGGTAACAAGCTCCCAACAATGCACCTGTAGAGCCACTTTAAAACTGAACAATAATTCCGGTTCAGAAAGCAGGTTTTCAGTCATAGAGAGGATGACATACAACAACAATCTGAGTGCATCCTGTTAGCAGATATCTGACATGTGCACAGATGGACCACAAAGAGGACTAGAGCCTTGGCCTATGACCTTTTGTCCTCAGACTCAACAAGTTTACTCTCCTTGCTGGTGTTTCTTCTTTCGGCTATCATATTTAATTATTATAATAAATGATGAAATTATTAATTAGAAGTTACAATAAAACATGACAGCTATGACGAAGATGATGACGTGAGTTGTTTTGTTGCAATGTGTCAGATATTCTTCACATATTTTACCATGTAAAATAATCAATTTCTATATATACGTAGGCCTATTGAAAGTGTCTTGGATTGTTTTTGATAGTTGCAGTTGCAGTTTTAGAAATAGAAAGTACAGGTAAAGGAATAATGTTTCATTCTAAGTATCCAACTTAGTCTATGCAAATATCGGAAATCAGTTTGATCTGGCAGCAACCTCAGAAGTAAAAAATGTAGCTAATGCAGAGGTTTTGGAAAACTGTAATGCCTTGAGTGACCACAAGAGGCTGTCTCCAAAAATGAGTCATTATGTTTACAGCTACATTACACTGCATGTAAATTAGTTGTAGTCTCTAAGGCTCATTTCTCTATGACATCTGTACACAGGCACATTTTTATAAATCTCACCTGTTTAAATTATAATTAGGCTTATAGTAATGAATCAGGGCCATGGCCTCTTTGAGTGTTGGAGCTGCTAGCTGTCTCACATCAGCTATTTCAGTCACTGAACATAACCTCTAAACCGTGTTTGTGCTGTTGGACCCTTTTGAAGATTTTTAAATGTAAATATCAGATAAATAATCTGTCTTGCCATGCTCTTTGTTCTACCAACACATTTTTCAAGCAGTCACATTACAACTTGATTTTATTTACATGTTAGATGCTAATTAGCAGCTGTAGGTGTCTGCTCAACATTCCTTTTAGCTCATGCACTGCTTTCTTACATAGATTTTTTTGTGGCATTCTGTGCGGGTGAGTCAGGATTGTAGTTTGCTTAGACAGGAGGCAAGAGTGATAAGAAAGCCAGCTCCTTTCAGTCACCACTCTCAGATACAAGGGGCGTTTCACATCTCTCTTCTCATCTCGCATCTTAAGTCTCATAAATAAACAATCTGCTCAACTGCAAACAGGAATAGAAAGTTACTGTGGGAAAGATATTGCTTAGACAGCTCGTTTGTTATCTTAGCAAAATGTATAGATACATTTCTAATCCACATAAGATAACTTATGGCTAAAAAAAAAACATGTTTTGCAATGGTCATGCTAAGCAGAGGCTTTGAAAGAATATAAAACCCCTTTCACAAAAATGTGCTTTATACCCCACTGAACAAAATAACTTCTTCAGACAGACACGCTCCTCAAACTAATTACTATTATGTTCCACAAGTATCAAAACTTGAAGAGACTGTTTTTTCTTATTCTTCACCTGACTCCTGGAACAAGTTACAGCTAGATGTTCGACATGAATACACTTTCACCTTTTGGGCATTTACATGTTTTTGGTTTTAAACCATCCACTTCCTATAGGTCTACATTTGTAATTGTTTTATTTACGTATGTAGCTCTTTATTATTTTATTCACTTGTACCATCTAGGCTAGTATTTTAGTCCATTTTTGGTTTCATCTTATACACAACATTTCAATCTACCTTTTAGTTGTCCATACCTCATGTTCAGAATTGCAGCTTCCTGATTTGAATGTCCTTTTATCAAACTCTTGTCATGGTTTTTATGATGGTTTCATAGTCCCTCTTAATTTCTTCTGTAACTGAGTCAATATCATTGTAAATGAGGGTTGCACCCTCAATGATCCTTCAAGGATAAATCAAGTTTGAATAAATAAATAAATAGGATTTTGATGCTATAAACAGAGTTTGGATTGTTTAAGTGCCCCATTTTTATTTTCCTTGTATCCTAACCCCCAAAATGTTTGTGTGGGTCCCTGGCAGATAAGGTAGCCTATGTTCCCAGTAAAGAAAACCATCTTTCCCTTAATTACCCAATTATAGACCTAACTTGGTCAATCTGAAAATTTCAAGAAAAAATTCGCACACTAGGCCTATTTTCTGACGTTTGATGAAAAACAGCTGTGAAGAGTTTATAAATGGTAACACTTTGGTTAAACTCTCAGCGCGCTGCTCTTAAACGGTGTTGAACTACAAACATTTATTCACATGAAAAGTTGTCTCCGGTAGTTTACATTGAAACCTGTCTGCTCCCTGATTGGCTCAGTCGAGTCTGTCTGTCAGCCTGTGGTGAGATTAGTCGTCCTCGCTCTGACCATGCCCCTCCTCTGCTGTCGCCTAGGAAACGGGGCGTGGATAACGCGCTCGTGAAGCAGGTGATCGCTGTGATTGGCTGAAGGGTCGGATGACGCAGAAGCGTGCCATCGTTCCATCCGTACAGCTGAGCCGCTGAGGGTGAGCCCGGTCGTTTGAGCTCCACACCGGGAGGCTGCAACCTGCTCACCGTCACAACTCACCCTCTCCAACCATTCTCCGTAACCACTCAAGGTAAGATATACGAGTTTTATGTTAGTTTTGATTACATTAAAAGCTTTCGACTTAACGAAGGTCGTTAAACGCGCAGGTACTTCAGAAATAGACAGTAAGCGGACAAAGCCGCTCTGCTGACCCGTCCAGGGAGGCTGTTTCATCGGACTGGACGGCTCCAACACCGCCGCGCAGCCAGACGTGATTTATCTCATCGGCATGAATAAAATAGAAACATCAATCTTTTTCTTTTAGTTAAAAAAAGTCCTATCCTTACATATGCCATTTGATAGCTTATTATATTTCTGTAAAATAACGAGAAATTAATGGATTATGCATTTTTACAAACAAAAGTGGAATTATTCTTTTGAGTGTAAAGAAACTCATCACTATACTTGCAAACTACTCCTATCAGACAGGGAGCAGACTCAGGTCAGTGATTCATTACATAATTGCGGAAGTTTAAAGCGATGTACCGTTTCTATATCTTTTTTAAACCCTAATAGAAAAAGGCTAATACCCATTAGATGTTCCAAACGAGATCTCTCTTTCTTTTCCTGAAACGAATAGATTTTTTAGTTATTAAATAGTCATGCACAAAGTTGAATTCAAAATGGTTTAGCTTTACATTTTATTATAGGCCTATAATTTCATGTTCTCATTCTTTTGTTACAAGTCTATCCCAGCAGCCTTTGTTGTTTGTGTTTCACACTTACTGTATATGAAATAGCAGATTGTCCCAGTGATGTTTCAATGGTTTTAACATCACAACAATAGAGCATAATTTTGAAATTACTGACAGTCTCTCCGTTTGTATTCGAATTTAAGGGATAAAAGAGACAATTGAATGATGGCCTAAATTAATTTGTTTGCATTTTTAATATGCTAGTTGTTAATGCATGTGGACGGGGATTAAATGGTTGCCCTTTGTGCTCGTTGATTTATTGTCAGAACTGAGTTACGTTTTTTAACAAACCAAACAAAAGTCATTTTTTAAATGCACTAAACTTGGACAGGGAGGCTCAAGTTGGGTTAACAGATTCTGGTCTGGACACAGGAGCTAAAGAGGGATTCTTATTTAAATTAAACAAAAGTTTCACTATGAAAAAAACATTCATAATACAAGGTCATCACACATCCCTCACTGTATATAAAGGTGTTCACTCACTCACGGCCTCTCTCTCTCTCTCCTCTCGTGTTATTTGATAGCTCTGCTGCACCATGCTGACTCGCCTGTTCCGCATGCACGGCCTCCTGGTGGCCTCCCACCCCTGGGAGGTGATCGTCAGCACGGTAACGCTCACCATCTGCATGATGTCCATGAACATGTTCACCGGAAACGACCAGATCTGCGGCTGGAACTTTGATTGCCCCAAAACTGAGGAGGTGAGTGAAGGATATCAGTGTGTTAGTGTGTCCATCACACAAAGAAAAGTTGGGCCAGTGACCTAGAGTGAGAGACCCTCAAGACTGTACTCTTGTTGCATTTTAGATCATATTTCACACTTAAGATTTTGTGCTTGAACCCAACCAAACTGTGACCATTTTATTTGTCTTTCAGAAGCCCTTATTATAGTGTGCAAATATTACTGATAAGACTAAAATGTGTGGACTAAAATGATACTCTACAGGTTGACTATGCATTGATATCTGAACACAGACCACACATCTGTGCAGATCGTATGCCTGCAAGATATGAGAAAACATGCATTGATGGATAGTATGAAAAAGTATCAAAATCAAAAAAACTGCAGATCTTCAGTAAAAATTTAAACCTAAAACTGTGTCGAACGAAAGAGAGAGCACTGTCTAAATGGTCTAAGGTTTCGGTTCAGAACGGTTGTCAATGCATTTGTGCAATTTTGCATGCCATCCTCCACTCCCTCCTCCCAGTATTTCCAGTTTCTCTTCAGCTGTCCTATCTGATAAAGGCGAAAAGGCCCAAAAAATAACTTTAAAAAAAAGCAAAATCTGGAATCATAGAAGCTCGAGTTCTCTGACTTTTATCACCTTTTACCTAATTTGTACAGGCGTTTGTTGATGCTCCATGAAATGATGTCTCAATAAAATAAATAAATACTGGTTGACCATTTCTGAGTTAAGAGCGTTATGAGTTTTATGTCATTCCTAGGTATTATTTCTTATTTGAAAGCATTTTTTCTTCTGATTTTACGAATTTGCGACCAACCAGGTTTTGTGTCTTTTTACAGCAAATCCTGAGCAGTGACATCATCATCCTGACCATCACACGCTGCATCGCCATCGTCTATATTTACTTCCAATTCCAAAACTTAAGACAGCTTGGATCCAAATATATTCTAGGTAAAATGTTGATAAGTGAATAACTTGTTTTTAAGGTGCATTCATCATTGAAACGATACTAGATCTTGTCATCTAATCGTCTACAAGAAGCTCAAACTCACTCTCTCCTCTGCTCTCCTGCAGGCATCGCTGGACTCTTCACCATCTTCTCCAGCTTCGTTTTCAGCACCGTGGTCATTCACTTCCTTGATAAAGAGCTCACAGGCCTGAAGTGAGAACAAATCCTCTTTATGTCCTACCTTTTTAATCAGTATTTCTGTTAAAGCTCCAGCTGATTGTTGTGTTCTGACCTGCAGCGAGGCTTTGCCTTTCTTCCTGCTCCTCATCGACCTCTCCAAAGCCTGCGCACTCGCCAAGTTCGCCCTGAGCTCCAGCTCTCAGGTATGAAACATTATTCATATTACAACAGTTCACATGGAATTCAACAGTCTACCTGGGATGGTAACTTCACTTTAATTTCCCAGGATGAGGTGAGGGATAACATTGCTCGGGGCATGGCGGTGCTGGGACCCACCTTCACTCTGGACGCTCTGGTGGAGTGTTTGGTGATCGGAGTGGGAACAATGTCAGGTACATGCAGTTATTCAGAGGGAAATTCATTTACTGAATAACGTCTAAGGTTTGCATTATGAGGGGTTTATTATCAGTTTTTTATCGGATTCACTGAGGTCAAGTATTTCTGAGAGCGAGCTAGTTCAAATAGAAAAAGTTTAAGGAGATTGCGGAAATTTAGGAGTGAGGCAATATCTTTAAAAAGAGAAAAAAAGCAGGTCAAAAAAACATAATCTGTCTCCAGGTTGAAGACAAAACATCCAGCTTAGAAAAATGTCTCTGAAAGAGAAAACACAAGTATCAGTAAAATAACTCAAACTGCACTTCCATCAGTTTATAGAAACACTTCCTGCTCAGATTTGATCCCTGCAGAATGTTTTATTGAACAATGGCATCACTGGTGTTAAACTGTGTTTCAGTGCTCTTCTGTCGTTACTCATCATTCATCTTTTTTGATTTCTTTATTTATAACTTCTCTTTGCAATAAAACAGACATACAGTACCGGATAGATGAACACCCAACACTTTCACACAAAATGGCAGGAAGAAAGGCAAGGGGCACATATCTAGATATCCCAAAAAATAGTCCAGAGCTGCCAGTAGACAAATGAAATAAAAATAAAAAAAGACCACCCCCTCTATGAAAAAGGTCCTGGGTGGACAACAAACAACAAAACAGCCAAATCAGTCAAAGTTAGCAGAGAACACAGATAGAACGTAACCGCAAAGATCATCATTTGTACAGTGAAATCTTATCAAGCAGTGTCAGAAAGGGTTTCCAAACCTTAATGAAATAACCACGAGAGTTAGTAGTTTAGTAATTTCAATCTTTTAGCTGCATTGAGAGCCTGTTTTTGGTCGGGGGAAGGGACCTTCTCGAGTCAGAGCAGCCAAATATTGCCGCGTTGAAGTCTGGCTGAATGTTTGTTTCATCTTGTTTGGAAAACCAATTAAAACTTGTCACACCAGAAATGACTCAATACTGGAAAATGCCAGAACAAGTGCTGTACAACACCCATCACACACTACTCATCAATAATCTTTACTTATCAATATTGAATTGTTCATTCATTCTTTTTATAATAATGTGAAAATAAATGTAACCACAACTAAACTTCAAAATAACATGTTTACATCTCAAATTGTTATTTTCTGCGTAAGCTGAACTCGTAAAATGTTTAAAGGGCTCGCCATATAAAAGCGAGCTTTAACATTGAGTTTTTTTCAGACGCAGAGCGTGTATGTCGTCGACAGTAGAAAGTGAATCCTCATTATCTGAATCGGTGTGTTTCAGGTGTGCGTCAGCTGGAAATCATGTGCTGCTTCGGCTGCATGTCTGTGCTGGCAAACTACTTTGTGTTCATGACGTTCTTCCCCGCGTGTGTCTCCCTGGTGCTGGAGGTAAGAGTGTGTTCTTACCTTTATATATATGTGTGTGTGTGTGTGTTGATATCAGGTTGATTGATCCCGGTGTGTTTCCTCCTGCAGCTGTCCCGTGAGAGTCAGGAGGGTCATCCTATCTGGCAGCTGAGTCACTTCTCCAGAGTGATGGAGGAGGAGGAGGACAACAAACCCAACCCGGTGTCGCAGAGAGTCAAGATGATCATGGTAACTCCTCTCTGTCTTTTTCTACATATGTGTTATTATTTAGAGTCCTTAAACTATTTTATATGAACCCTGAGTGTGACTCCTCTCTCTGCTCTTCTCCTGCAGTCTCTTGGTCTGGTGATGGTTCACGCTCACAGCCGTTGGATCGCTGAGCCGCTCTCCATCAACACCACCATGGACATCCAACAGGTGGGCATGCAGCTGGACCACCTTTCCCCCAGGAGGATCGAGCCTGCTACACCGCTGTGGCACTTTTACCTGACCAGGTGAGGTTAAGGCTCGTCTCTCTTCTAACTGCATGTTGTGCTGTCTTTTCTGCTTTGCTGTAGTGGAAGTGATGTCCTCAGGATTTAATCTGTTGTGACCATACGATCAGTTTTAAAGCGTTTTGTGTGCTTAATGTTTTCTTTTATTTAAGGGAATATCACCAAAATAAAAATGAATCGTGTAGAAGCAGCACTAGACCTGGACATCCCAGAAAAGACGAGTCAGATCAGTTTCTTCTCCACCATTATTGTTGACAAAGGTGATATCAGAAGTCCCAGCCCTTGATTTTTTTTTGATTGGTCAGGAAGGGAGAAATGACATCAATGCACACAGCGGTGCTCCAAAAGCTGAACTATTTGAAGTGACAGAGAGAGAGAGTGCAGTGACAAAAAACAGCTGACACCAAAGGCGTTTCTGTTGTCAGGACGCTGAGTGCTGAAAACGCTAAACTGTGTTGGTTCTGTATTGAAAATAGGCAGATAAAAAATAGGCAGTGGACACGGGCCTGTAAAGTTTGATGGGGCGCCAGTTTGCCTAGCGGTTAGGTCGTGCCCTATGTACAGAGGCTGTAGTGCTCTAAGAAGGCAGCAATGGTTCAAATCTGACCTGTGGCTCTTTTCCCTGCAGGATGTTGACCATGGACGTGGAGCAGATGATCTGTCTGCTGTTGGCTTTGATGCTGGCCATCAAGTACATCTTCTTTGAGCAGGTGGAGATGGAGTCCACTCTGTCCCTGAAGAACCCCATCATGTCCGCCCCCGCCCTCACCCAACGACGGCCTGTTGACACCTGCTGCAGGAAGGAAACACCTGCTCCAAAACCAGCGGCACTCGTCCAGCGTAAACCCGCCCCAACACCTGCAAATAAGACCGAGAGAGGTGAGAGTGAGCATGAGGATGAAGATGATGGAGCTGAGGTGGTCAAAAAGTTCAATACTATGAAACTAATCGATACCAAGTGTTTTAAAACAATACAAGTATAATCTCAGTTATATTTATGATCCATCGTATCAAAAGCTTGTGCAAAAGCTTAAAAAAATAAAAATAATAAATGATGCAGAATGGGTACCAACATTTTTGATATTTACTGTTCCTTTCCTAGTAATCTAAAACGATAAAATATTTGTAAATAAATGATCGTTGTTGAAAATGTTAAACACAGGTACCAACTTTGAAAATAATATACAGATCATCAGTCCTTTTTTAACCTGAAGTTGGAGAGACCTAAATAGAGACAGCAGCAATGGTTCATTCAAATTTAAATACTGACATTTCTCTATTCCTTTTGATGTCTCATAAAGGTGCAAAAGTTACATTTATGTCTCTTACAAAAAGACAAAGTAGAGGAGGTGACACTGTGTGAATTTTACAAATACATTGGCAATGTTTTGTCACAGCAACTAAGTTTCCAAATATTGGATGCATAGGACAGGTACCATGAAGTTTAAAATTCTGTTAACATGACAACCCGTGGTGGAGCACATGTGGAGCACTGTGGTGTCTAACTCCACCTTCTCTCCGTAGATGAAGTGATCAGGCCCCTGTCGGCTCCTCCCGCTTATCCTCAGGTGAAGAGCGTCTTCGTCGTGGGGGAGGAACAGGAGCTGAAGTCTGAGAGCGATCAGCCGAGCATCAACACAAAGCCCCGAGACCTCGACCAATGTGTGTCCATCCTAAACAACCCTGAGGTAACACAATTAAAAATACGCCCTCCCTTCACTCACAACGCTGATAACCCCCCCCCCCCGACTCAGGAAGCTGAACGATTACGTCACCTCGGCCCACATCCTGACTCCGTATTCTGCCAATAAGACGCTGTGTGGTTTAACTGGCCTTTAATGAGCTTAGTCCCTCCACTATCTCGGTGAGGATGAAGCAATTAGAGCGTGACGACTGTAGAAAAGACACTTTAAGTGATTCCTCTGGCTCCATGTGTGACCTCATATCCACCCCGCTCAGATCAGCACAGTCTCAGAACTCTTTTCAGGTTTTTATTACATGTTGACTTTATCTCTCTGACACAGCACTTTAACATTTCTATTATTCAGATATTTGAAATGGAAATAGTCCTGTTTATGTTGACCTATAGACATCATGCAAGGCAGACTATAATCTGTCTTACTCTTAAGTAATTGCGTCTTAGACAAATAAGTGTAAGCAGCGTAAGTGTAAATGCTCATGGCAGCCGAGCATCACTTTGACTCTGCGGCCAGGACAAATAAAACCCCACAGGTGAATAAAGCACTCAGTGTCTCCTCCTGATCACTCCGTGGTGTCTCTACTTGGTTTCTCTCCTCATACTGCTCTGTAGCACAGTGGGGGAATAAAAGAGATGATATTTAGTCCATTATTGTGTGTCTGTCGCAGCTGGGTCCTCGTTTCCTTAGTGACGCTGAGGTGATGCTGCTGGTGAACTCCAAACACATCCCCGCCTACAAACTGGAGGCCATGATGGAGCGACCGGAGAGGGGCGTGGCCATACGTAGACAGATGATATCCGCCAAACTCCCCTCCCCCTCTGCTCTGTCCTCACTGCCCTTCACGGACTACGACTACTCCAAGGTAAACATACAGACACACAAACACACACACACACACACACACACACACACACACACACACACACACACACACACACAAACCCACGATTCCAGATTTGATCATTATTTCTGTTTTCTAGGTTATTGGCACCTGCTGTGAGAATGTGATTGGCTACATGCCCGTACCTGTGGGTGTGGCCGGTCCGCTGCATCTGGATGGGAAGCAGTTCCAGGTTCCCATGGCAACCACCGAGGGATGCTTGGTCGCTAGCACAAACCGCGGCTGTCGAGCCATTGCTGTAAGTGTCAGGTGTTGGTTTCTGAACATGTCGGTCGGGTTTACAGGAAAAAAAAATTAAAAAAAATAATTACCTGCTTTATAACAGCAGTGTCCTATTTCATGTTGTTAAATGTCATCATTTTTCGTCTAAATTTTGGATACGTACCAAAAAAATGGTTTTGGAGTCTAGTGTGGTCATGAGATATTGTTAACTCTGCTGATAGAAATGTTTTGGAGGACTTTTCAGTTTTTCATCAGCCACTCCTTAAACCCTTAAAGATATAAAAATGGATTTACTTAAATTATTCGGAATCTTCAATGATAATGTGAAGGCTCTAGTTTTTATTATGTGTCCCTCTTGCCTTTGTACTACAGCTTGGGGGCGGAGCCAGTAGTCGGATCCTGGCGGACAGCATGACTCGAGGCCCTGTTGTGCGGCTGCCATCCGCTTGTCAGGCTGCGGAGGTCAAAGCCTGGCTGGAGAGCTCAGACGGGTTCCAGGACGTCAAGGCTGCCTTCGACAACACCAGCAGGTAAAACATGACACCTGACGTACATGAAGATAAAATAACGGTCATGGTGACTTTGTGTGAAAGAGTGTGTGATTGATGTTTACAGGTTTGCCCGGCTCCAGAAGCTGCTGGTCGGTCTGGCAGGAAGACAACTCTACATCCGCTTCCACTCCAAGACTGGCGATGCAATGGGCATGAATATGATCTCCAAGGTATTGGAATGTGTGTTTTGTGTGTGTGTGAGTGTGTGTGTGTGTGTGTGTGTGTGTGTGTGTGTGTGTGTGTGTGTGTGTGTGTGTGTGTGTGTGTTTGCATTTTAGCAAGTCCTTAAAATATCAAGGGTCTTAGTCAGAGAATATTGCTACAAATGTGACACTGCTATTTATAGATGCACCAATATGAAATGAATAGGCTACAAATATCACATCAATAAGTCAAACATTTCTGAGACTCGACATGAATCTGTTCTTTTAACTGATCCATAGTATTTAAAAGTACTCAAACTAAAACTAAATAGTTAGAACATCTATTTTATAAGACAGGAGCTAATCCATCAAAAAAAATGATTTCTGTACAGAAATGTTGCCGACGTGCAATTTATGCAGGAATTTGCCTGCAAGATTTTACCCAGTATTGGAACTTTACAGGTATCATATTGAAGTATAGCATTCTGGCGTTATGAAAACCAGAAAAGTACACGACAGATTTTCAAATAATACGTGATTATATTGTAGCGCTGCAGATAAGGATTAAGGTTCTGTATGTTCAGAACATAAGAAAGAATAGAAGAAAAATACATTTTTCACCATGATGCCATCAATCAATGCAAAGTGCAAAATCATGCCGGGCTATGCACTTGCACACCTGTCCGAACACCTTCAATCTTGTTCCAGTGTATCTCAGATATGATAATGAGTGTGTTTTCCTCCCTCAGGGCACAGAGCAGGCTCTCAGCAGGCTGCAGCAGCACTTCCCTGAACTTCAGGTCATAGCCGTCAGCGGAAACTTCTGCACTGACAAGAAACCAGCCGCCATCAACTGGATCGAAGGACGAGGGAAGTCTGCCGTCTGTGAGGCCACCATCCCAGCTAAAGTGGTCAGAGAGGTACGAGAGCAGCTTGATGTTTGTTTGTTTTTAACTTAATTTTGCCAGTACTGTCATTAAGTTTCCCTGCTGGGGCTCAATCAAGTTTTCTAATCTAATCTAAAACGTTGCAAAGGTAAATCCAGATTCCATCAAAAATGTAAGGGTTAAATTCTCTTTCCACAAGGTCCATTAGCTGCAGTGTCTTCATAGCAGTCAGCCTGTTTCATATGACTTTTCTATCATAAATCTATTTTTCCTTCCTTGTTGCTACAGGTGCTGAAGACGTCGACGGCCGCTCTGGTGGAGGTGAACATCAGTAAGAACCTGGTGGGTTCAGCCATGGCAGGAAGCATCGGAGGAAACAACGCTCACGCTGCTAATTTGGTGGCTGCTATTTACATCGCCTGTGGACAGGTATGGAAGTATTTAAAGTAGATACTTCATGCTTTTATTGTGATGTGTTTCCTGTGTTAATATGTGTGTGTGTTAATGACTGTGTGTGGTCCAGGACCCAGCTCAGTCTGTAGGGAGCAGTAACTGCATCACCCTGATGGAGGCATCTGGACCCACGGGGGAGGACCTCTACATCAGCTGCACCATGCCCTCCATCGAGCTGGGAACTGTGGGAGGGGGTACCAACCTGCCCCCGCAACAAGCCTGTCTGCAGGTACACACATACACACACACACACACACACACACACACACACACACACACACACATGCTCACATGCTTCAGGCAACTGCAGGTAGGCGTGGAATAAATCCTGAGGGATTGTAATAACACAGTTATATTGATATATGTCAAATAGTTTTAGCATTCATTCAGAGTTCACCAGTATGTTGTGTTAAAAACCGAAGCAAACTTTTGCCCAACGTGATAAATGCAAAGCCTGAACTAAAACAAAAGTAAAAGTACATTTGAGGGAAACACTCTCATGTGGCTGTGTTGCAGTCCAAAGTCCAAAAAGAAAAGAAGCACCTTAAAAGTTGTCTGCTTGTCGTCTTGTGGACAGACCTGATGAATCATGGATTCAGACTTTTTACAAATCCTCACCAGGATGTAGTTATTTCAGAATCCTGTCAGCCCCTATTGTATCACAGTAAAACCTGTTTCATAGTGATGGTGTAAGACACATTTCAGCCGCCTGTAGTGGGATTGTTAGAGACATAGAAACTGTCACTCTGAGCAGACAGACTGACAGGAGCTCCACAGCTGAAGCTGAACTTCTGTAGTTGGTGTGCATCAAAGAAATCCTGGTACTAGAACTAAGACCTGGTCAACCTCAAGTACGTAGCTGGAGGCAGCAGGAAAGTTAATCCAGACACAGTTCATGTATCCTATGTTATGCAATATTTCTCTAACTTCCTAAAGTAGTAATTTGTGTATCTATGTGTGTACAGATGCTGGGTGTGCAGGGAGCCAGTCAAGACTGTCCGGGTGATAACGCCCGGCAGCTGGCCCGGGTCGTCTGTGGCACGGTTCTGGCCGGAGAGCTCTCACTGATGGCTGCTCTGGCTGCTGGACACCTGGTCAAGAGTCACATGACACACAACAGGTGAGAACAAGGGACCTGAATTCATGGACACACTGGACAGCCTCTCTATCAAACTCTACCAATCAGAACATTTGATGATGTGGATGTACTTGCATGATTCCTGCAGGTTTTTGGGTTGCATCCACACAATGTTGGATGCATTTATTATGAGTCACTTTATGCAAACATTTCAGCTAAATACAGGTAATGTAGTTTAATAAAAGGTTTTAGTTGAGGTGACAATTTTCAGTCACACATGCAGCTCACTCTGGAAAACTTCTTTGAACACAATCTCAAGCTGAAGGAGAAAGTCTGTTCCAAATGTAAAATATCAGAACTGATCTTTACCGTCCTCAGGTCAGATCCTGACACTGAAGGAGGAGATCTTAAGCACACTGCTTCTTTCTTGTTTAATGTTTGTTTTAACAGGAACATTGTCACATTCATCTCACAGTTTACACACCGTTTAATGCATCAAATAATTAACTCTTCATAGAAACGTGTTTTCAGTTTGACTCTCATCTTTGTTATTGTGTGTGCAGATCCAAGGTGAACCTGCAGGAGACTCCGGGTAGCTGCACCACGAAAGCATCCTGAGAGCCTGAGAGCAGCTCAGCATCACAGGAGGACATATCAATCATGATGAAGACAGAACTCTGACATCTTCCAAGTGCTTTCAAAGAGTGTGTCTCCGGACCGATCTGTGTGCTGGAAATCAGCAGGATCCACACGAGCCAATCAGACTCTTGTGTGGGACTTATCTCGTTTCTTTTTCTTCTTCTTCTTCTTCTTTTTTTTTTTTTTTTTTTTTACAGAGCAGCTAAATTATTTCCACATTTAAGATGCTTTCTGCACAGTTTGGGATCATAAAACATTTCTGCTGTCCTGTTGCCAAATGAAGCTCTTTGAAAACGTTTGATGACTAAAGTGAGGATGTCTGAATGTGTGTCTCTGTAAACAACAGGGACATTAATGCTTCCTAAAACAGAGTTTTTGTTTGTTGGCTAAGCTTTCAGAAAGCAGCCTCACAGCTCTGGTCCTGGTCCAACCACAAGAAGAAAGAAACGACTCACTTTAAGAATGAGTAAATCAATATGAATAATGATGATTTGGATCCATGAGGCACTTTAAAACTCAGGCTGCAGCCTCTGTGAAAGGCTGAGTCACGTCTGTACAGAAACAGCAGGCAGGTTGAAAAGAAGGGAGAATAAAAACAGGATATTCAGGTGTCTGCATTGCTGATAGGGCTCTGCAACAAATCGTGAACCATTCATTTTGTGATTAAACTCTGAAATGATGATCAAGAGAAATTGAATCGCTCAGCCAACCTCTGCACTGTGTTTCCACACCAAAGGAAATACCTTTTTTAGCCCGTTTACTGCAGAAACATGAATGTTATATTTTCACTGTGTGCTGATGCAGACGTTCTAATTTAACCTGCATGAGCCTGCACTGCTGATGCTTCAAATATAATGTCATGTTTTTACAGATGTGGTGTGGGCAAAATGTATTCAGTCACAATAAGTCTGTTTTTTGTCAGCAGATGGAAAATATTTTGGATATATTTTGTAATAAACACAAAAGAACTTTACAATGACAGATTGTCCTGTTTTCATTGATGCTCGGAGTTTTCACAGGTTTATGTCAGTGTTTGTGGATTATTGATAACTCGGTTACATTTATAAATGGAGATGTGAGCAGTGTGCCCTCCCTTTTGCATGTTGGACTATAAACAAAAACCTCTACAATCAAATTTGCTCTTTGTATAGAGTCTGGGTGTGACTTTGACTTTCCTCTGAACATTATTTGCATTATTTAGTAAGAGAACAAATCATTAGAATTTAGAAGTAGTGAACTTGTGTGTGCAAAAAATTCCCCCCTGGCTCGTTTTTGCAGAACGACAAATAATTTATAGTCGTTTTAAAGGTGGATCCCCCACAATTCCACACAGTAAGATATGTAAGGAAGTATGAGTGAGCAATAGATCATGTGAAAAGCATTACAATGTAATTTATCTTTAGATTTATACAGAATTGCTATGACTTTGAAATGCTTCCAAAGTTTCAAAAGCTAAATTCTGTATCTTCACCGTGACGATATACTTGCAGTTACTGTCAAGAGAAGATTGAAGGAAATGTCTGACACCTGAACAGTATATTGAAAGCCCACCCTTTATGCATAAACATTGTCATTCATGTAAAACAACTTCTTAATGCCCTATAGATATGTTGTTATTCGAAGTTTATGAAGGGGAAACTCTGAAGTTAATGTCCTGGTAGCTGTAGAAGAAAGTCATGCAGACCCTAGCTCTTCATGAGACAGTATTCACTCAGCATATGATGCCATCCCTCGTCATACCATTGAACACAGGGACACGATGTGATAAATGAGTGATAGTTATCGACAGGTGTAGAAACTCGTGTGTGTTGGTGAAAGTGTCTCGTCTAACAAGATTATCCAGCTTTAACTTTCTCCTCCTCTCATCGTCTCACAGGGTCTCAGTCAGAAATCCTCCACTGATCTGTCACAGCTCAGCCTCACCAGAGCAGCTGTCGGCCAATCAGACGCCAGCCCAACTCATCTCACCAGCTGTGAGGCATCTGATTGGCTGAGGGCTGCAGGACCTCTGCACCGTCATGAATAATGTGAGCTGCTTTATAGTGAGGATGTTAACTTACAGAGCGGTGAAGAGCTGAAACACACACACACACACACACACACACACACACACACGCACACACACACACACACACACACACACACACACACACACACACACACACACACACACACACACACACACCTGTTTGAATGAGTTCATGAGACATCAGCATGGACACACAGTGTGTACACAGTGTGTACTGTGTGTGAAACTGTGATTACAGATGTAAAAAATGTAAAGCAGTGAAAAGCAGAACCATCAAAACACATAAATTAAGACCTTCTATCAGCATTATTTCTCTAATTCACCTCTGAAACCCCAGAATAGTGAAGATTTGTATTTTCCTTTTAAATATGTCTGCAACACGCCTCTGATACTGAAAGATTTTTTTCATACATACATAATCAAAACCCTATAACTTAAAAGCCTTAAGGATTCAGTGTTATAAATCTATATGGTTACCACATATGTTTTACTGTTATCTACAAAAGGCAAGCACCAGTTTATAATGAATTAATGAATTACTTGTTTAAATAGATACAGTGTTCATATGCAATACAGAATTTCATTATTGTTGTTTATTTGTTATTTTGATTTTTGTGGAGTATCTAGGAGGACAGTTGTTTAGTTGCCTCATTTCTTAAATTCCTATATCTATTGTTATGGACCAAAACAGAAACACACATTCCACATGTGCAAAACTAATGTGCAATCAATTTGATTCTGGTGATTCAACTTTAAGAACTTATTGTTCTATAACGAGATCTATTCTAAAATTGCTGCTGTTCATTCCTCTGAAATACTGAAGCACTCATTCTTAAATAGCCTCCATGAGAATATATCTGATTGTTTGTCAATAAAATCAGATTCAGATTTGAGATCATTCCCAGGTTGTTGTTTTTTCCATATACAAGGAGTTTGTTTTGTTTTTGGTGCAATAAACGATGAACAGAAAATTAGAATACAGATGCAAGGCTTATGAACAGCAGTACTCCTACTGTCAGGGGTCAGGGTTCTCAACCCTACTATTATCTTTGGGGTCAATGTGACCCCATTCAATGTTTAACGTCTCTCAATGTGCTGTACACATGTTGTACACATCAGTGTTCTTTGGGGTCAATTTGACTCCAGGCTGTTTTAGCTGTTTACTGTAAATGAGGTCAAATAACAGTTAAACAATATTACAATACAACAAGTGTGCACATGAGCAATGAGAAAATGTAAAGTTAAGGAACAGAATGATCTTTATTGCAAATATATGTTGAATGGTAAAGAATTAAAGACAGCGATAGGTTTTTAAAAAATACTTAGAAAACAGTTCAAACTGTAAACATGAGCTCTCTCCTCAGGAAACATTGACACATTTTTGCTTCATTTATTGTTATGCACCAAAATATGAAGACAAATTCTGTTGATGCACAAATCTGTCAAACAATGAACGGGATTCTGATGACTCAGAATAGCACAAAGCAAGTGTCATTTAAAAAGTAGCTGTCATGAGTAAATGCCTGATTGTTTTGAGAGAGTTCTGAATGTATCATAACCCTTTTATTGTGTTGGTATGTCCGGTTCAGGCAGAAGGTAAGGACCCAATCACAGATGGTAACAAGCAGCTTGGTGAAATCCATGGTGCATTTCAATGCTGACAGGCAGAGATAAGATGTGACAGGTCCAGGATTAAGGTGCCAAAAAGAAGTTAAAAAAAGGCACAACATGTCCCCCTGACATGGGGACCGGTGAGAGTATGGGGGTGGTGATGCAATGAAACAGCAGGGTTGATTGTTGGAACAGGGAACAGAGGATGAAGGACAGGAAGTGGAGTCTGAGGACATCTGGTGGAGAAAAGGACAACAGCAGAATAGCTGGACAGACGAAAAGGACACGTCTGAAAAAAAAAAACACCTTCCAGCTGTGTTATGCCTCTAAAGTACATACAAGTCATCTTTGGTTATTATAAATGTATCATAAAATAATGGACAATTCACAGATACTTCAACAAATGTGAATAAGGCCCGTCCACTCTTTCATGGTCGTCTCTGATCGTTTTTATAAATGAAATTGGAGGGATTTAAATATCACCAGGGTGATGAAAAATTGAGCAACCGGACAATGAATTCAGCTCCATAAAAAATGAAACTGTAATGTCTAGTTAAAATGCTTACATATTACTCTACATGGTAACACTTTATAATAACCATCATCTATAAAGTTAATTAACTTTAGTAAATAGTTATTTTACTGTTAATGATGAATGAAATGATAGTTCATGATGTTTGCTAATTATTTGAAATGTTATAATTTATGCTATGTTAACAGTTTATTGATGTACACATTATTACATTTTATAATCTATATAAAGTGTTTGTTAATAATTACTGAATACAGAATTTAATTTCAAAGTGGTTTTACACACTTAAACCAGCGCTCACATTTGACATGCATAAAGAAGCCTGACTCTACTCTGCTCTACTCTCTTTTCAAATTGTACTTTTCCAACCTGTCTTATAATGATGATTATTTTTTACTTTATTTTAAATGAAATTGCTTTTTTGTGCTTAAAAAAATATATACTGGTATTTCATTTATTGTTTATTACTTGTATTCTGGTTTTACATTTTTTTTATTTCTCTCTCGTGGGATTCATAAAGTATAAATCATTATTATTAACTATTTGTATTCTGGCAAAAACTTTTGCAAGCCATTTTTATATGCCAACGTTTTTTTGAGTAACCCTAAAGAAAATGTTACATTTGTGAATTTAGCTGTAACACCCCATAAAGTGAAACTCTTTGAGATATTCCTCACCTCTCCACTAGGTGGCAGTGTGACTCATGAACATGATGTTGCGGCTGAACGAGCGGACACAGAGGAAGAGAAGACAGGACGCCGGTGTGGATGAACTTTTGAGGAAGATAAACACGCAGACAGCCGACCATGATGTCTTTTAATAAAACTCGTTCTGTATTTCCACACATCTGTCACCTCGTAAACTCAAACATGGCGACGGCGCAGAGAACCAGGAGCCTTTATCACCAGGTGACGTTATCAAGCTACGTCTGCATGTAGATGTTACATAGCTAACCTCTGCTAGCTGTAGCACTAAATGCTAGTTATCAGACTGTTACACGGTTCATCATTAACACTGACATTATAACTGTGTGTTATTGAACATTTCAGCTCAGGAGTCTGTCACACCTCACTGGACTTCCTCCTCTCACTAAACACACTCTGCATCCCATCTGTCAACCTGCGCACAAAGTAAGTTCTGCCAAACTCCATTGAGAAATGGGACACTTTTTTCTTTTTCTTTCTTGACAACAACAAAAATGCTTCAGGGACTTTTTTTAGTCCTTTACACACATTGTTAGGGGGTTCGGCTTAATTCTGCCACATATAATGTATAAAGTCAATATAAAGTCAAAATGAGTGAAAAATAGAGCTGTCACATGCTGATCCAAATGATGACGTTTCATGACGTCATTGAGCGGAGAATGAAGCATGAGCTGCTAAATGAATGAAACATGTTAGTTATAGCAGGTTAAACGTTTCAGGTCACCTGCCATCATGCCAGGTCAGGGTTGTCATTATATCAGATTAGATACTAGTGAAAATCAAACAGTATTGATACCTGTTTCAATACCTCGCTAACTAACATAGACATCCCAGGCTGTCGAAAAGGTGATTTCTTGTTTTCAATGATCAAAAATGGCAGGAAAACACCAGCACACTGTCTAAATGTTTGTCAATGACTTTGTACAATTTAGAGCAGGAGTTTGTCTGCAATTTCTGATAGTTTTATTCTTCTGCTACACATCTGTCTTGTGAAATAGATGTAGTGTTTTGAAAAGCTTCAGTACTTTTTGTTACTATAAATCATTTAAATAATACAGACGGTATCGTTTTAAATCGTGTGGTATCGAAAGAGTATCATAGTTTTGATAACCTTAGGCCACATGTATGTGTTTCTGTAAATTATTATATTTAAAGCATGTTTAAATGAATAAAAACATACATATTTACCACAGACGTTAAACTGTTATTATTAGTATTTATACTAAACTTACCACTGTCTTAGTTATACCATTTTTATTAGTGATGTAATAATACAATCCACTTAGGACAATGTATTTGTCATGATGCAGGGTTCACAATTCATGGATTTTATCATGATTTTGAATGGTCTTCCAATTTTAACAAGAAATTAGGCTGAGGGTAATGTTTTTGAGTTCTCTGACAAACTTGTTTTCTGTGTAACTATAAGTCATACTTTTTGATTTGAAGTTAATAATCAAACAATACATATTTTTGTGCCTCCAATAAATGCTGCTGCTTCAGCTACTGATGTCAAACAAGAGAGAGAGAGAGAGAGAGTGCCCTCTGCTGGTTAAAAAAAAACAAATATTGCAAAATGTATTTTTGTCAAATCCATTTAAATTGTTTCCATTGATTTTAATGTATTGTGAGGTGTTTTTAAGCCCTGTTTTCACCAAGCGGTCAGGTTTTTGTTTAGAATTTAGACACCAGCTGATGCACTTCTGATGATCAGCAGCCAGTCCCTGTTGTTTAATCTCTGACCTCTGTGTTTCTGTGTCAGTGCTTACAGAGCAGAGTCCATGCTGTTAGCTGTAGGAAGAACATCCACCTGACAGCACCGAGGCTGGATAAACCTTCACCTGGGCAGATAAGGTAGCACACAGTTGTTGTTTTTTTACCCAGCTTTGCCGTCACTAGCGCTGAATGGTTTAACTCAAACATGACTTTGTGTGTCTGTCTGTCAGGGAGCTGTCAGAAGCAGAGTACGAGAAGCTGGCAGATGAGACGTTGGACGCTCTGGCTGATTATTTTGAGGACTTGATGGATCAATCTTTCACTGGAGAAGACTGCGACGTCATCTTCTCTGTAAGTCAGTCTGTTCTCCATAAAGGTTTCTGACTGTAATGTTCATATTTTTTATGTTATATCAACAGTGAGAGGAAGCCAACAGGTTTTAAGGTCTGGGTCGAGAGACGAGCTAATGATCAAAGTTCCACAAGTAAACAGTGTTTCCCCTACCACCCGCCCCCCCAACGGACCTGCAAACCTAGGGGAAACACTTAAATCTTTAGTGCTGCACACATCTGGAGAACCTCAGAACACACATTAAAACTCAACACGATTGTTACCATGGGTCATTCATCACAAACTACTCTTGTGATGAATATAAATGTTTTAACTGTAGTTTAGCTTCTCTACTTTTTTTTACATTTTCCTGTTTTTTTAAATAATTATTTTAATTATTGCTCACTTCGTTTTTGTCCTCTCCTCTATTTGTTTGAAATCTACTCTCAACACACGTGAGACAGCTTTGCCTCAGTGATGAAAGATGAATGAATGGTTCTTTTACACCTTAAATATGGGCAGTATATTGATCATATATTATACTGCATATGTTTCTTGTTATTTTAAGAGCTATCATTGAACCTGTTATATTAAAACCTTTTTATAGTGTAAGAAGTAGATTCATTGAGCTCTTTCACTTTCAAACTATTTCAATAATATTCTAAACTTTTAGGTATTAGAGGAACGTTTGTCTGGGTTGTTCTCGTCTGCTCTGTTGTGATTTGTTGTAGATCCTGCAGCAGAGGCTTTGCAGCCCGTTGCTCCTCTGTGCTCATCATTTGTTTTCCGAGCCGACATGTTGTTCAGCGGCTGTAACACCCTTATTGATTTCTTTAACAGCAGGACTAACACACTCAGAAGTATTTCTACAGCCATCATGTGGCTATCCCTAGAATATATGGCACAGCAGTACTGTCTGTTTAGTGCTAAACGCTGAGACCAATCAAAAAGGAATTACAGAGACAGATGGGAAATGAATGACCATTATATGGATTTTGCACTGAGATGACTAAAACGGTTCTCAGAAGGCTGATTTCAGGAAATTTATGACATGCGGCCAGCGTTCAATATTACTGCAGTGTTACCAGAGTGTAATGTTATTGTCAGCAAAGTCAGCAATTTAGTAATATCGTATACTCTGAATGTCCCCAGCATTAAGCAGCACTGTATGCTTCAGTTTGGAGGGGTAGAGTTTGGAGGGTAACCAAGTCGTGTCATACTTAGTTAGAAGAAAAGGATTGGGTTTACTAGGAAAATCAAATGTTGTGATTAGGCCTGCACAATCTGAGAGAAAAAGTGTGATGTGTAATTGCATTGCTTAGTATAGCTTTAGCTTATCTAAATCTGACTACATGGGCTCCATCCTATAGTGAAAATGTACACGTGCAGAGTGAGAGCATTACTTCTTTAAGTCAAATCATTTTCATTGAGCCTCATATTGCGGGTTAGGTTGCCATTGTATTTATTTTTTGTGCACCTTTAGTTCTGATATGATTTTTCCTTTCTGATGATGATTTCTAAACCTGAAGTTGTGATTCAGCCAGCACTGAGTACTATTCTGACAGGAAGATCTCTTATGAACTCGATAGGTAAATGTGACCAGCGAGTTTCTGACAATATGCTGTAGAGACAGACGTTTTCTAACAGGGATCTGTACGGTCATGATGCTGGTTTCTTTCACAGTAAACAAAAACTTGAGTTTGCAGTCAATTCTAATATTTACTGATAATTCAGAGAACTGTAGAGGAACATCGGGCTTCATGATCAGACTAAGTTTAAGTTTATCACATCATCTCTTCAGTCTGTAATGACTGCTCGCTTTCTGCTGCTCGGCAATATGATCACAGGTCTCTTTGTCTGATGTTAGATCTGATTCTGCATCATGGTTTGTTTTCATCAGTGATTTTTTTTAAAAGGATAATTAAAGTGAATGAGGCTCCGCTATTCAATAGGAGCACCGTTTGTTCATGAACGGCTGTGAGCTTACCTCTACTTTTAGTACTGACCAATCAGGTTTGAGTACTAAAAAAAGATACTTTTTTTTATACATAAACCTGACGTTAGCATTTGGCTCAAATAAAAACTTTTGTTCAGGATCTTAATGATTTATAGCTTTATTTAAATGAACCATTAATGACATATGAGTGTTATGAAGTGTTGTTTAGATGCTGATTCTATTTTTGAGTGTTGTCTGCCACAGATTGACGTATGACCAGAGGCGTGTGTGTGCGCGTGCGTGTGTGCGTGCGCGTGCGTGTGTGTGTGTGTGTGTCTCTGTGTGTGTGTGTGTGTGTGTGTGTGTGTGTGTGTGTGTGTGTGTGTGTGTGTGTGTGTGTGTGTGTGTGTGTGTGTGTGTGTGTGTGTGTGTGTGTGTGTGTGTGTGTGTGTGTGTGTGTGTGTGTGTGTGTGTGTGTGTGTGTGTGTGTGTGTGTGTGTGTGTGTGTGTGTGTGTCAGCCTGTCCTTATTGATGTGTCACACTGAGGTCTGATAG
Organism: Labrus bergylta; assembly: GCF_963930695.1. Classification (NCBI taxonomy): domain Eukaryota; kingdom Metazoa; phylum Chordata; class Actinopteri; order Labriformes; family Labridae; genus Labrus; species Labrus bergylta. The sequence continues at coordinate 6,912,302 of NC_089196.1, read as the reverse complement.
CAACAGCTGCTGAAGCCGTCTGCTTGACTGATCACCTGATGAATAATATCAGAGAGAGATTGTGCTGCACACATGTTTCGTTGTAAGTATGTGTCTGCATGGGAGGGGGTCAAAAGGTGACTTCCTGTCCCCCTCTGTGTGGGTGTGTGGGTGTGTCTGTGTGTTAAGGTTGTCAAAATTTCCAAAACTTCTTCATATCATGTCTGTATGCAACGATACCTTGCGATACAACAAATATACGGTAAAGCAATGCTGTTTTTTTTTTAACCAGCAGAGTGCGCTATCTGCTTTACACTTCTCGATGTCTCTCTTGTTCTCTTGTTGTACTGCTGAAACAATACTACTTAACAGTGTCCCTTTTTTAAAATATTAATTGTTATTTAACTAACTAAAACCTCAAAATTAAATTATATTTATTTTATTTATGAAGAAATTAAGAAAAAAATATATTATTCATTTTTATTGTCAGAGATTTGGAATAAAGAAAATCATGTTTAATCACAAATTTACTTCAAGCTAATGTCTTGAGATGTTTCTAGAAAAAACAGTAAAATAGAGGAATGAATGCATAAACATTGCAAATAAACTCCTGCCCACTGTCTAAACTTTGGCAATGTTTAAACACTGTAGTGTTTGCAATTTTGACTGTGCAGGAGTTTACTTGCAATTTTTGGTAATTAAAGATGAGAGACGATCCAATATTTGGTGCCTAGGACTTCTATTTTTTTTTTGCTGTGGTATCGAACAGGTATTGATATTGTTTGATTTTTACTAGAATCATATCGAAGTTTAAAAAACTGGCATTGTGTTTATCGGACTCCACAGATCCATGTCGTTGTCTCAGGACAGACTCTGTGTCCCCCTCTCCCCTCCTGTAACATCTTCTTCCTCCCTGTCAGTGCTCCGTGACAAGGTGATTAATAGAGCTGTGTGTGTGTGTGTGTGTGTGTGTGTGTGTGTGTGTGTGTGTGTGTGTGTGTGTGTGTGTGTGTGTGTGTGTGTGTGTGTGTGTGTGTGTGTGTGTGTGTGTGTGTGTGTGTGTGTGTGTGTGTGTGTGTGTGTGTGTGTGTGTGTGTGTGTGTGTGTGTGTGTGTGTGTGTGTGTGTGTGTGTGTGTGTGTGTGTGTGTGTGTGTGTGTGTGTGTGTGTGAGAGAATCATTGTGGTTGGACAGCGGCTGTCTCTGCTCGCTCTGACTGATTGGCCAGTGTTCCGATCTTGGCAGCTGACCCCTTTTTCGACCGTCTGCAGTGACATATGGGGCCATAAACAACACACACACACAGACAGACAGACAGCAGTGACTCGGCTGGCTAAATAAAATCCAGTCATAGTCCTTCTTACCGCAGAGTGTCAGAGAGTAAATCTTTATGCAATAATCCAGAAACACTCCTTCACTCTTCACCTCCTCTTGCTGTTTGTTGTTTTCAAATCTAAAGGGCAACACTCTGTCTTCAGGACGGATGTATGATCCCTGTTACAGAGTAGCTCCAATGAGTTAGCATGCCTACAGCAAAGTTTATCACCTCCTTAAATCATAAATGAGTGAGTCTTTAATGTCTGTCTTTGTGTAGATAAACACAACCTGCTATATCAAGATAAGACACATGTATAAAAAGTTACATGAGTATGAAAGTAATGTGATTATCAACAGTAGTATTGACGGTTCAAACGCACACCCAGGCTCTGTCAATGTAAGCTCCAGGTAGTGACCTCACCGATATTACAACACAACAAATCGTAAAGTTTTGGTATTTCAGTGTGTATGGTGACTTTGTTTTAAACATTTCTTCTACCTTTCTGGACTAAGAACATCAGAGCTTTTTTCCTTGAAGGGTCCGAGCCGTCTGTGTTTTCTCAGGAGACTCGGGTCTTTTAATGTCTGCAGACCCATGCTGCAGATGTTCTACCCGTCCATTGTAGCCAGTGTGATCGTGTACGCTGTAGTGTGCTGGGGCAGCAGGCGGAAGGCTGTCTCGTCTGTTCTAATATAATGTTCATACACACAAACAGAAGCCATGTGTTCAGATGGGCCTCAGCTGGTCGGCTCAGACCTCAGACAGGAGCTTGACACGCCGTCTGGCGTGATTCCTCCCTGATCTGTCTGAGCACACACACAAACTGCACACGCAAACCACACGCTTCCTGAGTGAAGGTGTGAGGTCATGTGTGGGTCAGGAGGAGGAGGGCGGGGATATGTTGTGTGATACATTTGAAGTTTGTATTTTTTACCATTAAGGTCTGTTATTGAAATGGTTTGTTAAATACGTGTGTGTTTGTGTGTGTGTGTTGTGTACAGAGCGGTGTGTTGACGGTGAAGCTCGGCGGGGACCGCGGCACCTACGTCATCAACAAACAGACTCCAAACAAACAGATCTGGCTCTCATCGCCCACCAGGTAACCCCTTTTTTCCACATACTCCCTGCGCGCCACGGTCTGTCAGCGCCGCACACTATTCCGCCGTTCGCTGCCACTCTAGTCAATAATTGTGTTTCCACAGCGGGCACCTCGGCCCGTCTCCGGATCGTGCCACCAGCGCGTCAACTCTCTGCTCCTTTTCAAATACCTTGCGAGTCTATTTTCGACGAGTATGCTGCAGGCACACGTCAAGCTAGACAGTATAGAACGACCCGGACAGAAAGTCAGACAAGGAAACGCACAGAGTGTCTGGTCAATTTCACAATACAGACTCGCGGTCGTACTTTCCATCACATTATCAACATAATGTCAAAACAGGCACCAAACGAACAACAGAGCTACCTCAGAAACATGTTGCTTTGAACAACATTCAGTTTATGTTTCCTTGGAAGAGGTTTAGAAAAAACATCCTGAGAAAATAAGTTGAACTTCACGACTGATCCTGTTTAAATCAGTGGGAAAAAAAAAGAAATCACGACAGCTTTTCTTCTTTTTGCAGCAGAAAGCCCAACACTCCGGTCTTTATCGTGCTACGTTTGTTGATTACACTCTGCGATAACACGAGACAGAAGCAATCTTACTGCCGGAGATTACATTTTTGGCGTGATCCTGTTTGATCTAAAACATAAACCCTCAGATGACTTGCTTAACCTTTAGATGGTGCAGATTTTTTATAAGCATTTCAATACCCTCCATGGAATGACATCACAATAAACCAGATATGAATAAAGACAGTGATGGACCATTTCTATAACAGAGACCAGAGAGTTAGGGCGCACTCAAACTGACCTCCAAACTCCGGTCTGTTTAACTGGTGTGAGTGCTCCGTTATGTACTCTTCCTTGGCCCGGTTGGGCTTCGGCACATTATGGTTGCCCATGCACAAAAACAAGCACGGTTATGTAATGTGGACGTGATGTGTAGCCTAATCGATGATAGTGGTCCTAACAGTCATTTCAAACAAAGGCATCAAAGGCTGGTGGAGTGCTTACTTGATATTTGGCTGGACACGAATATTCAGTCAGCTGTTTAAAACCCACAAGAGCTCATAAGTCTTTGTTGAAAATCCATGACTATCTAGAATTACAACGTGACGGCGTACTGTCGCTCGCTTTCTGGAGCAATGTGAGTGAAGGCCAGCAGGGGGCAGGAGAGGGAGGACAATCATGCTTCTTCACAGTACAGGGAATTGGGCCTAGTGTGAGTGCGGCCTGTGTGGAAAACTTTTGGTCTTCTCAGTGAGTTTCATTAAGTTTGTAACATAACTCTCAACAGGTTTAGTGCTTAGAAATATAATTTTATTTGAAAACAAATCCAGAATAAGAATTTAAAATGACAACTTTTCCTCTCTTCTTTTCGTCAATCAAAATGTGCAATACTCTTCAAATTGTTCTTGCTCCTAATGTCTTAATATACTTCACATTTTTTTTATACATATAGTGTTGTATGAGAGCTACTGGAACATTCACTTTTCTCCTTGTGATTATTAATAATTTCCGGTTCTGATTTTTCTCTTTCAGTGGACCGAAGCGTTACGGTTGGACGGGTGAGCGTTGGGTTTACGCACACGACGGCGTCAGCCTCCATCAGCTGCTCTCTGCAGAGTTTTCACTCATCTATGAAAGAAACATGGACCTCTCTGAGCTGCTGTACTCCTGAGAAAAGACACCTGATGAGACACACACACTCCTACAGAATCACCTGTGTGACACCTGAGACCACCGTTAGACCACAATTAGATCACACGGGAGCCAAACACATATATGACCTATATAACATCACTTTTAGACAGCCGGTGAATATAATGACAGTGATCTGTGTGAGCTGTTCTGTCATCTTTATTGTTCTCTGATTAAGTGTTTGACCTTTTGATTTTAAGGTAATTATGACACATTCTCATGAACTATAAAATAAATAAACTCAGTCTCCATAGCAACCCTTCAGCTTCCGTCCCCATCCACACAATCATCATGAGACTTTTTACACACCTCCTTGTTCCAATGTTTGTCACAACCGGGGGAGTTTTAGCAGACTTCAGTTTGACTTTTGGACGAGTGCCTTATTTACTAATGGGTTTTTCTTAATACATATGAAATATATAATATGCAACATTCTCAATTTTAATATATCAAAAATCTATATATATATATCCTATGTTGGTAATCCCAAACTGGCGGCATGCGGGCCACTTCAGTCCCCCCCAAAGCTTCCCATCCGACCCCCAGAATATAAATTATTGTGGGTGATTAAGCAATAAACATAAAAATCAAATCACATGGCGGATATACTTTCATTATGTTAATGCTAGAAATTACATTTCCCCTCTCACATCAACTTCTGAACATCAGGTTGTCAGCTGTCAGGCTTACGTGAAAGCATATTTTAAAGTCCGGCCACCATGTGTCCGTCAAGAAAGAAGCTGGTCCTTGTACTAGTTTAGTTGATGACTCCTGCCCTATGTACAGTTTATATAGTGTGGAGTAATGACTTCCTATAAAGACAGTGAAGTCAAACTCCCTGTAGGTTGTTGTTCTCAGCTCTGTGTTCACACTGACTGGACGTTCCCTGAAGCATAATGATGGAGCGTTGTCACGAGAGTACAAACTGCAGGAGAACCAACAGACTGTCCAAACTGAAGAGGGGGGGGTCGGGGCTGGGGAGAGGGAGAGGGATGAGGGATGAGGGAGGTGTGTCCAAAGAGAGCGTTTGTTTTGGTCTGTAAATCTGCTCTGAAAGTGGCATAGTAAGCCTTTAATGCACATGTTTTCACACCAAAGATTTCACAAGAAGTGTAAATAAATAGAAAATCTGTTTTTTGTTAAAATATTTATTTCATAGTTTTAAATGTAGTGTCGACATATTCTCTCATTACTCTCAGATATCTGATCAGTCTGTAAAACGAACACAGCACTTAGCACACAGCTAACGACCTAATGCTAAATGTATGAAGGTTACTGGAGCACAACATTGTTCACGTTTGTCACTGATGCATTCAAGATAAAACGGTCATTACAGCATGTTACTGTCACTGTAACTATCCAAACAGTTCTAGTCATTTCTTTTTAATGAGGTCATTTGATTTTCAGAACATTTTGAACAGATGAGTCTAAAAGAAGGATTCATGAAACCTGCAGCATTTATAAAATAAACTGTATCACTGCAGAAATGGGAAATAACTACTTAGATTTATTTGGTTTAGTACATTTATGTCATCAATCATTTCTGTTATTATATGTGGTGTTAAGAATATTATATTTGTATATGTTTGAATAAAAAGCTTTTTTAGAGGCAGGTCAGCGGATGGAGTCAGAAATTGGGAAGATAGAGAGAGAGTCGGTGGGGGGGATTACATAGAGGAAAGGAGTCACAGGTCAGATTCAAACCCGGGACGCCCACTTGGAGGCCCACAGCCTCTGTACTTGAGGTGTACCGGCATCCCAAGAATATAATATTTAGACTTTGAAATTGAACAGTTAATGTTATAATGTTAATGAAGAATCACCACAGACACAGCAAAGTTAGGACAGATTTAAAGATTCATTTTTGGGCTTTTAATTGAGAGATAGGACAGTGGATAGAGTCAGAAACCAGGGTGAGAGAGTGGGGAATGACATGTGGGAAAGGACTTGAACCCGAGCCACCCGCTTGAGACTACAGACTGCATACATGGGGTGCACACACTAACCACTGCGCCACCAGCGCCCCAGGACAGATTTAAGAACTTTTCCACTAACTAATGTACTGAATTGTTTCTTGAACAATAATCCTTAAAGTTGACAGGTTCTGCTACATCAAAGAGCTTTAACAGACCATGGACTAACAGAAAATACAAATAAATATATATATGTATAACAAATATAAATGATAAGCTCTACAGCATGTGTTAAAGCTTTTTGCTTTATCTCACTTCTCACTTACGAAGGCTGCTTAAAGACCATAAAAAAAGCAAAAAAAAAAAACTTTACGACCATAATAATGAAAATAATGATTCACTTTAAAAGAAGGACTTTCTCTGAATACTTTTTTTTCTTCACTCTTATTTGTCTTTGAAATCCTGTATCTTTATTTGTCATTTTTCTTTTTCATTTTTTCTTCCTTATATTTCTCTGTATTTTGTTTTGTGAAGCACTTTGTGATAAAATGCTATATAAGTAAAGTTTATGATTGTTATTATATTCATTTCACAGTGTGGTAAGAGTAATCTTATTACTTCCACCCCTGAAATAGCCATAATAACATTTTAGTATTTCATAAGGCTTTAAAGACCGAGTTGCTCAGTTAATGCTCATTGTCATGTTGGCCTCTCATATCTCTGATGCTTTCATAACACACACACACACACACACACACACACACACACACACACACACACACACACACACACACACACACACACACACACACACACACACACAGGCTCCTCCTGCTCTCTGTCTGCAGCACACACTCATTTCTCCTCTCTCCTGCTTGTATCTTGACCACGCAGTAACCTCCGGTGCTGAAAAATTAAAGTCAATGCAAAAGTTCAAAATCCTGCAATTCTTATTAATGTACAACATGTGATATAGCCCATACATGCTATTTAACATAAGATATGTGATGACACATTTTTCTTATGTTTATGTGCACATCTATAACAACAGGCAATACCTGCAAATGTACATTTTTTATTTACAGAAACAAAAAACACAAAAAAAAATACAATCATACACAACTACGTCCAGGTTTATCAGGTGCCAGTTTGAATACATATGGCTGATTTTTAAAAGCATCATGAGAAGCTGTAAAGTGTATATGTGTAGGAAGAGAGTTTCAAAGTATCAGAGCCACAAATTCAAAAACACATACATATGACTGAAGACATCTCAGTCTCAAATTACACTTTTAAACACACAATCACTCAATCAATCAGAAGTTATTTGAACAGCACTTTTCCTACACATTTAAGACAACACAAACTTAACACACACACACACACACACACACACACACACACACACACACACACACACACACACACACACACACACACTGTCCATCACAGTTCAGCCTCTGGTCACACGTCAATCTAAAAAACACTGTCAACAGTAAATAAAGAGACAGTTTAAAAGAATTCAAAAATCTTAACTTGTTATAAACCTGCATAGAACCCAAGAGATGAAAAACAGATACATACATTATTATATTGATAGATTTAATAACACTCAATTTAATAAGATATAGATGGACTTAGTTTGATTCAAAAATATGAACTGAAGAGGCTCGTTGGTCTGCACATGAAGCATTATAACAATTAAAAAAACATCTTATCTCTTCTAATTCTTAGTCACAAATATCTGATTCACAATCACCTGAAAAGATTTTTTAAGACATTGAAAACCCAATCTAAAAAGGCTGGGACACAGTCGTGTTTACTGCTCTGTAACATCAGCTCTTCTTTTAACAACTCTGTAAACGTTTGTGAACTGAGGATAAACTGTAGACGATGAAATCCACACATTCTTTGCAATTTTACATTGAGGAACATTTTTTCTTCAATTGTTGCACTATTTTTCAGCACAGCCTTTCACGGAGCGTCAAAACCTACACCACCTTTACTTCAGATAGACTCTCAGAGGCACTTTTACCCAATCATGTCACTAACCTGTTGACAGTCAACAGATTAACTGTGCGATGTTCCCCTAGGTGTTAATCTTAAATCATTTCACAACTTCTTTTGCTGCTGCTGTCGCAACTTTTTTGAATGGTATTTTGAACGTTTATGTTAACCATCTCTTTCTGTTTTTTATTGACATTTTACACAATATCCCAACTTTTAAAAGAAAAAAATTGTAAGATTTCACACAAGAAACATCTGTATCACAGCTGATTAAATGTAGTGTGTATTGCAATTTCAGATTTAAGTGTCCAACAATATACTTATTATAAAATAAGAACAGGTAGTAGCAAAAACAAACTGTTCACATGTTCATACGTGTGCATGAATGTTGCTCCTGTATTGTTGACTTCTTCTTTGTCCTGTTCATGCTTTAGATCATTACTGTCTGATATCTCAAATGTTCTTTACGTTAAGGAGAAGGTTTACTGATCGTAATGGACTTCTTATTTATTTTTTACACAGAATGTATTTTAAAATGTCCGATGATGAATTCAATGTCTCAGTTTTGACCATCCAGCTGATCAGCCGATCCTCTGGACACGGTCCTGATCCTGGATCAGACCGGCCTGACACAGTCTGACTGCAGGATCAGTGAGAGCTCAGGCTGCTGGAACCAAACACACACACACAAACACACACACACACACACACACACACACACACACACACACACACACACACACACACACACACACACACACACATACACACACACACACACATGCACACACACACACACTGGAGGTTAACAGAAAATCATTTTTATTTTTACCTCCAAAGATAAAATGAGATAATCCTTTAATGATCCCAGAAGGGAAATTCAGCAAAAAAAAGACAAAAATAGCAAACATGTAAATACGTATGAAATGTCTATAAGAAATAAAATGCACTCCTCAGAAAAACTTGAAAGAACACTAGATCGTCACAGTATCAAGTCAAGACCTTTTCACTTCAAAGATATCAATCTGTTCATTAAGGAAGCACAGGTGAGTATAAATCCATTTCAGCTGTTTTGGTGCAAATTAAAGTGACAACAGGAACATATTTATGGAAATGTATGACACTGAAATGCAAAGAAAACCACCAAGCAGCCTATTGCAACAACGCCCAATTAGTGGATTAAGGATTTCTGGGGGGTGCGATAAACGGATACCTGGGCTGACCCATCAGATTCAAAATGGGACCCAGACCGCCTCCTGGATCCGCCCCTGCTGCCCAGCTGAAATCACCTGAGCCCATCCAGCTCATCGCGCTCACATCTACACATTCAAAGGTGATTATAATGTAACATTATCAAGCCAGATGTTTCCAAACACCCCAACCTGAGCACATGTGCGTGTTTATCCGACCCTTACTGCCCGAGAATTGAAGACTGTGAACAGATTATCGAGTGCAACAGAAGGAGCCTCTTTTCCCGGCTGGCATAGATGTTCCCTGTCTTAATCTCGAGTGACCAGCTTCTTGATCTAATGACCACAAGTCTCGCTCACTCTAATGTGTGATCTGCATCACAGTTTGTTATTGAATGTTTTTAAAGGATAATTTAGGTGAATGATGCTCCACTTAAATATAGGCCGAGCCTACATATAAGTGGGAAAGTCAAATAATTAATTTGCCGTTAAAAATAATGAACATGTTAAGGTTTCAAGATGAATCACATGCGTTAATACCTCTGATTAAAAACACAAAACTTGAGCATTAGATTTCATGAAACCAAAGATAGTTTTGCAATAAGGATAATGGCAGCATATCTCTCTTTTTAAAGTGATTTGACAGGTAGGTCTACTTTAAATCCCTGCTTGCCCCGACATGTGCAAAGGTCGGCACTTACTTCCTTACAGCTTTGACAGCAGCTGATCTCAGACCAGGAACATCAGTTCTTCATGAAATTGTTTCTTAACCGTATTTCATGAAAAGGAGAACTCTGTGATGGTTGTGCAGATTTGCACAAGTTGAAACATTTCTAAACTTTTTGCACCTTTGGCTCAGTTTGAGTTAAACATGAAAAATCACCAAGGTTGATACAGCTGCATCTTTGCATGAATTGGGTTTTCATTCGTATTTTCAAATACTTGAATAGTCTTTTTACATTTTTTATTGTTGTTTTAATACAACTTTTATCTCATCCTTAAAATATATATTTTTAAATTATTTCTCAGTGCCTGGTTGTAATGTGATACTACCGCCAGACGGTGGCAGTAGTACATTTGAAAGCTGTTTGCTAACCACCATTTAATAATAAAAGAAGAAATCAGTAGTTTCAGGTGACACAACTGTGTATGAATGGATTAGTTAATACTGATGGACACTTTACATAGGAGCCTCTGTCATCAGTGTGTGTAGGTGTGACTTTTGTTGTAGCAGAAAACTAGACGAGTGTTACACAAGCTCAAGTCCATTTACCATTTAAAACTGAAACATTACAGACTAGAGATGCTGAGATACTAAATGAGCATCTCCTAACCGAAGAAACTATCAATTTGACTTATCATTACGTAAATGATCAATGATCTATGATCTAGTATTTTCAGGCAAAATAGTCTCTTAAGTTAAATTTACTCTGACTCAATTCTTAATCTGTTTGCCCATAATAGCAATTTCCATGATGTGTTAGCATCAAGCTAACAAACTCAGATGTACATCTTGCTCCATCTGTGAGTCATTCAAATTTTCTTTCATTCAATATTTGCTGGTGACTCTGGAGTAGTAACTTTCCTTTCAATGCACATGTGCTTTAAAAACATCACACTTTTTGCCAACATGTAAAACAGTGGTGTGGTTTTCCCTGAAGGAGAGTTGCTGAGAATTGATGTCACTGAAGTCCTCATTGTTGCTGGTTAATGTTCGTTGCAAAAGCAAAATAACTGCCAAAAATGAGTTTGCTCTAAAAGTATATTCACTAAAATCAGTACAATCAATCTTCTGAATATTCACAGTACACATCACTTTATCTGGGCAAACAGTTGGTAACATTTTGGTCAAGAGGAGAGTGTTGTTTTAATGTAAAAATCACATTTTAAATGTGTTTTATTTAACATCTGTCTGTGAACGTTGACCAAAGTTTCCCCAAACGGTAAAAAAAGGAAAAGAAAAATTGAGGATGGATCAGGCGGATTACAACTATAAGCCCCCAGAGGCTTAGTACCACTATTATCCTCCTGCAGTGGGATTTACTCTGAGAATTATGTAACAGTGATGCTTCAACACAAATCACACACGGCTGTTTTGTCTCGTGGATTTTCTCCTCTGTTGATCCCGCTCTCCTCTGTTCAGCACTTCAGACGACCTGCTACAGATCTCAGTGAGACCACCAACACCTGCCCAAAGGAAGGAAGCTACAACTAGTTGTTGTTACGGCAACAGATTGATTTACAGGTGTTGCTACACTTCCAGAGCACAGATGAGCCATAACATGAAATACAAGAAGTTCATCACCATCATGCAGGTAGCCCTCGGGGTTGCCCCGCTCAACAAAAGAGAGCTGATACCACCGCCACGCAAACTTTGGAAACCTGCGAGGTGAGTCCTCCTGAATGTGTGTGTGTGTGTGTGTGTTTCTGTACATACATGATGTGTGTTTGTATATTTCCCTTGAGTATGTGTATGAGTGTGTGGGGAATCAGGCCAGGGTTTGTGCGGTCAAGAAATCGATGTAAAATCAAAGAGAATCTATTTATGTAAATTTTCTGCCTGCAAACAGACATTAAGGTTTAAAATCTCAACCTCAACTTGTTTCTGCTCGTGCACACTTCATGCATGTTCACTTACAGAGCTGCATGATTTTACAAGTTATTCATATAGAGAATGCAAACTGATAGTGACATTTACATTGTTTCATTTGATAACCTTTTTTAAACATGTAGGAAATCAAAGACAAATGTTCTAATAAGAAAAGGATACTGCGTGACCAGGTGTGCATTATCACATTATTATTATTCCTGATTTGGTCATTATTTTGATAAACAACTGCCATTGGCCTAAAGCCTGATCTATACGTCTGCGTGAATCAACTCTGTAGCATACACCATAGGTGACCATAGGTCTAGGATTGGATTAAGGCCAATGTGTTCCACCGCTTTTATTCTCCGAACAGATTGTTTTCCTGCAAACAACCAAAGCCTCGTGTGGTCGAAGCTACTCTGACTAAAACAGAAACTAAATCTTTGGACAATAAAAAACGTTGTCTCCCTTGCGCATATTCTTCTGTCTTGTGCAGAGTTTTTCATTTATAAGCTGTTTATTTTCATCGACTTGAACTAGAATGAATGGAAAATGGGATTAGGATGTTGGACTTTTGATGGACTGTATGGTTGACTGTTGTTGGACGGTTGTTGGACTTTTGGTGGACTGTTGTTAGATTTTTGTTGGACTGTATGTCCGACTTTTGACTGTTGTTGGACTGTTGTTGGACTGTTGTTGGACTTTTGGTGGACTGTTGTTGGATTGTTTTTGGACCTCTGGTGGACTGTTGTCAGATTTTTGATGGACTGTATGTCCAATTGTTGGTGGACTGTTGATTAACTTTTTTGGGACATTGGGTGAACTGTTGTTTGATTTTTAATGGACTGTTGTTGGACTGTTGTTGGACTGTTGTTGGATGGTTATTTTTTGTTCGCTCATGTATGGTGGTTGGGAACACCCTTTTCTTTTTTATTCATAATCAAAAACATCTCAGTGCAAGTTTGTGTTTTGTTTCAGATTGATCATGTGGTAGATTCAACGCTAGCTGCCAAACTCAGCAAACTTACAACATTTGTGAATGTTAATCCTGAATCTAATAATGCCTTTTACTGTACTCATCTTGAATTTTCTCCCTTCACTAGCTTGTATCGTCAACATATTCAGAATATCTATAATATCTGTAACACAGCTGGATACGCCTTCTGTTAAACATTGAGTTAAACACTTGATGAACAGGAATAATGAATACATGCAACATGAAACTGTATAATGAGCAGGAAACCTTAGACTTGATTAGATGACATACCATAACATACAGCATGCTACTGTACAGTAATGATGGGAAGTAATACGTCACATCATGTATCCAGTCCGTTAGGTTATATAGTGTTCACAATGTCATCCACTTGGGCCTCATAAACCACGTCATCTTTAATTCATTTAAAACCCTCAGCAGCAGAAACCTCATGCTTTAACAATGTGTATGCTGTGTGATTGTTTTTGCCTCTTAACATCATCATGTTGTTGTTGCTGTTGTTGTCATGTTCTGACTGATGAAGCTGTCATCATGTGCACACATCTCTGTTTGATCATCGCTATTTTTATACACCTAGCATTTATTATAAGCAACATATTCACACTCATTTTCACAGCACTGCTGAAAGGCACTGTTTGAAATGTCAATCAGAAGGTATACGTCACAAACTAGCTCCTTCAGTGTGTTTAAAAGTGAAGTAGGAGCTCAAATGTTTTCTCTAACCAGAGGGCAGAAGTTTGCTCAAATGTCTCCTTAAATCCCACACAGAGGCAATCCTTACTATATCGTGCAAAGAGTAGTAGTGTCTGAATAATCAATTGATCCTTAAACTGAAGGGCTTATTTACTATGTTTTGCATATTTTTCTCTGGCAGACTTGGTGACAGTAAGGAACGATTGATTGGGTATTGAGAATGAATGTGTCAGGAAAGATAAACTGCTGACTATGGAAAAGACTAAAAGGGGATTGAAAAAAATGTACAGGCTTGAGCACATCCTTCATGGGTAGGAACCCGCCATCTATTGCAACAGAGAATGATATCACCAGATGCTGTATGGGGTCAGAACAGGAGAGGATGATCAACAGCACAGTCTATGAACCCATTGTTGATGAAAACTGCAGGCGATTAATCTTCAGTTTGCAAAACAAGTGTAATGATACCGGGGTCAAAGATCAAGCGATTGCAACCACAGGTCATGTGCAATGCAAAGGGCAACCTGGGCCGGATAAGTAGAGGCCAGAGCAGGAGACAAACCACAGTCTTTAGATTCTCAAGGTGTGGGACGAAGGATCAGCGTCTCTGATGTATAAGAGGAGACAAGATACCAGCAGGAGAAGGAGGACCCAAAACAAATGGACCTGTTAGAAAACGGCGCAGAGAGGGGGCTGTAAAGAGTCAGTGAACCTGGCGGCTGCTGCAGAAAAGGAGGAGTTGGAGATATCTGAAGCAGAAATTGTAGAAAATGTGGGGAAATAGCTGAGGGGCCCGGTCTTTGATCATCTGGAGCGTATAGGAGCCGATTGCTTTAGAAAGGGGGAGCTGAGAGTCAGATCACCATTCAGCTGAAGAAAATCATGCTGGAAGGATACCAATACAGGGTGGTGATCTGCTGAGGCTGAAAAAGGTTCAAGGTTAAAGCTAAAAGGGTACATTTGTTGGGCAGACGGAAGATGCAGCAGTCCAAAGATAAAAACATGTTAGAGAGTTAGAAATTCACAGTTTTGGGGATGTCAAAAGTACATTAAGTACTTAAAAATGATCACCTGAAGAAGACCTCTGGTTGAAACGTAGTGGTCATTAAAACCCTTTTTTGCGGCAGTTGAACAAGTGTACAGGCTTATTTTCTTTCTCAGTTTTGCTTTTTGCACTGCCCTGCACCTACGTGATGTGCGTGTAACTACCTCTTTTTCAAAAGATCATGAAGAACAAACATAAAGGGAACACACATAGTTGCACTCAGAGACATTTGTTGGGCACATAAGCGCAAACCAAACTAAATTCCTCTTTTTTGGGGGTTAAAAATACAGATTATTCATATTTTTTTTACAGTAGTGCCCAGTCTGTTTTCATATCTCCCAGCAGATACAATTCATTGTTTACATCAGAAACTCTGTCAATCATTCCTCATACTTGGGTGAGATGTCGGACAGATGCACTTGGACCTCTCCATCTCTCAACATCATTCAGCACAAAGTCCCAACGTAGTGCATCAGAAAGATGGCTTTGCACAAGAGTGGCTCTCACCAACCCTTTGTGACCGCCCCTCCATTGAGGGAGAAACGATTGATCAATAACTCAGAGTCCTGAATAGATGAATCTTAATTAGTCTCATACTCCTCATACATTTATGAAATTGGCAAGCACCAGATTATTCATGCAGTGCTTCATTTTCCTTATGATACTGACACTTCATGTGCCAGTATCTCCATGTGCCAGGCAATAACCAAGCTTCTGTTTGGGAGCCTAACTGCACTCAATGTCATTGCGAAAAGAGAGAAATGTTATTCCTCCGTGGGGTCAGAGAAAGGAGAGTAGCTGAAAATGAAA